>NC_133545.1:84739328-85062743 GCF_048773025.1 Camelus bactrianus
TGTCAGAACGTTTTAGAGTTGGGAGTGATTGTTGGACTCATTCTAATCACACAGGGAGCTTAAGAAAATACTAATGCCTCAGCCCCACCTTCCGAAATTCTGAATTAACTTGTCTGGGGAAGACTGCAGGCCCCTATGTTTTTAAAAAGTCTTCCAAGCAATTTTAATGTCCAGCCAATTGGAGAACCACTGGGCTAGTCCCATTCGATCAGATAAAAACAGAAATTCATATAGGATTTGACATAGCAAAGGGCACAAAACTAGACATCAGAATAGCTGAGACTAAACACTGACGGCGCCGGCCCTCCCCGCCCCGCAGAGGCCCGCGCGGCCTCCCTCCGCCGCGGGGACCCGGAGTGGCAGCCGCCGCAACCCCCGTCCTTCCCGCGCCCCGCGCCCCGCCGCCGCCGCCGCCGCCGCCGCCCGCGCTCACCTCAGGGGCGCAACCGGCACAGCCGGCAGTCGGCCTCGTTCCCGCCGAAGCGTCTCGGTGCGGTACTCCCTGCGCGGGCGGCTTCTTCCCCGGCGGTCGCAGGGGGTTCAGGGGTGGGGGGGCGGGGAACGGCCGTCACTTGAGCAACGAACCGAAGCGCCGCCTGGTGGCATTTTCCACAGGCCGGCGCCACCGCAGCCGCCTTGGGTCCGCACAGCCCCCTGCCGGCCGCAGCTCTTGCTGTCTCGCCGAGCCGACAAGCCTCCGCGGACAGGCGAGGGAGCAGCGGCGCGAGTCGGAGGCCGGGCGGGGGTGTGCGCAGACTCTTTCCTCTGGGGACTGCGCGCATGCGCAACAGCGGGGCGGGACCCGCGGCCGCTGCCTGGGGGCAGGACCCGCGGCCGCTGCGTGGGGGCCGGCCCCGCCCAGGGGCGCTGGTCCGGCTCAGCCAATCGCGAGCGCCGGGTACCTCTTGGCGCGGGCGATTTGAATGGTTCGCGGCCGCCTGAGGTGGCGGCAGGTGGGCACGCCGCTGCCCTTTTGGGAGCTTCTCTGAGATCGGGAGGGGAACCCGCCCCTCATCCTTTCGCCGGAGCCCCACACTCCCCAGGCCGCGGGACTGGCAAAAAAAAAAAAAAAAAAACCAGCTGGGAAAGTAAAACTACACTGACTTCAGGATAACGGTTACGTCTTTGGATGGAAAGAAGGGAATGGGATAAAGGAAAGGTGAAAAAGAAACTTCAAGCATTTGTATATTATTTGATTTCTTAAAAGAAAGATTTTTAAATGCTAACATTTTGCAAAATGCTTCAATGTTTTAAAGAAATAAAATGTTAATATGTAATTTTATTACATAAAAACCCAAAATATAGTCATGCATATGCACAGATATGCATATTTTATATCTAAACATAAAAAACATTATTCGATGAATAAAATGATAGAGATTTTCTCTATCATTGAGCTGTATTCTTTTCCTTAACTTACGGTTATTTCAGGTACTTCAGGGCTCCAGAGCTTGCCAGGAGACGCACATGTCCAAGAAGGCCAGTGCCCAGCAGGGAAGCAGGATGGAGCCCCAGGTGCAGGGAGGTCAAGGCAGGATGGGGGTACTGGGGATGGTCGAAGGCAGGCAGGGAGGCTCGGGGTCAGGCAACGGGGAGGGAAGCATCGGGGTGTATGTGGGGCACAGGTAGGCCAAGGCAGGATGGGGTGAGGGGCGCTGTGTGGGACCCAAGTAGGAAGGGAGGGGAGGGGTGCTTCAGGCGCCAGGGTCGGGCTATCCCCTCCCCCCACCTCCTGCCACCTCCCAAAGCAGCAGCTGAGTCCCTCCTGAGCTCCCTGTCGGACAGGCCCAGCTTTGGCATCTGCGTCCTTGCCCCAAGTTGCTACACGGCTCCCCTCATCTGGAGCCGCCGGCCCACTTTTCTTTCCCACCACAGACTGAATGCATCTTTGGACATGTGGCTGGCTCTGGCATGAAAGGTTTCCAGGGCACTTCATTGGCACTCTTAACTCGTGTCATAACACACTGAATTGTTTTAGAAGTACGTTTAGAAATAGCTTATTCACAAGAATATCAAACTTCCTCATTCTTGGTCAACATTGACAGATGGTCATTTATCTTAGCATGTTATACATACTTCAATTAAGTATGTTTCCCCCTTTATCTGTGATCGTCTACAGATAAAACTGGTCTGCTATTAGCTTACTTAGAGTCCATCTCTGCCTTTGCTCTTTCATTTTTCCTGAACTTCTCGTGTGGGATAATTTCTCATATTGCTTTCCCTGATCCTAACTTACTTATTATAATTAAGTGCGGTGTAGGAATAGGAATATAGTATAGTTATGAATGTCCAATAACATATATTCCATTATTCTAAATTGATTTAAATTTACTTAAAAATTATACTTGAAGATAGAGTGCCTCATTTGGAAGGGAAGGGGGTCTACAGAATATTTGCTTTTATAAAGGGGGTATTGGGTCTGAAATGATAGCTATGGCCATAAGTTAGCAACGTTTGCTAGGAACTGGGCTGATGTTAACTCTGCTAGTTCTGATCCATAGATCATAGTCCTTTGTAGATCTATGGTCTATTGTAGACTTTGTGTGTTAGGTGCAGCATTTATCACATTGTATGTACCGCACTATATATATGATATTCAGTAGCTTACCCTTCTAAATGAAAAGATAAAAGGACTATAGATGAGTAGATTCTTAGTGAGTTGTTCCCCGCCCTCTCCCATTCCCACTAATTTGGTTAGAGATAGCCAATACAGAAGATTCTTTAAACACGTGGATGAGGATAGAAACTCAATCCTTAACCATTACACATTTTCAGGACTGACTTTAAATTAAATTTTAGGCTATCATTAGCAATGTACCGCTATTCTCAGATTTCTTTTATATATATAGTCTCTTGTTTTGATGACCTTTTCGTACTTCGGTCTTTGCTTAATTTCATTCAGAGGTAGAAAATATGGTAATTTTTAACAACTCCTTGGTAATTCTGCAAATAAAAAGGAGGTTTTAAAAAGGCAGATTTAAAAAGAAAAGAATTGATTTGATTCCAAAGCTGGTATTAACATATTTTCATGCAGAGGAAAGATAAGGAGCAAGATGAATCTTAAGGTTATAAGAGGCCCATCAAATTGACCTACATGAGCTCACAGAAGTTACACGTTTCCTAAGGCCAAGGAACTGTTTCATGACCTTGAAGGGTATATTAGTATTTCTATTTAAGTCATTACATTTTCAAACATTGGAACTGCTCAGATTTGGTTCACTGCACAAACCAATCACTTAGAATGTTAAAGAGCATGACTTTGGTCTCCTGGAGACAGCTCTTCTGTGACTGAGCTCTCGTTTGCACGGCCTGTCTACCTTCCCTGTTAATTTCTTTTTCTTGTTTTTTGTTTTTTTTTCCCCCCCTTGTCAGCCTACATTGTGAATGCAACTGATAGAACAAACACCAACACCTAACACTGGAAATTCTCTCCTCTGAACTCATTTGAAACACATGCTGAGGTTCTCAATCGGCAAGTTTTATAAAATGTCAGAACGTTTTAGAGTTGGGAGTGATTGTTGGACTCATTCTAATCACACAGGGAGCTTAAGAAAATACTAATGCCTCAGCCCCACCTTCCGAAATTCTGAATTAACTTGTCTGGGGAAGACTGCAGGCCCCTATGTTTTTAAAAAGTCTTCCAAGCAATTTTAATGTCCAGCCAATTGGAGAACCACTGGGCTAGTCCCATTCGATCAGATAAAAACAGAAATTCATATAGGATTTGACATAGCAAAGGGCACAAAACTAGACATCAGAATAGCTGAGACTAAACACTGACGGCGCCGGCCCTCCCCGCCCCGCAGAGGCCCGCGCGGCCTCCCTCCGCCGCGGGGACCCGGAGTGGCAGCCGCCGCAACCCCCGTCCTTCCCGCGCCCCGCGCCCCGCGCCCCGCCGCCGCCGCCGCCGCCGCCGCCCGCGCTCACCTCAGGGGCGCAACCGGCACAGCCGGCAGTCGGCCTCGTTCCCGCCGAAGCGTCTCGGTGCGGTACTCCCTGCGCGGGCGGCTTCTTCCCCGGCGGTCGCAGGGGGTTCAGGGGTGGGGGGGCGGGGAACGGCCGTCACTTGAGCAACGAACCGAAGCGCCGCCTGGTGGCATTTTCCACAGGCCGGCGCCACCGCAGCCGCCTTGGGTCCGCACAGCCCCCTGCCGGCCGCAGCTCTTGCTGTCTCGCCGAGCCGACAAGCCTCCGCGGACAGGCGAGGGAGCCGCGGCGCGAGTCGGAGGCCGGGCGGGGGTGTGCGCAGACTCTTTCCTCTGGGGACTGCGCGCATGCGCACCAGCGGGGCGGGACCCGCGGCCGCTGCCTGGGGGCGGGACCCGCGGCCGCTGCGTGGGGGTCGGCCCCGCCCAGGGGCGCTGGTCCGGCTCAGCCAATCGCGAGCGCCGGGTACCTCTTGGCGCGGGCGATTTGAATGGTTCGCGGCCGCCTGAGGTGGCGGCAGGTGGGCACGCCGCTGCCCTTTTGGGAGCTTCTCTGAGATCGGGAGGGGAACCCGCCCCTCATCCTTTCGCCGGAGCCCCACCCTCCCCAGGCCGCGGGACTGCCAAAAAAAAAAAAAAAAAAACAACAACAAAAAAAAACCAGCTGAGAAAGTAAAACTACACTGACTTCAGGATAACGGTTACATCTTTGGATGGAAAGAAGGGAATGGGATAAAGGAAAGGTGAAAAAGAAACTTCAAGCATTTGTATATTATTTGATTTCTTAAAAGAAAGATTTTTAAATGCTAACATTTTGCAAAATGCTTCAATGTTTTAAAGAAATAAAATGTTAATATGTAATTTTATTACATAAAAACCCAAAATATAGTCATGCATATGCACAGGTATGCATATTTTATATCTAAACATAAAAAACATTATTCGATGAATAAAATGATAGAGATTTTCTCTATCATTGAGCTGTATTCTTTTCCTTAACTTACGGTTATTTCAGGTACTTCAGGGCTCCAGAGCTTGCCAGGAGACGCACATGTCCAAGAAGGCCAGTGCCCAGCAGGGAAGCAGGATGGAGCCCCAGGTGCAGGGAGGTCAAGGCAGGATGGGGGTACTGGGGATGGTCGAAGGCAGGCAGGGAGGCTCGGGGTCAGGCAACGGGGAGGGAAGCATCGGGGTGTATGTGGGGCACAGGTAGGCCAAGGCAGGATGGGGTGAGGGGCGCTGTGTGGGACCCAAGTAGGAAGGGAGGGGAGGGGTGCTTCAGGCGCCAGGGTCGGGCTATCCCCTCCCCCCACCTCCTGCCACCTCCCAAAGCAGCAGCTGAGTCCCTCCTGAGCTCCCTGTCGGACAGGCCCAGCTTTGGCATCTGCGTCCTTGCCCCAAGTTGCTACACGGCTCCCCTCATCTGGAGCCGCCGGCCCACTTTTCTTTCCCACCACAGACTGAATGCATCTTTGGACATGTGGCTGGCTCTGGCATGAAAGGTTTCCAGGGCACTTCATTGGCACTCTTAACTCGTGTCATAACACACTGAATTGTTTTAGAAGTACGTTTAGAAATAGCTTATTCACAAGAATATCAAACTTCCTCATTCTTGGTCAACATTGACAGATGGTCATTTATCTTAGCATGTTATACATACTTCAATTAAGTATGTTTCCCCCTTTATCTGTGATCGTCTACAGATAAAACTGGTCTGCTATTAGCTTACTTAGAGTCCATCTCTGCCTTTGCTCTTTCATTTTTCCTGAACTTCTCGTGTGGGATAATTTCTCATATTGCTTTCCCTGATCCTAACTTACTTATTATAATTAAGTGCGGTGTAGGAATAGGAATATAGTATAGTTATGAATGTCCAATAACATATATTCCATTATTCTAAATTGATTTAAATTTACTTAAAAATTATACTTGAAGATAGAGTGCCTCATTTGGAAGGGAAGGGGGTCTACAGAATATTTGCTTTTATAAAGGGGGTATTGGGTCTGAAATGATAGCTATGGCCATAAGTTAGCAACGTTTGCTAGGAACTGGGCTGATGTTAACTCTGCTAGTTCTGATCCATACATCATAGTCCTTTGTAGATCTATGGTCTATTGTAGACTTTGTGTGTTAGGTGCAGCATTTATCACATTGTATGTACCGCCCTATATATATATGATATTCAGTAGCTTACCCTTCTGAATGAAAAGATAAAAGGACTATAGATGAGTAGATTCTTAGTGAGTTGTTCCCCGCCCTCTCCCATTCCCACTAATTTGGTTAGAGATAGCCAATACAGAAGATTCTTTAAACACGTGGATGAGGATAGAAACTCAATCCTTAACCATTACACATTTTCAGGACTGACTTTAAATTAAATTTTAGGCTATCATTAGCAATGTACCGCTATTCTCAGATTTCTTTTATATAGTCTCTTGTTTCGATGACCTTTTCGTACTTCTGTCTTGGCTTAATTTCATTCAGAGGTAGAAAATATGGTAATTTTTAACAACTCCTTGGTAATTCTGCAAATAAAAAGGAGGTTTTAAAAAGGCAGATTTAAAAAGAAAAGAATTGATTTGATTCCAAAGCTGGTATTAACATATTTTCATGCAGAGGAAAGATAAGGAGCAAGATGAATCTTAAGGTTATAAGAGGCCCATCAAATTGACCTACATGAGCTCACAGAAGTTACACGTTTCCTAAGGCCAAGGAACTGTTTCATGACCTTGAAGGGTATATTAGTATTTCTATTTAAGTCATTACATTTTCAAACATTGGAACTGCTCAGATTTGGTTCACTGCACAAACCAATCACTTAGAATGTTAAAGAGCATGACTTTGGTCTCCTGGAGACAGCTCTTCTGTGACTGAGCTCTCGTTTGCACGGCCTGTCTACCTTCCATGTTAATTTTTTTTTCTTGTTTTTTGTTCCCCCCCCCCCTTGTCAGCCTACATTGTGAATGCAACTGATAGAACAAACACCAACACCTAACACTGGAAATTCTCTCCTCTGAACTCATTTGAAACACATGCTGAGGTTCTCAATCGGCAAGTTTTATAAAATGTCAGAACGTTTTAGAGTTGGGAGTGATTGTTGGACTCATTCTAATCACACAGGGAGCTTAAGAAAATACTAATGCCTCAGCCCCACCTTCCGAAATTCTGAATTAACTTGTCTGGGGAAGACTGCAGGCCCCTATGTTTTTAAAAAGTCTTCCAAGCAATTTTAATGTCCAGCCAATTGGAGAACCACTGGGCTAGTCCCATTCGATCAGATAAAAACAGAAATTCATATAGGATTTGACATAGCAAAGGGCACAAAACTAGACATCAGAATAGCTGAGACTAAACACTGACGGCGCCGGCCCTCCCCGCCCCGCAGAGGCCCGCGCGGCCTCCCTCCGCCGCGGGGACCCGGAGTGGCAGCCGCCGCAACCCCCGTCCTTCCCGCGCCCCGCGCCCCGCGCCCCGCCGCCGCCGCCGCCGCCGCCGCCCGCGCTCACCTCAGGGGCGCAACCGGCACAGCCGGCAGTCGGCCTCGTTCCCGCCGATGCGTCTCGGTGCGGTACTCCCTGCGCGGGCGGCTTCTTCCCCGGCGGTCGCAGGGGGTTCAGGGGTGGGGGGGCGGGGAACGGCCGTCACTTGAGCAACGAACCGAAGCGCCGCCTGGTGGCATTTTCCACAGGCCGGCGCCACCGCAGCCGCCTTGGGTCCGCACAGCCCCCTGCCGGCCGCAGCTCTTGCTGTCTCGCCGAGCCGACAAGCCTCCGCGGACAGGCGAGGGAGCAGCGGCGCGAGTCGGAGGCCGGGCGGGGGTGTGCGCAGACTCTTTCCTCTGGGGACTGCGCGCATGCGCACCAGCGGGGCGGGACCCGCGGCCGCTGCCTGGGGGCGGGACCCGCGGCCGCTGCCTGGGGGCAGGACCCGCGGCCGCTGCGTGGGGGCCGGCCCCGCCCAGGGGCGCTGGTCCGGCTCAGCCAATCGCGAGCGCCGGGTACCTCTTGGCGCGGGCGATTTGAATGGTTCGCGGCCGCCTGAGGTGGCGGCAGGTGGGCACGCCGCTGCCCTTTTGGGAGCTTCTCTGAGATCGGGAGGGGAACCCGCCCCTCATCCTTTCGCCGGAGCCCCACACTCCCCAGGCCGCGGGACTGGCAAAAAAAAAAAAAAAAAAACCAGCTGGGAAAGTAAAACAACACTGACTTCAGGATAACGGTTACATCTTTGGATGGAAAGAAGGGAATGGGATAAAGGAAAGGTGAAAAAGAAACTTCAAGCATTTGTATATTATTTGATTTCTTAACAGAAAGATTTTTAAATGCTAACATTTTGCAAAATGCTTCAATGTTTTAAAGAAATAAAATGTTAATATGTAATTTTATTACATAAAAACCCAAAATATAGTCATGCATATGCACACAGATATGCATATTTTATATCTAAACTTAAAAAACATTATTCGATGAATAAAATGATAGAGATTTTCTCTATCATTGAGCTTTATTCTTTTCCTTAACTTACGGTTATTTCAGGTACTTCAGGGCTCCAGAGCTTGCCAGGAGACGCACATGTCCAAGAAGGCCAGTGCCCAGCAGGGAAGCAGGATGGAGCCCCAGGTGCAGGGAGGTCAAGGCAGGATGGGGGTACTGGGGATGGTCGAAGGCAGGCAGGGAGGCTCGGGGTCAGGCAACGGGGACGGAAGCATCGGGGTGTATGTGGGGCACAGGTAGGCCAAGGCAGGATGGGGTGAGGGGCGCTGTGTGGGACCCAAGTAGGAAGGGAGGGGAGGGGTGCTTCAGGCGCCAGGGTCGGGCTATCCCCCCCTCCCCCCACCTGCTGCCACCTCCCAAAGCAGCAGCTGAGTCCCTCCTGAGCTCCCTGTCGGACAGGCCCAGCTTTGGCATCTGCGTCCTTGCCCCAAGTTGCTACACGGCTCCCCTCATCTGGAGCCGCCGGCCCACTTTTCTTTCCCACCACAGACTGAACGCATCTTTGGACATGTGGCTGGCTCTGGGATGAAATGTTTCCAGGGCACTTCATTGGCACTCTTAACTCGTGTCATAACACACTGAATTGTTTTAGAAGTACGTTTAGAAATAGCTTATTCACAAGAATATCAAACTTCCTCATTCTTGGTCAACATTGACAGATGGTCATTTATCTTAGCATGTTATACATACTTCAATTAAGTATGTTTCCCCCTTTATCTGTGATCGTCTACAGATAAAACTGGTCTGCTATTAGCTTACTTAGAGTCCATCTCTGCCTTTGCTCTTTCATTTTTCCTGAACTTCTCGTGTGGGATTATTTCTCATATCGCTTTCCCTGATCCTAACTTACTTATTATAATTAAGTGGGGTGTAGGAATAGGAATATAGTATAGTTATGAATGTCCAATAACATATATTCCATTATTCTAAATTGATTTAAATTTACTTAAAAATTATGGTTGAAGATAGAGTGCCTCATTTGGAAGGGAAGGGGGTCTACAGAATATTTGCTTTTATAAAGGGGGTATTGGGTCTGAAATGATAGCTATGGCCATAAGTTAGCAACGTTTGCTAGGAACTGGGCTGATGTTAACTCTGCTAGTTCTGATCCATAGATCATAGTCCTTTGTAGATCTATGGTCTATTGTAGACTTTGTGTGTTAGGTGCAGCATTTATCACATTGTATGTACCGCACTATATATATGATATTCAGTAGCTTACCCTTCTAAATGAAAAGATAAAAGGACTATAGATGAGTAGATTCTTAGTGAGTTGTTCCCCGTCCTCTCCCATTCCCACCAATTTGGTTAGAGATAGCCAATACAGAAGATTCTTTAAACACGTGGATGAGGATAGAAACTCAATCCTTAACCATTACACATTTTCAGGACTGACTTTAAATTAAATTTTAGGCTATCATTAGCAATGTACCGCTATTCTCAGATTTCTTTTACAGTCTCTTGTTTCGATGACCTTTTCGTACTTCGGTCTTTGCTTAATTTCATTCAGAGGTAGAAAATATGGTAATTTTTAACAACTCCTTGGTAATTCTGCAAATAAAAAGGAGGTTTTAAAAAGGCAGATTTAAAAAGAAAAGAATTGATTTGATTCCAAAGCTGGTATTAACATATTTTCATGCAGAGGAAAGATAAGGAGCAAGATGAATCTTAAGGTTATAAGAGGCCCATCAAATTGACCTACATGAGCTCACAGAAGTTACACGTTTCCTAAGGCCAAGGAACTGTTTCATGACCTTGAAGGGTATATTAGTATTTCTATTTAAGTCATTACATTTTCAAACATTGGAACTGCTCAGATTTGGTTCACTGCACAAACCAATCACTTAGAATGTTAAAGAGCATGACTTTGGTCTCCTGGAGACAGCTCTTCTGTGACTGAGCTCTCGTTTGCACGGCCTGTCTACCTTCCATGTTAATTTTTTTTTCTTGTTTTTTGTTCCCCCCCCCCCTTGTCAGCCTACATTGTGAATGCAACTGATAGAACAAACACCAACACCTAACACTGGAAATTCTCTCCTCTGAACTCATTTGAAACACATGCTGAGGTTCTCAATCGGCAAGTTTTATAAAATGTCAGAACGTTTTAGAGTTGGGAGTGATTGTTGGACTCATTCTAATCACACAGGGAGCTTAAGAAAATACTAATGCCTCAGCCCCACCTTCCGAAATTCTGAATTAACTTGTCTGGGGAAGACTGCAGGCCCCTATGTTTTTAAAAAGTCTTCCAAGCAATTTTAATGTCCAGCCAATTGGAGAACCACTGGGCTAGTCCCATTCGATCAGATAAAAACAGAAATTCATATAGGATTTGACATAGCAAAGGGCACAAAACTAGACATCAGAATAGCTGAGACTAAACACTGACGGCGCCGGCCCTCCCCGCCCCGCAGAGGCCCGCGCGGCCTCCCTCCGCCGCGGGGACCCGGAGTGGCAGCCGCCGCAACCCCCGTCCTTCCCGCGCCCCGCGCCCCGCGCCCCGCCGCCGCCGCCGCCGCCGCCGCCCGCGCTCACCTCAGGGGCGCAACCGGCACAGCCGGCAGTCGGCCTCGTTCCCGCCGATGCGTCTCGGTGCGGTACTCCCTGCGCGGGCGGCTTCTTCCCCGGCGGTCGCAGGGGGTTCAGGGGTGGGGGGGCGGGGAACGGCCGTCACTTGAGCAACGAACCGAAGCGCCGCCTGGTGGCATTTTCCACAGGCCGGCGCCACCGCAGCCGCCTTGGGTCCGCACAGCCCCCTGCCGGCCGCAGCTCTTGCTGTCTCGCCGAGCCGACAAGCCTCCGCGGACAGGCGAGGGAGCAGCGGCGCGAGTCGGAGGCCGGGCGGGGGTGTGCGCAGACTCTTTCCTCTGGGGACTGCGCGCATGCGCACCAGCGGGGCGGGACCCGCGGCCGCTGCCTGGGGGCGGGACCCGCGGCCGCTGCCTGGGGGCAGGACCCGCGGCCGCTGCGTGGGGGCCGGCCCCGCCCAGGGGCGCTGGTCCGGCTCAGCCAATCGCGAGCGCCGGGTACCTCTTGGCGCGGGCGATTTGAATGGTTCGCGGCCGCCTGAGGTGGCGGCAGGTGGGCACGCCGCTGCCCTTTTGGGAGCTTCTCTGAGATCGGGAGGGGAACCCGCCCCTCATCCTTTCGCCGGAGCCCCACACTCCCCAGGCCGCGGGACTGGCAAAAAAAAAAAAAAAAAAAACCAGCTGGGAAAGTAAAACAACACTGACTTCAGGATAACGGTTACATCTTTGGATGGAAAGAAGGGAATGGGATAAAGGAAAGGTGAAAAAGAAACTTCAAGCATTTGTATATTATTTGATTTCTTAACAGAAAGATTTTTAAATGCTAACATTTTGCAAAATGCTTCAATGTTTTAAAGAAATAAAATGTTAATATGTAATTTTATTACATAAAAACCCAAAATATAGTCATGCATATGCACACAGATATGCATATTTTATATCTAAACTTAAAAAACATTATTCGATGAATAAAATGATAGAGATTTTCTCTATCATTGAGCTTTATTCTTTTCCTTAACTTACGGTTATTTCAGGTACTTCAGGGATCCAGAGCTTGCCAGGAGACGCACATGTCCAAGAAGGCCAGTGCCCAGCAGGGAAGCAGGATGGAGCCCCAGGTGCAGGGAGGTCAAGGCAGGATGGGGGTACTGGGGATGGTCGAAGGCAGGCAGGGAGGCTCGGGGTCAGGCAACGGGGACGGAAGCATCGGGGTGTATGTGGGGCACAGGTAGGCCAAGGCAGGATGGGGTGAGGGGCGCTGTGTGGGACCCAAGTAGGAAGGGAGGGGAGGGGTGCTTCAGGCGCCAGGGTCGGGCTATCCCCCCCTCCCCCCACCTGCTGCCACCTCCCAAAGCAGCAGCTGAGTCCCTCCTGAGCTCCCTGTCGGACAGGCCCAGCTTTGGCATCTGCGTCCTTGCCCCAAGTTGCTACACGGCTCCCCTCATCTGGAGCCGCCGGCCCACTTTTCTTTCCCACCACAGACTGAACGCATCTTTGGACATGTGGCTGGCTCTGGGATGAAATGTTTCCAGGGCACTTCATTGGCACTCTTAACTCGTGTCATAACACACTGAATTGTTTTAGAAGTACGTTTAGAAATAGCTTATTCACAAGAATATCAAACTTCCTCATTCTTGGTCAACATTGACAGATGGTCATTTATCTTAGCATGTTATACATACTTCAATTAAGTATGTTTCCCCCTTTATCTGTGATCGTCTACAGATAAAACTGGTCTGCTATTAGCTTACTTAGAGTCCATCTCTGCCTTTGCTCTTTCATTTTTCCTGAACTTCTCGTGTGGGATTATTTCTCATATCGCTTTCCCTGATCCTAACTTACTTATTATAATTAAGTGGGGTGTAGGAATAGGAATATAGTATAGTTATGAATGTCCAATAACATATATTCCATTATTCTAAATTGATTTAAATTTACTTAAAAATTATGGTTGAAGATAGAGTGCCTCATTTGGAAGGGAAGGGGGTCTACAGAATATTTGCTTTTATAAAGGGGGTATTGGGTCTGAAATGATAGCTATGGCCATAAGTTAGCAACGTTTGCTAGGAACTGGGCTGATGTTAACTCTGCTAGTTCTGATCCATAGATCATAGTCCTTTGTAGATCTATGGTCTATTGTAGACTTTGTGTGTTAGGTGCAGCATTTATCACATTGTATGTACCGCACTATATATATGATATTCAGTAGCTTACCCTTCTAAATGAAAAGATAAAAGGACTATAGATGAGTAGATTCTTAGTGAGTTGTTCCCCGCCCTCTCCCATTCCCACTAATTTGGTTAGAGATAGCCAATACAGAAGATTCTTTAAACACGTGGATGAGGATAGAAACTCAATCCTTAACCATTACACATTTTCAGGACTGACTTTAAATTAAATTTTAGGCTATCATTAGCAATGTACCGCTATTCTCAGATTTCTTTTATATATATAGTCTCTTGTTTTGATGACCTTTTCGTACTTCGGTCTTTGCTTAATTTCATTCAGAGGTAGAAAATATGGTAATTTTTAACAACTCCTTGGTAATTCTGCAAATAAAAAGGAGGTTTTAAAAAGGCAGATTTAAAAAGAAAAGAATTGATTTGATTCCAAAGCTGGTATTAACATATTTTCATGCAGAGGAAAGATAAGGAGCAAGATGAATCTTAAGGTTATAAGAGGCCCATCAAATTGACCTACATGAGCTCACAGAAGTTACACGTTTCCTAAGGCCAAGGAACTGTTTCATGACCTTGAAGGGTATATTAGTATTTCTATTTAAGTCATTACATTTTCAAACATTGGAACTGCTCAGATTTGGTTCACTGCACAAACCAATCACTTAGAATGTTAAAGAGCATGACTTTGGTCTCCTGGAGACAGCTCTTCTGTGACTGAGCTCTCGTTTGCACGGCCTGTCTACCTTCCCTGTTAATTTCTTTTTCTTGTTTTTTGTTTTTTTTTCCCCCCCTTGTCAGCCTACATTGTGAATGCAACTGATAGAACAAACACCAACACCTAACACTGGAAATTCTCTCCTCTGAACTCATTTGAAACACATGCTGAGGTTCTCAATCGGCAAGTTTTATAAAATGTCAGAACGTTTTAGAGTTGGGAGTGATTGTTGGACTCATTCTAATCACACAGGGAGCTTAAGAAAATACTAATGCCTCAGCCCCACCTTCCGAAATTCTGAATTAACTTGTCTGGGGAAGACTGCAGGCCCCTATGTTTTTAAAAAGTCTTCCAAGCAATTTTAATGTCCAGCCAATTGGAGAACCACTGGGCTAGTCCCATTCGATCAGATAAAAACAGAAATTCATATAGGATTTGACATAGCAAAGGGCACAAAACTAGACATCAGAATAGCTGAGACTAAACACTGACGGCGCCGGCCCTCCCCGCCCCGCAGAGGCCCGCGCGGCCTCCCTCCGCCGCGGGGACCCGGAGTGGCAGCCGCCGCAACCCCCGTCCTTCCCGCGCCCCGCGCCCCGCGCCCCGCCGCCGCCGCCGCCGCCGCCGCCCGCGCTCACCTCAGGGGCGCAACCGGCACAGCCGGCAGTCGGCCTCGTTCCCGCCGAAGCGTCTCGGTGCGGTACTCCCTGCGCGGGCGGCTTCTTCCCCGGCGGTCGCAGGGGGTTCAGGGGTGGGGGGGCGGGGAACGGCCGTCACTTGAGCAACGAACCGAAGCGCCGCCTGGTGGCATTTTCCACAGGCCGGCGCCACCGCAGCCGCCTTGGGTCCGCACAGCCCCCTGCCGGCCGCAGCTCTTGCTGTCTCGCCGAGCCGACAAGCCTCCGCGGACAGGCGAGGGAGCCGCGGCGCGAGTCGGAGGCCGGGCGGGGGTGTGCGCAGACTCTTTCCTCTGGGGACTGCGCGCATGCGCACCAGCGGGGCGGGACCCGCGGCCGCTGCCTGGGGGCGGGACCCGCGGCCGCTGCGTGGGGGTCGGCCCCGCCCAGGGGCGCTGGTCCGGCTCAGCCAATCGCGAGCGCCGGGTACCTCTTGGCGCGGGCGATTTGAATGGTTCGCGGCCGCCTGAGGTGGCGGCAGGTGGGCACGCCGCTGCCCTTTTGGGAGCTTCTCTGAGATCGGGAGGGGAACCCGCCCCTCATCCTTTCGCCGGAGCCCCACCCTCCCCAGGCCGCGGGACTGCCAAAAAAAAAAAAAAAAAAACAACAACAAAAAAAAACCAGCTGAGAAAGTAAAACTACACTGACTTCAGGATAACGGTTACATCTTTGGATGGAAAGAAGGGAATGGGATAAAGGAAAGGTGAAAAAGAAACTTCAAGCATTTGTATATTATTTGATTTCTTAAAAGAAAGATTTTTAAATGCTAACATTTTGCAAAATGCTTCAATGTTTTAAAGAAATAAAATGTTAATATGTAATTTTATTACATAAAAACCCAAAATATAGTCATGCATATGCACAGGTATGCATATTTTATATCTAAACATAAAAAACATTATTCGATGAATAAAATGATAGAGATTTTCTCTATCATTGAGCTGTATTCTTTTCCTTAACTTACGGTTATTTCAGGTACTTCAGGGCTCCAGAGCTTGCCAGGAGACGCACATGTCCAAGAAGGCCAGTGCCCAGCAGGGAAGCAGGATGGAGCCCCAGGTGCAGGGAGGTCAAGGCAGGATGGGGGTACTGGGGATGGTCGAAGGCAGGCAGGGAGGCTCGGGGTCAGGCAACGGGGAGGGAAGCATCGGGGTGTATGTGGGGCACAGGTAGGCCAAGGCAGGATGGGGTGAGGGGCGCTGTGTGGGACCCAAGTAGGAAGGGAGGGGAGGGGTGCTTCAGGCGCCAGGGTCGGGCTATCCCCTCCCCCCACCTCCTGCCACCTCCCAAAGCAGCAGCTGAGTCCCTCCTGAGCTCCCTGTCGGACAGGCCCAGCTTTGGCATCTGCGTCCTTGCCCCAAGTTGCTACACGGCTCCCCTCATCTGGAGCCGCCGGCCCACTTTTCTTTCCCACCACAGACTGAATGCATCTTTGGACATGTGGCTGGCTCTGGCATGAAAGGTTTCCAGGGCACTTCATTGGCACTCTTAACTCGTGTCATAACACACTGAATTGTTTTAGAAGTACGTTTAGAAATAGCTTATTCACAAGAATATCAAACTTCCTCATTCTTGGTCAACATTGACAGATGGTCATTTATCTTAGCATGTTATACATACTTCAATTAAGTATGTTTCCCCCTTTATCTGTGATCGTCTACAGATAAAACTGGTCTGCTATTAGCTTACTTAGAGTCCATCTCTGCCTTTGCTCTTTCATTTTTCCTGAACTTCTCGTGTGGGATAATTTCTCATATTGCTTTCCCTGATCCTAACTTACTTATTATAATTAAGTGCGGTGTAGGAATAGGAATATAGTATAGTTATGAATGTCCAATAACATATATTCCATTATTCTAAATTGATTTAAATTTACTTAAAAATTATACTTGAAGATAGAGTGCCTCATTTGGAAGGGAAGGGGGTCTACAGAATATTTGCTTTTATAAAGGGGGTATTGGGTCTGAAATGATAGCTATGGCCATAAGTTAGCAACGTTTGCTAGGAACTGGGCTGATGTTAACTCTGCTAGTTCTGATCCATACATCATAGTCCTTTGTAGATCTATGGTCTATTGTAGACTTTGTGTGTTAGGTGCAGCATTTATCACATTGTATGTACCGCCCTATATATATATGATATTCAGTAGCTTACCCTTCTGAATGAAAAGATAAAAGGACTATAGATGAGTAGATTCTTAGTGAGTTGTTCCCCGCCCTCTCCCATTCCCACTAATTTGGTTAGAGATAGCCAATACAGAAGATTCTTTAAACACGTGGATGAGGATAGAAACTCAATCCTTAACCATTACACATTTTCAGGACTGACTTTAAATTAAATTTTAGGCTATCATTAGCAATGTACCGCTATTCTCAGATTTCTTTTATATAGTCTCTTGTTTCGATGACCTTTTCGTACTTCTGTCTTGGCTTAATTTCATTCAGAGGTAGAAAATATGGTAATTTTTAACAACTCCTTGGTAATTCTGCAAATAAAAAGGAGGTTTTAAAAAGGCAGATTTAAAAAGAAAAGAATTGATTTGATTCCAAAGCTGGTATTAACATATTTTCATGCAGAGGAAAGATAAGGAGCAAGATGAATCTTAAGGTTATAAGAGGCCCATCAAATTGACCTACATGAGCTCACAGAAGTTACACGTTTCCTAAGGCCAAGGAACTGTTTCATGACCTTGAAGGGTATATTAGTATTTCTATTTAAGTCATTACATTTTCAAACATTGGAACTGCTCAGATTTGGTTCACTGCACAAACCAATCACTTAGAATGTTAAAGAGCATGACTTTGGTCTCCTGGAGACAGCTCTTCTGTGACTGAGCTCTCGTTTGCACGGCCTGTCTACCTTCCATGTTAATTTTTTTTTCTTGTTTTTTGTTCCCCCCCCCCCTTGTCAGCCTACATTGTGAATGCAACTGATAGAACAAACACCAACACCTAACACTGGAAATTCTCTCCTCTGAACTCATTTGAAACACATGCTGAGGTTCTCAATCGGCAAGTTTTATAAAATGTCAGAACGTTTTAGAGTTGGGAGTGATTGTTGGACTCATTCTAATCACACAGGGAGCTTAAGAAAATACTAATGCCTCAGCCCCACCTTCCGAAATTCTGAATTAACTTGTCTGGGGAAGACTGCAGGCCCCTATGTTTTTAAAAAGTCTTCCAAGCAATTTTAATGTCCAGCCAATTGGAGAACCACTGGGCTAGTCCCATTCGATCAGATAAAAACAGAAATTCATATAGGATTTGACATAGCAAAGGGCACAAAACTAGACATCAGAATAGCTGAGACTAAACACTGACGGCGCCGGCCCTCCCCGCCCCGCAGAGGCCCGCGCGGCCTCCCTCCGCCGCGGGGACCCGGAGTGGCAGCCGCCGCAACCCCCGTCCTTCCCGCGCCCCGCGCCCCGCGCCCCGCCGCCGCCGCCGCCGCCGCCGCCCGCGCTCACCTCAGGGGCGCAACCGGCACAGCCGGCAGTCGGCCTCGTTCCCGCCGATGCGTCTCGGTGCGGTACTCCCTGCGCGGGCGGCTTCTTCCCCGGCGGTCGCAGGGGGTTCAGGGGTGGGGGGGCGGGGAACGGCCGTCACTTGAGCAACGAACCGAAGCGCCGCCTGGTGGCATTTTCCACAGGCCGGCGCCACCGCAGCCGCCTTGGGTCCGCACAGCCCCCTGCCGGCCGCAGCTCTTGCTGTCTCGCCGAGCCGACAAGCCTCCGCGGACAGGCGAGGGAGCAGCGGCGCGAGTCGGAGGCCGGGCGGGGGTGTGCGCAGACTCTTTCCTCTGGGGACTGCGCGCATGCGCACCAGCGGGGCGGGACCCGCGGCCGCTGCCTGGGGGCGGGACCCGCGGCCGCTGCCTGGGGGCAGGACCCGCGGCCGCTGCGTGGGGGCCGGCCCCGCCCAGGGGCGCTGGTCCGGCTCAGCCAATCGCGAGCGCCGGGTACCTCTTGGCGCGGGCGATTTGAATGGTTCGCGGCCGCCTGAGGTGGCGGCAGGTGGGCACGCCGCTGCCCTTTTGGGAGCTTCTCTGAGATCGGGAGGGGAACCCGCCCCTCATCCTTTCGCCGGAGCCCCACACTCCCCAGGCCGCGGGACTGGCAAAAAAAAAAAAAAAAAAACCAGCTGGGAAAGTAAAACAACACTGACTTCAGGATAACGGTTACATCTTTGGATGGAAAGAAGGGAATGGGATAAAGGAAAGGTGAAAAAGAAACTTCAAGCATTTGTATATTATTTGATTTCTTAACAGAAAGATTTTTAAATGCTAACATTTTGCAAAATGCTTCAATGTTTTAAAGAAATAAAATGTTAATATGTAATTTTATTACATAAAAACCCAAAATATAGTCATGCATATGCACACAGATATGCATATTTTATATCTAAACTTAAAAAACATTATTCGATGAATAAAATGATAGAGATTTTCTCTATCATTGAGCTTTATTCTTTTCCTTAACTTACGGTTATTTCAGGTACTTCAGGGCTCCAGAGCTTGCCAGGAGACGCACATGTCCAAGAAGGCCAGTGCCCAGCAGGGAAGCAGGATGGAGCCCCAGGTGCAGGGAGGTCAAGGCAGGATGGGGGTACTGGGGATGGTCGAAGGCAGGCAGGGAGGCTCGGGGTCAGGCAACGGGGACGGAAGCATCGGGGTGTATGTGGGGCACAGGTAGGCCAAGGCAGGATGGGGTGAGGGGCGCTGTGTGGGACCCAAGTAGGAAGGGAGGGGAGGGGTGCTTCAGGCGCCAGGGTCGGGCTATCCCCCCCTCCCCCCACCTGCTGCCACCTCCCAAAGCAGCAGCTGAGTCCCTCCTGAGCTCCCTGTCGGACAGGCCCAGCTTTGGCATCTGCGTCCTTGCCCCAAGTTGCTACACGGCTCCCCTCATCTGGAGCCGCCGGCCCACTTTTCTTTCCCACCACAGACTGAACGCATCTTTGGACATGTGGCTGGCTCTGGGATGAAATGTTTCCAGGGCACTTCATTGGCACTCTTAACTCGTGTCATAACACACTGAATTGTTTTAGAAGTACGTTTAGAAATAGCTTATTCACAAGAATATCAAACTTCCTCATTCTTGGTCAACATTGACAGATGGTCATTTATCTTAGCATGTTATACATACTTCAATTAAGTATGTTTCCCCCTTTATCTGTGATCGTCTACAGATAAAACTGGTCTGCTATTAGCTTACTTAGAGTCCATCTCTGCCTTTGCTCTTTCATTTTTCCTGAACTTCTCGTGTGGGATTATTTCTCATATCGCTTTCCCTGATCCTAACTTACTTATTATAATTAAGTGGGGTGTAGGAATAGGAATATAGTATAGTTATGAATGTCCAATAACATATATTCCATTATTCTAAATTGATTTAAATTTACTTAAAAATTATGGTTGAAGATAGAGTGCCTCATTTGGAAGGGAAGGGGGTCTACAGAATATTTGCTTTTATAAAGGGGGTATTGGGTCTGAAATGATAGCTATGGCCATAAGTTAGCAACGTTTGCTAGGAACTGGGCTGATGTTAACTCTGCTAGTTCTGATCCATAGATCATAGTCCTTTGTAGATCTATGGTCTATTGTAGACTTTGTGTGTTAGGTGCAGCATTTATCACATTGTATGTACCGCACTATATATATGATATTCAGTAGCTTACCCTTCTAAATGAAAAGATAAAAGGACTATAGATGAGTAGATTCTTAGTGAGTTGTTCCCCGTCCTCTCCCATTCCCACCAATTTGGTTAGAGATAGCCAATACAGAAGATTCTTTAAACACGTGGATGAGGATAGAAACTCAATCCTTAACCATTACACATTTTCAGGACTGACTTTAAATTAAATTTTAGGCTATCATTAGCAATGTACCGCTATTCTCAGATTTCTTTTACAGTCTCTTGTTTCGATGACCTTTTCGTACTTCGGTCTTTGCTTAATTTCATTCAGAGGTAGAAAATATGGTAATTTTTAACAACTCCTTGGTAATTCTGCAAATAAAAAGGAGGTTTTAAAAAGGCAGATTTAAAAAGAAAAGAATTGATTTGATTCCAAAGCTGGTATTAACATATTTTCATGCAGAGGAAAGATAAGGAGCAAGATGAATCTTAAGGTTATAAGAGGCCCATCAAATTGACCTACATGAGCTCACAGAAGTTACACGTTTCCTAAGGCCAAGGAACTGTTTCATGACCTTGAAGGGTATATTAGTATTTCTATTTAAGTCATTACATTTTCAAACATTGGAACTGCTCAGATTTGGTTCACTGCACAAACCAATCACTTAGAATGTTAAAGAGCATGACTTTGGTCTCCTGGAGACAGCTCTTCTGTGACTGAGCTCTCGTTTGCACGGCCTGTCTACCTTCCATGTTAATTTTTTTTTCTTGTTTTTTGTTCCCCCCCCCCCTTGTCAGCCTACATTGTGAATGCAACTGATAGAACAAACACCAACACCTAACACTGGAAATTCTCTCCTCTGAACTCATTTGAAACACATGCTGAGGTTCTCAATCGGCAAGTTTTATAAAATGTCAGAACGTTTTAGAGTTGGGAGTGATTGTTGGACTCATTCTAATCACACAGGGAGCTTAAGAAAATACTAATGCCTCAGCCCCACCTTCCGAAATTCTGAATTAACTTGTCTGGGGAAGACTGCAGGCCCCTATGTTTTTAAAAAGTCTTCCAAGCAATTTTAATGTCCAGCCAATTGGAGAACCACTGGGCTAGTCCCATTCGATCAGATAAAAACAGAAATTCATATAGGATTTGACATAGCAAAGGGCACAAAACTAGACATCAGAATAGCTGAGACTAAACACTGACGGCGCCGGCCCTCCCCGCCCCGCAGAGGCCCGCGCGGCCTCCCTCCGCCGCGGGGACCCGGAGTGGCAGCCGCCGCAACCCCCGTCCTTCCCGCGCCCCGCGCCCCGCGCCCCGCCGCCGCCGCCGCCGCCGCCGCCCGCGCTCACCTCAGGGGCGCAACCGGCACAGCCGGCAGTCGGCCTCGTTCCCGCCGATGCGTCTCGGTGCGGTACTCCCTGCGCGGGCGGCTTCTTCCCCGGCGGTCGCAGGGGGTTCAGGGGTGGGGGGGCGGGGAACGGCCGTCACTTGAGCAACGAACCGAAGCGCCGCCTGGTGGCATTTTCCACAGGCCGGCGCCACCGCAGCCGCCTTGGGTCCGCACAGCCCCCTGCCGGCCGCAGCTCTTGCTGTCTCGCCGAGCCGACAAGCCTCCGCGGACAGGCGAGGGAGCAGCGGCGCGAGTCGGAGGCCGGGCGGGGGTGTGCGCAGACTCTTTCCTCTGGGGACTGCGCGCATGCGCACCAGCGGGGCGGGACCCGCGGCCGCTGCCTGGGGGCGGGACCCGCGGCCGCTGCCTGGGGGCAGGACCCGCGGCCGCTGCGTGGGGGCCGGCCCCGCCCAGGGGCGCTGGTCCGGCTCAGCCAATCGCGAGCGCCGGGTACCTCTTGGCGCGGGCGATTTGAATGGTTCGCGGCCGCCTGAGGTGGCGGCAGGTGGGCACGCCGCTGCCCTTTTGGGAGCTTCTCTGAGATCGGGAGGGGAACCCGCCCCTCATCCTTTCGCCGGAGCCCCACACTCCCCAGGCCGCGGGACTGGCAAAAAAAAAAAAAAAAAAACCAGCTGGGAAAGTAAAACAACACTGACTTCAGGATAACGGTTACATCTTTGGATGGAAAGAAGGGAATGGGATAAAGGAAAGGTGAAAAAGAAACTTCAAGCATTTGTATATTATTTGATTTCTTAACAGAAAGATTTTTAAATGCTAACATTTTGCAAAATGCTTCAATGTTTTAAAGAAATAAAATGTTAATATGTAATTTTATTACATAAAAACCCAAAATATAGTCATGCATATGCACACAGATATGCATATTTTATATCTAAACTTAAAAAACATTATTCGATGAATAAAATGATAGAGATTTTCTCTATCATTGAGCTTTATTCTTTTCCTTAACTTACGGTTATTTCAGGTACTTCAGGGATCCAGAGCTTGCCAGGAGACGCACATGTCCAAGAAGGCCAGTGCCCAGCAGGGAAGCAGGATGGAGCCCCAGGTGCAGGGAGGTCAAGGCAGGATGGGGGTACTGGGGATGGTCGAAGGCAGGCAGGGAGGCTCGGGGTCAGGCAACGGGGACGGAAGCATCGGGGTGTATGTGGGGCACAGGTAGGCCAAGGCAGGATGGGGTGAGGGGCGCTGTGTGGGACCCAAGTAGGAAGGGAGGGGAGGGGTGCTTCAGGCGCCAGGGTCGGGCTATCCCCCCCTCCCCCCACCTGCTGCCACCTCCCAAAGCAGCAGCTGAGTCCCTCCTGAGCTCCCTGTCGGACAGGCCCAGCTTTGGCATCTGCGTCCTTGCCCCAAGTTGCTACACGGCTCCCCTCATCTGGAGCCGCCGGCCCACTTTTCTTTCCCACCACAGACTGAACGCATCTTTGGACATGTGGCTGGCTCTGGGATGAAATGTTTCCAGGGCACTTCATTGGCACTCTTAACTCGTGTCATAACACACTGAATTGTTTTAGAAGTACGTTTAGAAATAGCTTATTCACAAGAATATCAAACTTCCTCATTCTTGGTCAACATTGACAGATGGTCATTTATCTTAGCATGTTATACATACTTCAATTAAGTATGTTTCCCCCTTTATCTGTGATCGTCTACAGATAAAACTGGTCTGCTATTAGCTTACTTAGAGTCCATCTCTGCCTTTGCTCTTTCATTTTTCCTGAACTTCTCGTGTGGGATTATTTCTCATATCGCTTTCCCTGATCCTAACTTACTTATTATAATTAAGTGGGGTGTAGGAATAGGAATATAGTATAGTTATGAATGTCCAATAACATATATTCCATTATTCTAAATTGATTTAAATTTACTTAAAAATTATGGTTGAAGATAGAGTGCCTCATTTGGAAGGGAAGGGGGTCTACAGAATATTTGCTTTTATAAAGGGGGTATTGGGTCTGAAATGATAGCTATGGCCATAAGTTAGCAACGTTTGCTAGGAACTGGGCTGATGTTAACTCTGCTAGTTCTGATCCATAGATCATAGTCCTTTGTAGATCTATGGTCTATTGTAGACTTTGTGTGTTAGGTGCAGCATTTATCACATTGTATGTACCGCACTATATATATGATATTCAGTAGCTTACCCTTCTAAATGAAAAGATAAAAGGACTATAGATGAGTAGATTCTTAGTGAGTTGTTCCCCGTCCTCTCCCATTCCCACCAATTTGGTTAGAGATAGCCAATACAGAAGATTCTTTAAACACGTGGATGAGGATAGAAACTCAATCCTTAACCATTACACATTTTCAGGACTGACTTTAAATTAAATTTTAGGCTATCATTAGCAATGTACCGCTATTCTCAGATTTCTTTTACAGTCTCTTGTTTCGATGACCTTTTCGTACTTCGGTCTTTGCTTAATTTCATTCAGAGGTAGAAAATATGGTAATTTTTAACAACTCCTTGGTAATTCTGCAAATAAAAAGGAGGTTTTAAAAAGGCAGATTTAAAAAGAAAAGAATTGATTTGATTCCAAAGCTGGTATTAACATATTTTCATGCAGAGGAAAGATAAGGAGCAAGATGAATCTTAAGGTTATAAGAGGCCCATCAAATTGACCTACATGAGCTCACAGAAGTTACACGTTTCCTAAGGCCAAGGAACTGTTTCATGACCTTGAAGGGTATATTAGGATTTCTATTTAAGTCATTACATTTTCAAACATTGGAACTGCTCAGATTTGGTTCACTGCACAAACCAATCACTTAGAATGTTAAAGAGCATGACTTTGGTCTCCTGGAGACAGCTCTTCTGTGACTGAGCTCTCGTTTGCACGGCCTGTCTACCTTCCCTGTTAATTTCTTTTTCTTGTTTTTTGTTTTTTTTTCCCCCCCTTGTCAGCCTACATTGTGAATGCAACTGATAGAACAAACACCAACACCTAACACTGGAAATTCTCTCCTCTGAACTCATTTGAAACACATGCTGAGGTTCTCAATCGGCAAGTTTTATAAAATGTCAGAACGTTTTAGAGTTGGGAGTGATTGTTGGACTCATTCTAATCACACAGGGAGCTTAAGAAAATACTAATGCCTCAGCCCCACCTTCCGAAATTCTGAATTAACTTGTCTGGGGAAGACTGCAGGCCCCTATGTTTTTAAAAAGTCTTCCAAGCAATTTTAATGTCCAGCCAATTGGAGAACCACTGGGCTAGTCCCATTCGATCAGATAAAAACAGAAATTCATATAGGATTTGACATAGCAAAGGGCACAAAACTAGACATCAGAATAGCTGAGACTAAACACTGACGGCGCCGGCCCTCCCCGCCCCGCAGAGGCCCGCGCGGCCTCCCTCCGCCGCGGGGACCCGGAGTGGCAGCCGCCGCAACCCCCGTCCTTCCCGCGCCCCGCGCCCCGCCGCCGCCGCCGCCGCCGCCGCCGCCGCCGCCTCCCGCGCTCACCTCAGGGGCGCAACCGGCACAGCCGGCAGTCGGCCTCGTTCCCGCCGAAGCGTCTCGGTGCGGTACTCCCTGCGCGGGCGGCTTCTTCCCCGGCGGTCGCAGGGGGTTCAGGGGTGGGGGGGCGGGGAACGGCCGTCACTTGAGCAACGAACCGAAGCGCCGCCTGGTGGCATTTTCCACAGGCCGGCGCCACCGCAGCCGCCTTGGGTCCGCACAGCCCCCTGCCGGCCGCAGCTCTTGCTGTCTCGCCGAGCCGACAAGCCTCCGCGGACAGGCGAGGGAGCAGCGGCGCGAGTCGGAGGCCGGGCGGGGGTGTGCGCAGACTCTTTCCTCTGGGGACTGCGCGCATGCGCAACAGCGGGGCGGGACCCGCGGCCGCTGCCTGGGGGCAGGACCCGCGGCCGCTGCGTGGGGGCCGGCCCCGCCCAGGGGCGCTGGTCCGGCTCAGCCAATCGCGAGCGCCGGGTACCTCTTGGCGCGGGCGATTTGAATGGTTCGCGGCCGCCTGAGGTGGCGGCAGGTGGGCACGCCGCTGCCCTTTTGGGAGCTTCTCTGAGATCGGGAGGGGAACCCGCCCCTCATCCTTTCGCCGGAGCCCCACACTCCCCAGGCCGCGGGACTGGCAAAAAAAAAAAAAAAAAACCAGCTGGGAAAGTAAAACAACACTGACTTCAGGATAACGGTTACATCTTTGGATGGAAAGAAGGGAATGGGATAAAGGAAAGGTGAAAAAGAAACTTCAAGCATTTGTATATTATTTGATTTCTTAACAGAAAGATTTTTAAATGCTAACATTTTGCAAAATGCTTCAATGTTTTAAAGAAATAAAATGTTAATATGTAATTTTATTACATAAAAACCCAAAATATAGTCATGCATATGCACACAGATATGCATATTTTATATCTAAACTTAAAAAACATTATTCGATGAATAAAATGATAGAGATTTTCTCTATCATTGAGCTTTATTCTTTTCCTTAACTTACGGTTATTTCAGGTACTTCAGGGCTCCAGAGCTTGCCAGGAGACGCACATGTCCAAGAAGGCCAGTGCCCAGCAGGGAAGCAGGATGGAGCCCCAGGTGCAGGGAGGTCAAGGCAGGATGGGGGTACTGGGGATGGTCGAAGGCAGGCAGGGAGGCTCGGGGTCAGGCAACGGGGACGGAAGCATCGGGGTGTATGTGGGGCACAGGTAGGCCAAGGCAGGATGGGGTGAGGGGCGCTGTGTGGGACCCAAGTAGGAAGGGAGGGGAGGGGTGCTTCAGGCGCCAGGGTCGGGCTATCCCCCCCTCCCCCCACCTGCTGCCACCTCCCAAAGCAGCAGCTGAGTCCCTCCTGAGCTCCCTGTCGGACAGGCCCAGCTTTGGCATCTGCGTCCTTGCCCCAAGTTGCTACACGGCTCCCCTCATCTGGAGCCGCCGGCCCACTTTTCTTTCCCACCACAGACTGAATGCATCTTTGGACATGTGGCTGGCTCTGGCATGAAAGGTTTCCAGGGCACTTCATTGGCACTCTTAACTCGTGTCATAACACACTGAATTGTTTTAGAAGTACGTTTAGAAATAGCTTATTCACAAGAATATCAAACTTCCTCATTCTTGGTCAACATTGACAGATGGTCATTTATCTTAGCATGTTATACATACTTCAATTAAGTATGTTTCCCCCTTTATCTGTGATCGTCTACAGATAAAACTGGTCTGCTATTAGCTTACTTAGAGTCCATCTCTGCCTTTGCTCTTTCATTTTTCCTGAACTTCTCGTGTGGGATAATTTCTCATATCGCTTTCCCTGATCCTAACTTACTTATTATAATTAAGTGGGGTGTAGGAATAGGAATATAGTATAGTTATGAATGTCCAATAACATATATTCCATTATTCTAAATTGATTTAAATTTACTTAAAAATTATGGTTGAAGATAGAGTGCCTCATTTGGAAGGGAAGGGGGTCTACAGAATATTTGCTTTTATAAAGGGGGTATTGGGTCTGAAATGATAGCTATGGCCATAAGTTAGCAACGTTTGCTAGGAACTGGGCTGATGTTAACTCTGCTAGTTCTGATCCATAGATCATAGTCCTTTGTAGATCTATGGTCTATTGTAGACTTTGTGTGTTAGGTGCAGCATTTATCACATTGTATGTACCGCACTATATATATGATATTCAGTAGCTTACCCTTCTAAATGAAAAGATAAAAGGACTATAGATGAGTAGATTCTTAGTGAGTTGTTCCCCGTCCTCTCCCATTCCCACCAATTTGGTTAGAGATAGCCAATACAGAAGATTCTTTAAACACGTGGATGAGGATAGAAACTCAATCCTTAACCATTACACATTTTCAGGACTGACTTTAAATTAAATTTTAGGCTATCATTAGCAATGTACCGCTATTCTCAGATTTCTTTTACAGTCTCTTGTTTCGATGACCTTTTCGTACTTCGGTCTTTGCTTAATTTCATTCAGAGGTAGAAAATATGGTAATTTTTAACAACTCCTTGGTAATTGTGCAAATAAAAAGGAGGTTTTAAAACGGCAGATTTAAAAAGAAAAGAATTGATTCGATTCCAAAGCTGGTATTAACATATTTCAATGCAGAGGAAAGATAAGGAGCAAGATGAATCTTAAGGTTATAAGAGGCCCATCAAATTGACCTACATGAGCTCACAGAAGTTACACGTTTCCTAAGGCCAAGGAACTGTTTCATGACCTTGAAGGGTATATTAGTATTTCTATTTAAGTCATTACATTTTCAAACATTGGAACTGCTCAGATTTGGTTCACTGCACAAACCGATCACTTAGAATGTTAAAGAGCATGACTTTGGTCTCCTGGAGACAGCTCTTCCGTGACTGAGCTCTCGTTTGCACGGCCTGTCTACCTTCCCTGTTAATTTCTTTTTCTTGTTTTTTGTTTTTTTCCCCCCCTTGTCAGCCTACATTGTGAATGCAACTGATAGAACAAACACCAACACCTAACACTGGAAATTCTCTCCTCTGAACTCATTTGAAACACATGCTGAGGTTCTCAATCGGCAAGTTTTATAAAATGTCAGAACGTTTTAGAGTTGGGAGTGATTGTTGGACTCATTCTAATCACACAGGGAGCTTAAGAAAATACTAATGCCTCAGCCCCACCTTCCGAAATTCTGAATTAACTTGTCTGGGGAAGACTGCAGGCCCCTATGTTTTTAAAAAGTCTTCTAAGCAATTTTAATGTCCAGCCAATTGGAGAACCACTGGGCTAGTCCCATTCGATCAGATAAAAACAGAAATTCATATAGGATTTGACATAGCAAAGGGCACAAAACTAGACATCAGAATAGCTGAGACTAAACACTGACGGCGCCGGCCCTCCCCGCCCCGCAGAGGCCCGCGCGGCCTCCCTCCGCCGCGGGGACCCGGAGTGGCAGCCGCCGCAACCCCCGTCCTTCCCGCGCCCCGCGCCCCGCCGCCGCCGCCGCCGCCGCCGCCGCCGCCGCCGCCCGCGCTCACCTCAGGGGCGCAACCGGCACAGCCGGCAGTCGGCCTCGTTCCCGCCGAAGCGTCTCGGTGCGGTACTCCCTGCGCGGGCGGCTTCTTCCCCGGCGGTCGCAGGGGGTTCAGGGGTGGGGGGGCGGGGAACGGCCGTCACTTGAGCAACGAACCGAAGCGCCGCCTGGTGGCATTTTCCACAGGCCGGCGCCACCGCAGCCGCCTTGGGTCCGCACAGCCCCCTGCCGGCCGCAGCTCTTGCTGTCTCGCCGAGCCGACAAGCCTCCGCGGACAGGCGAGGGAGCCGCGGCGCGAGTCGGAGGCCGGGCGGGGGTGTGCGCAGACTCTTTCCTCTGGGGACTGCGCGCATGCGCACCAGCGGGGCGGGACCCGCGGCCGCTGCCTGGGGGCGGGACGCGCGGCCGCTGCGTGGGGGCCGGCCCCGCCCAGGGGCGCTGGTCCGGCTCAGCCAATCGCGAGCGCCGGGTACCTCTTGGCGCGGGCGATTTGAATGGTTCGCGGCCGCCTGAGGTGGCGGCAGGTGGGCACGCCGCTGCCCTTTAGGGAGCTTCTCTGAGATCGGGAGGGGAACCCGCACCTCATCCTTTCGCCGGAGCCCCACCCTCCCCAGGCCGCGGGACTGGCAAAAAAAAAAAAAAAAAAAAAAAACCAGCTGGGAAAGTAAAACAACACTGACTTCAGGATAACGGTTACGTCTTTGGATGGAAAGAAGGGAATGGGATAAAGGAAAGGTGAAAAAGAAACTTCAAGCATTTGTATATTATTTGATTTCTTAAAAGAAAGATTTTTAAATGCTAACATTTTGCAAAATGCTTCAATGTTTTAAAGAAATAAAATGTTAATATGTAATTTTATTACATAAAAACCCAAAATATAGTCATGCATATGCACAGATATGCATATTTTATATCTAAACATAAAAAACATTATTCGATGAATAAAATGATAGAGATTTTCTCTATCATTGAGCTGTATTCTTTTCCTTAACTTACGGTTATTTCAGGTACTTCAGGGCTCCAGAGCTTGCCAGGAGACGCACATGTCCAAGAAGGCCAGTGCCCAGCAGGGAAGCAGGATGGAGCCCCAGGTGCAGGGAGGTCAAGGCAGGATGGGGGTACTGGGGATGGTCGAAGGCAGGCAGGGAGGCTCGGGGTCAGGCAACGGGGAGGGAAGCATCGGGGTGTATGTGGGGCACAGGTAGGCCAAGGCAGGATGGGGTGAGGGGCGCTGTGTGGGACCCAAGTAGGAAGGGAGGGGAGGGGTGCTTCAGGCGCCAGGGTCGGGCTATCCCCTCCCCCCACCTCCTGCCACCTCCCAAAGCAGCAGCTGAGTCCCTCCTGAGCTCCCTGTCGGACAGGCCCAGCTTTGGCATCTGCGTCCTTGCCCCAAGTTGCTACACGGCTCCCCTCATCTGGAGCCGCCGGCCCACTTTTCTTTCCCACCACAGACTGAATGCATCTTTGGACATGTGGCTGGCTCTGGCATGAAAGGTTTCCAGGGCACTTCATTGGCACTCTTAACTCGTGTCATAACACACTGAATTGTTTTAGAAGTACGTTTAGAAATAGCTTATTCACAAGAATATCAAACTTCCTCATTCTTGGTCAACATTGACAGATGGTCATTTATCTTAGCATGTTATACATACTTCAATTAAGTATGTTTCCCCCTTTATCTGTGATCGTCTACAGATAAAACTGGTCTGCTATTAGCTTACTTAGAGTCCATCTCTGCCTTTGCTCTTTCATTTTTCCTGAACTTCTCGTGTGGGATAATTTCTCATATTGCTTTCCCTGATCCTAACTTACTTATTATAATTAAGTGGGGTGTAGGAATAGGAATATAGTATAGTTATGAATGTCCAATAACATATATTCCATTATTCTAAATTGATTTAAATTTACTTAAAAATTATACTTGAAGATAGAGTGCCTCATTTGGAAGGGAAGGGGGTCTACAGAATATTTGCTTTTATAAAGGGGGTATTGGGTCTGAAATGATAGCTATGGCCATAAGTTAGCAACGTTTGCTAGGAACTGGGCTGATGTTAACTCTGCTAGTTCTGATCCATACATCATAGTCCTTTGTAGATCTATGGTCTATTGTAGACTTTGTGTGTTAGGTGCAGCATTTATCACATTGTATGTACCGCACTATATATATGATATTCAGTAGCTTACCCTTCTAAATGAAAAGATAAAAGGACTATAGATGAGTAGATTCTTAGTGAGTTGTTCCCCGCCCTCTCCCATTCCCACTAATTTGGTTAGAGATAGCCAATACAGAAGATTCTTTAAACACGTGGATGAGGATAGAAACTCAATCCTTAACCATTACACATTTTCAGGACTGACTTTAAATTAAATTTTAGGCTATCATTAGCAATGTACCGCTATTCTCAGATTTCTTTTATATATATAGTCTCTTGTTTTGATGACCTTTTCGTACTTCGGTCTTTGCTTAATTTCATTCAGAGGTAGAAAATATGGTAATTTTTAACAACTCCTTGGTAATTCTGCAAATAAAAAGGAGGTTTTAAAAAGGCAGATTTAAAAAGAAAAGAATTGATTTGATTCCAAAGCTGGTATTAACATATTTTCATGCAGAGGAAAGATAAGGAGCAAGATGAATCTTAAGGTTATAAGAGGCCCATCAAATTGACCTACATGAGCTCACAGAAGTTACACGTTTCCTAAGGCCAAGGAACTGTTTCATGACCTTGAAGGGTATATTAGTATTTCTATTTAAGTCATTACATTTTCAAACATTGGAACTGCTCAGATTTGGTTCACTGCACAAACCGATCACTTAGAATGTTAAAGAGCATGACTTTGGTCTCCTGGAGACAGCTCTTCCGTGACTGAGCTCTCGTTTGCACGGCCTGTCTACCTTCCCTGTTAATTTCTTTTTCTTGTTTTTTGTTTTTTTCCCCCCCTTGTCAGCCTACATTGTGAATGCAACTGATAGAACAAACACCAACACCTAACACTGGAAATTCTCTCCTCTGAACTCATTTGAAACACATGCTGAGGTTCTCAATCGGCAAGTTTTATAAAATGTCAGAACGTTTTAGAGTTGGGAGTGATTGTTGGACTCATTCTAATCACACAGGGAGCTTAAGAAAATACTAATGCCTCAGCCCCACCTTCCGAAATTCTGAATTAACTTGTCTGGGGAAGACTGCAGGCCCCTATGTTTTTAAAAAGTCTTCTAAGCAATTTTAATGTCCAGCCAATTGGAGAACCACTGGGCTAGTCCCATTCGATCAGATAAAAACAGAAATTCATATAGGATTTGACATAGCAAAGGGCACAAAACTAGACATCAGAATAGCTGAGACTAAACACTGACGGCGCCGGCCCTCCCCGCCCCGCAGAGGCCCGCGCGGCCTCCCTCCGCCGCGGGGACCCGGAGTGGCAGCCGCCGCAACCCCCGTCCTTCCCGCGCCCCGCGCCCCGCCGCCGCCGCCGCCGCCGCCGCCGCCGCCGCCCGCGCTCACCTCAGGGGCGCAACCGGCACAGCCGGCAGTCGGCCTCGTTCCCGCCGAAGCGTCTCGGTGCGGTACTCCCTGCGCGGGCGGCTTCTTCCCCGGCGGTCGCAGGGGGTTCAGGGGTGGGGGGGCGGGGAACGGCCGTCACTTGAGCAACGAACCGAAGCGCCGCCTGGTGGCATTTTCCACAGGCCGGCGCCACCGCAGCCGCCTTGGGTCCGCACAGCCCCCTGCCGGCCGCAGCTCTTGCTGTCTCGCCGAGCCGACAAGCCTCCGCGGACAGGCGAGGGAGCCGCGGCGCGAGTCGGAGGCCGGGCGGGGGTGTGCGCAGACTCTTTCCTCTGGGGACTGCGCGCATGCGCACCAGCGGGGCGGGACCCGCGGCCGCTGCCTGGGGGCGGGACGCGCGGCCGCTGCGTGGGGGCCGGCCCCGCCCAGGGGCGCTGGTCCGGCTCAGCCAATCGCGAGCGCCGGGTACCTCTTGGCGCGGGCGATTTGAATGGTTCGCGGCCGCCTGAGGTGGCGGCAGGTGGGCATGCCGCTGCCCTTTAGGGAGCTTCTCTGAGATCGGGAGGGGAACCCGCACCTCATCCTTTCGCCGGAGCCCCACCCTCCCCAGGCCGCGGGACTGGCAAAAAAAAAAAAAAAAAAAAAACCAGCTGGGAAAGTAAAACAACACTGACTTCAGGATAACGGTTACGTCTTTGGATGGAAAGAAGGGAATGGGATAAAGGAAAGGTGAAAAAGAAACTTCAAGCATTTGTATATTATTTGATTTCTTAAAAGAAAGATTTTTAAATGCTAACATTTTGCAAAATGCTTCAATGTTTTAAAGAAATAAAATGTTAATATGTAATTTTATTACATAAAAACCCAAAATATAGTCATGCATATGCACAGATATGCATATTTTATATCTAAACATAAAAAACATTATTCGATGAATAAAATGATAGAGATTTTCTCTATCATTGAGCTGTATTCTTTTCCTTAACTTACGGTTATTTCAGGTACTTCAGGGCTCCAGAGCTTGCCAGGAGACGCACATGTCCAAGAAGGCCAGTGCCCAGCAGGGAAGCAGGATGGAGCCCCAGGTGCAGGGAGGTCAAGGCAGGATGGGGGTACTGGGGATGGTCGAAGGCAGGCAGGGAGGCTCGGGGTCAGGCAACGGGGACGGAAGCATCGGGGTGTATGTGGGGCACAGGTAGGCCAAGGCAGGATGGGGTGAGGGGCGCTGTGTGGGACCCAAGTAGGAAGGGAGGGGAGGGGTGCTTCAGGCGCCAGGGTCGGGCTATCCCCTCCCCCCACCTCCTGCCACCTCCCAAAGCAGCAGCTGAGTCCCTCCTGAGCTCCCTGTCGGACAGGCCCAGCTTTGGCATCTGCGTCCTTGCCCCAAGTTGCTACACGGCTCCCCTCATCTGGAGCCGCCGGCCCACTTTTCTTTCCCACCACAGACTGAATGCATCTTTGGACATGTGGCTGGCTCTGGCATGAAAGGTTTCCAGGGCACTTCATTGGCACTCTTAACTCGTGTCATAACACACTGAATTGTTTTAGAAGTACGTTTAGAAATAGCTTATTCACAAGAAATATCAAACTTCCTCATTCTTGGTCAACATTGACAGATGGTCATTTATCTTAGCATGTTATACATACTTCAATTAAGTATGTTTCCCCCTTTATCTGTGATCGTCTACAGATAAAACTGGTCTGCTATTAGCTTACTTAGAGTCCATCTCTGCCTTTGCTCTTTCATTTTTCCTGAACTTCTCGTGTGGGATAATTTCTCATATTGCTTTCCCTGATCCTAACTTACTTATTATAATTAAGTGGGGTGTAGGAATAGGAATATAGTATAGTTATGAATGTCCAATAACATATATTCCATTATTCTAAATTGATTTAAATTTACTTAAAAATTATACTTGAAGATAGAGTGCCTCATTTGGAAGGGAAGGGGGTCTACAGAATATTTGCTTTTATAAAGGGGGTATTGGGTCTGAAATGATAGCTATGGCCATAAGTTAGCAACGTTTGCTAGGAACTGGGCTGATGTTAACTCTGCTAGTTCTGATCCATACATCATAGTCCTTTGTAGATCTATGGTCTATTGTAGACTTTGTGTGTTAGGTGCAGCATTTATCACATTGTATGTACCACACTATATATATGATATTCAGTAGCTTACCCTTCTAAATGAAAAGATAAAAGGACTATAGATGAGTAGATTCTTAGTGAGTTGTTCCCCGCCCTCTCCCATTCCCACTAATTTGGTTAGAGATAGCCAATACAGAAGATTCTTTAAACACGTGGATGAGGATAGAAACTCAATCCTTAACCATTACACATTTTCAGGACTGACTTTAAATTAAATTTTAGGCTATCATTAGCAATGTACCGCTATTCTCAGATTTCTTTTATATATATAGTCTCTTGTTTTGATGACCTTTTCGTACTTCGGTCTTTGCTTAATTTCATTCAGAGGTAGAAAATATGGTAATTTTTAACAACTCCTTGGTAATTCTGCAAATAAAAAGGAGGTTTTAAAAAGGCAGATTTAAAAAGAAAAGAATTGATTTGATTCCAAAGCTGGTATTAACATATTTTCATGCAGAGGAAAGATAAGGAGCAAGATGACTCTTAAGGTTATAAGAGGCCCATCAAATTGACCTACATGAGCTCACAGAAGTTACACGTTTCCTAAGGCCAAGGAACTGTTTCATGACCTTGAAGGGTATATTAGTATTTCTATTTAAGTCATTACATTTTCAAACATTGGAACTGCTCAGATTTGGTTCACTGCACAAACCAATCACTTAGAATGTTAAAGAGCATGACTTTGGTCTCCTGGAGACAGCTCTTCTGTGACTGAGCTCTCGTTTGCACGGCCTGTCTACCTTCCCTGTTAATTTCTTTTTCTTGTTTTTTGTTTTTTTTTCCCCCCCTTGTCAGCCTACATTGTGAATGCAACTGATAGAACAAACACCAACACCTAACACTGGAAATTCTCTCCTCTGAACTCATTTGAAACACATGCTGAGGTTCTCAATCGGCAAGTTTTATAAAATGTCAGAACGTTTTAGTGTTGGGAGTGATTGTTGGACTCATTCTAATCACACAGGGAGCTTAAGAAAATACTAATGCCTCAGCCCCACCTTCCGAAATTCTGAATTAACTTGTCTGGGGAAGACTGCAGGCCCCTATGTTTTTAAAAAGTCTTCCAAGCAATTTTAATGTCCAGCCAATTGGAGAACCACTGGGCTAGTCCCATTCGATCAGATAAAAACAGAAATTCATATAGGATTTGACATAGCAAAGGGCACAAAACTAGACATCAGAATAGCTGAGACTAAACACTGACGGCGCCGGCCCTCCCCGCCCCGCAGAGGCCCGCGCGGCCTCCCTCCGCCGCGGGGACCCGGAGTGGCAGCCGCCGCAACCCCCGTCCTTCCCGCGCCCCGCGCCCCGCGCCCCGCCGCCGCCGCCGCCGCCCGCGCTCACCTCAGGGGCGCAACCGGCACAGCCGGCAGTCGGCCTCGTTCCCGCCGAAGCGTCTCGGTGCGGTACTCCCTGCGCGGGCGGCTTCTTCCCCGGCGGTCGCAGGGGGTTCAGGGGTGGGGGGGCGGGGAACGGCCGTCACTTGAGCAACGAACCGAAGCGCCGCCTGGTGGCATTTTCCACAGGCCGGCGCCACCGCAGCCGCCTTGGGTCCGCACAGCCCCCTGCCGGCCGCAGCTCTTGCTGTCTCGCCGAGCCGACAAGCCTCCGCGGACAGGCGAGGGAGCAGCGGCGCGAGTCGGAGGCCGGGCGGGGGTGTGCGCATACTCTTTCCTCTGGGGACTGCGCGCATGCGCACCAGCGGGGCGGGACCCGCGGCCGCTGCCTGGGGGCGGGACCCGCGGCCGCTGCCTGGGGGCAGGACCCGCGGCCGCTGCGTGGGGGCCGGCCCCGCCCAGGGGCGCTGGTCCGGCTCAGCCAATCGCGAGCGCCGGGTACCTCTTGGCGCGGGCGATTTGAATGGTTCGCGGCCGCCTGAGGTGGCGGCAGGTGGGCACGCCGCTGCCCTTTTGGGAGCTTCTCTGAGATCGGGAGGGGAACCCGCCCCTCATCCTTTCGCCGGAGCCCCACAATCCCCAGGCCGCGGGACTGGCAAAAAAAAAAAAAACAAACCAGCTGGGAAAGTAAAACAACACTGACTTCAGGATAACGGTTACATCTTTGGATGGAAAGAAGGGAATGGGATAAAGGAAAGGTGAAAAAGAAACTTCAAGCATTTGTATATTATTTGATTTCTTAACAGAAAGATTTTTAAATGCTAACATTTTGCAAAATGCTTCAATGTTTTAAAGAAATAAAATGTTAATATGTAATTTTATTACATAAAAACCCAAAATATAGTCATGCATATGCACACAGATATGCATATTTTATATCTAAACTTAAAAAACATTATTCGATGAATAAAATGATAGAGATTTTCTCTATCATTGAGCTTTATTCTTTTCCTTAACTTACGGTTATTTCAGGTACTTCAGGGCTCCAGAGCTTGCCAGGAGACGCACATGTCCAAGAAGGCCAGTGCCCAGCAGGGAAGCAGGATGGAGCCCCAGGTGCAGGGAGGTCAAGGCAGGATGGGGGTACTGGGGATGGTCGAAGGCAGGCAGGGAGGCTCGGGGTCAGGCAACGGGGACGGAAGCATCGGGGTGTATGTGGGGCACAGGTAGGCCAAGGCAGGATGGGGTGAGGGGCGCTGTGTGGGACCCAAGTAGGAAGGGAGGGGAGGGGTGCTTCAGGCGCCAGGGTCGGGCTATCCCCCCCTCCCCCCACCTGCTGCCACCTCCCAAAGCAGCAGCTGAGTCCCTCCTGAGCTCCCTGTCGGACAGGCCCAGCTTTGGCATCTGCGTCCTTGCCCCAAGTTGCTACACGGCTCCCCTCATCTGGAGCCGCCGGCCCACTTTTCTTTCCCACCACAGACTGAACGCATCTTTGGACATGTGGCTGGCTCTGGGATGAAATGTTTCCAGGGCACTTCATTGGCACTCTTAACTCGTGTCATAACACACTGAATTGTTTTAGAAGTACGTTTAGAAATAGCTTATTCACAAGAATATCAAACTTCCTCATTCTTGGTCAACATTGACAGATGGTCATTTATCTTAGCATGTTATACATACTTCAATTAAGTATGTTTCCCCCTTTATCTGTGATCGTCTACAGATAAAACTGGTCTGCTATTAGCTTACTTAGAGTCCATCTCTGCCTTTGCTCTTTCATTTTTCCTGAACTTCTCGTGTGGGATTATTTCTCATATCGCTTTCCCTGATCCTAACTTACTTATTATAATTAAGTGGGGTGTAGGAATAGGAATATAGTATAGTTATGAATGTCCAATAACATATATTCCATTATTCTAAATTGATTTAAATTTACTTAAAAATTATGGTTGAAGATAGAGTGCCTCATTTGGAAGGGAAGGGGGTCTACAGAATATTTGCTTTTATAAAGGGGGTATTGGGTCTGAAATGATAGCTATGGCCATAAGTTAGCAATGTTTGCTAGGAACTGGGCTGATGTTAACTCTGCTAGTTCTGATCCATAGATCATAGTCCTTTGTAGATCTATGGTCTATTGTAGACTTTGTGTGTTAGGTGCAGCATTTATCACATTGTATGTACCGCACTATATATATGATATTCAGTAGCTTACCCTTCTAAATGAAAAGATAAAAGGACTATAGATGATTAGATTCTTAGTGAGTTGTTCCCCGTCCTCTCCCATTCCCACCAATTTGGTTAGAGATAGCCAATACAGAAGATTCTTTAAACACGTGGATGAGGATAGAAACTCAATCCTTAACCATTACACATTTTCAGGACTGACTTTAAATTAAATTTTAGGCTATCATTAGCAATGTACCGCTATTCTCAGATTTCTTTTACAGTCTCTTGTTTCGATGACCTTTTCGTACTTCGGTCTTTGCTTAATTTCATTCAGAGGTAGAAAATATGGTAATTTTTAACAACTCCTTGGTAATTGTGCAAATAAAAAGGAGGTTTTAAAACGGCAGATTTAAAAAGAAAAGAATTGATTCGATTCCAAAGCTGGTATTAACATATTTCAATGCAGAGGAAAGATAAGGAGCAAGATGAATCTTAAGGTTATAAGAGGCCCATCAAATTGACCTACATGAGCTCACAGAAGTTACACGTTTCCTAAGGCCAAGGAACTGTTTCATGACCTTGAAGGGTATATTAGGATTTCTATTTAAGTCATTACATTTTCAAACATTGGAACTGCTCAGATTTGGTTCACTGCACAAACCGATCACTTAGAATGTTAAAGAGCATGACTTTGGTCTCCTGGAGACAGCTCTTCCGTGACTGAGCTCTCGTTTGCACGGCCTGTCTACCTTCCCTGTTAATTTCTTTTTCTTGTTTTTTGTTTTTTTCCCCCCCTTGTCAGCCTACATTGTGAATGCAACTGATAGAACAAACACCAACACCTAACACTGGAAATTCTCTCCTCTGAACTCATTTGAAACACATGCTGAGGTTCTCAATCGGCAAGTTTTATAAAATGTCAGAACGTTTTAGAGTTGGGAGTGATTGTTGGACTCATTCTAATCACACAGGGAGCTTAAGAAAATACTAATGCCTCAGCCCCACCTTCCGAAATTCTGAATTAACTTGTCTGGGGAAGACTGCAGGCCCCTATGTTTTTAAAAAGTCTTCTAAGCAATTTTAATGTCCAGCCAATTGGAGAACCACTGGGCTAGTCCCATTCGATCAGATAAAAACAGAAATTCATATAGGATTTGACATAGCAAAGGGCACAAAACTAGACATCAGAATAGCTGAGACTAAACACTGACGGCGCCGGCCCTCCCCGCCCCGCAGAGGCCCGCGCGGCCTCCCTCCGCCGCGGGGACCCGGAGTGGCAGCCGCCGTAACCCCCGTCCTTCCCGCGCCCCGCGCCCCGCCGCCGCCGCCGCCGCCGCCGCCGCCGCCGCCGCCGCCCGCGCTCACCTCAGGGGCGCAACCGGCACAGCCGGCAGTCGGCCTCGTTCCCGCCGAAGCGTCTCGGTGCGGTACTCCCTGCGCGGGCGGCTTCTTCCCCGGCGGTCGCAGGGGGTTCAGGGGTGGGGGGGCGGGGAACGGCCGTCACTTGAGCAACGAACCGAAGCGCCGCCTGGTGGCATTTTCCACAGGCCGGCGCCACCGCAGCCGCCTTGGGTCCGCACAGCCCCCTGCCGGCCGCAGCTCTTGCTGTCTCGCCGAGCCGACAAGCCTCCGCGGACAGGCGAGGGAGCCGCGGCGCGAGTCGGAGGCCGGGCGGGGGTGTGCGCAGACTCTTTCCTCTGGGGACTGCGCGCATGCGCACCAGCGGGGCGGGACCCGCGGCCGCTGCCTGGGGGCGGGACGCGCGGCCGCTGCGTGGGGGCCGGCCCCGCCCAGGGGCGCTGGTCCGGCTCAGCCAATCGCGAGCGCCGGGTACCCCTTGGCGCGGGCGATTTGAATGGTTCGCGGCCGCCTGAGGTGGCGGCAGGTGGGCATGCCGCTGCCCTTTAGGGAGCTTCTCTGAGATCGGGAGGGGAACCCGCACCTCATCCTTTCGCCGGAGCCCCACCCTCCCCAGGCCGCGGGACTGGCAAAAAAAAAAAAAAAAAAAAAAACCAGCTGGGAAAGTAAAACAACACTGACTTCAGGATAACGGTTACGTCTTTGGATGGAAAGAAGGGAATGGGATAAAGGAAAGGTGAAAAAGAAACTTCAAGCATTTGTATATTATTTGATTTCTTAAAAGAAAGATTTTTAAATGCTAACATTTTGCAAAATGCTTCAATGTTTTAAAGAAATAAAATGTTAATATGTAATTTTATTACATAAAAACCCAAAATATAGTCATGCATATGCACAGATATGCATATTTTATATCTAAACATAAAAAACATTATTCGATGAATAAAATGATAGAGATTTTCTCTATCATTGAGCTGTATTCTTTTCCTTAACTTACGGTTATTTCAGGTACTTCAGGGCTCCAGAGCTTGCCAGGAGACGCACATGTCCAAGAAGGCCAGTGCCCAGCAGGGAAGCAGGATGGAGCCCCAGGTGCAGGGAGGTCAAGGCAGGATGGGGGTACTGGGGATGGTCGAAGGCAGGCAGGGAGGCTCGGGGTCAGGCAACGGGGAGGGAAGCATCGGGGTGTATGTGGGGCACAGGTAGGCCAAGGCAGGATGGGGTGAGGGGCGCTGTGTGGGACCCAAGTAGGAAGGGAGGGGAGGGGTGCTTCAGGCGCCAGGGTCGGGCTATCCCCTCCCCCCACCTCCTGCCACCTCCCAAAGCAGCAGCTGAGTCCCTCCTGAGCTCCCTGTCGGACAGGCCCAGCTTTGGCATCTGCGTCCTTGCCCCAAGTTGCTACACGGCTCCCCTCATCTGGAGCCGCCGGCCCACTTTTCTTTCCCACCACAGACTGAATGCATCTTTGGACATGTGGCTGGCTCTGGCATGAAAGGTTTCCAGGGCACTTCATTGGCACTCTTAACTCGTGTCATAACACACTGAATTGTTTTAGAAGTACGTTTAGAAATAGCTTATTCACAAGAATATCAAACTTCCTCATTCTTGGTCAACATTGACAGATGGTCATTTATCTTAGCATGTTATACATACTTCAATTAAGTATGTTTCCCCCTTTATCTGTGATCGTCTACAGATAAAACTGGTCTGCTATTAGCTTACTTAGAGTCCATCTCTGCCTTTGCTCTTTCATTTTTCCTGAACTTCTCGTGTGGGATAATTTCTCATATTGCTTTCCCTGATCCTAACTTACTTATTATAATTAAGTGGGGTGTAGGAATAGGAATATAGTATAGTTATGAATGTCCAATAACATATATTCCATTATTCTAAATTGATTTAAATTTACTTAAAAATTATACTTGAAGATAGAGTGCCTCATTTGGAAGGGAAGGGGGTCTACAGAATATTTGCTTTTATAAAGGGGGTATTGGGTCTGAAATGATAGCTATGGCCATAAGTTAGCAACGTTTGCTAGGAACTGGGCTGATGTTAACTCTGCTAGTTCTGATCCATAGATCATAGTCCTTTGTAGATCTATGGTCTATTGTAGACTTTGTGTGTTAGGTGCAGCATTTATCACATTGTATGTACCGCACTATATATATGATATTCAGTAGCTTACCCTTCTAAATGAAAAGATAAAAGGACTATAGATGAGTAGATTCTTAGTGAGTTGTTCCCCGCCCTCTCCCATTCCCACTAATTTGGTTAGAGATAGCCAATACAGAAGATTCTTTAAACACGTGGATGAGGATAGAAACTCAATCCTTAACCATTACACATTTTCAGGACTGACTTTAAATTAAATTTTAGGCTATCATTAGCAATGTACCGCTATTCTCAGATTTCTTTTATATATATAGTCTCTTGTTTTGATGACCTTTTCGTACTTCGGTCTTTGCTTAATTTCATTCAGAGGTAGAAAATATGGTAATTTTTAACAACTCCTTGGTAATTCTGCAAATAAAAAGGAGGTTTTAAAAAGGCAGATTTAAAAAGAAAAGAATTGATTTGATTCCAAAGCTGGTATTAACATATTTTCATGCAGAGGAAAGATAAGGAGCAAGATGACTCTTAAGGTTATAAGAGGCCCATCAAATTGACCTACATGAGCTCACAGAAGTTACACGTTTCCTAAGGCCAAGGAACTGTTTCATGACCTTGAAGGGTATATTAGTATTTCTATTTAAGTCATTACATTTTCAAACATTGGAACTGCTCAGATTTGGTTCACTGCACAAACCAATCACTTAGAATGTTAAAGAGCATGACTTTGGTCTCCTGGAGACAGCTCTTCCGTGACTGAGCTCTCGTTTGCACGGCCTGTCTACCTTCCCTGTTAATTTCTTTTTCTTGTTTTTTGTTTTTTTTTCCCCCCCTTGTCAGCCTACATTGTGAATGCAACTGATAGAACAAACACCAACACCTAACACTGGAAATTCTCTCCTCTGAACTCATTTGAAACACATGCTGAGGTTCTCAATCGGCAAGTTTTATAAAATGTCAGAACGTTTTAGAGTTGGGAGTGATTGTTGGACTCATTCTAATCACACAGGGAGCTTAAGAAAATACTAATGCCTCAGCCCCACCTTCCGAAATTCTGAATTAACTTGTCTGGGGAAGACTGCAGGCCCCTATGTTTTTAAAAAGTCTTCCAAGCAATTTTAATGTCCAGCCAATTGGAGAACCACTGGGCTAGTCCCATTCGATCAGATAAAAACAGAAATTCATATAGGATTTGACATAGCAAAGGGCACAAAACTAGACATCAGAATAGCTGAGACTAAACACTGACGGCGCCGGCCCTCCCCGCCCCGCAGAGGCCCGCGCGGCCTCCCTCCGCCGCGGGGACCCGGAGTGGCAGCCGCCGCAACCCCCGTCCTTCCCGCGCCCCGCGCCCCGCGCCCCGCCGCCGCCGCCGCCGCCGCCGCCGCCGCCGCCGCCCGCGCTCACCTCAGGGGCGCAACCGGCACAGCCGGCAGTCGGCCTCGTTCCCGCCGAAGCGTCTCGGTGCGGTACTCCCTGCGCGGGCGGCTTCTTCCCCGGCGGTCGCAGGGGGTTCAGGGGTGGGGGGGCGGGGAACGGCCGTCACTTGAGCAACGAACCGAAGCGCCGCCTGGTGGCATTTTCCACAGGCCGGCGCCACCGCAGCCGCCTTGGGTCCGCACAGCCCCCTGCCGGCCGCAGCTCTTGCTGTCTCGCCGAGCCGACAAGCCTCCGCGGACAGGCGAGGGAGCAGCGGCGCGAGTCGGAGGCCGGGCGGGGGTGTGCGCAGACTCTTTCCTCTGGGGACTGCGCGCATGCGCACCAGCGGGGCGGGACCCGCGGCCGCTGCCTGGGGGCGGGACCCGCGGCCGCTGCGTGGGGGCCGGCCCCGCCCAGGGGCGCTGGTCCGGCTCAGCCAATCGCGAGCGCCGGGTACCTCTTGGCGCGGGCGATTTGAATGGTTCGCGGCCGCCTGAGGTGGCGGCAGGTGGGCATGCCGCTGCCCTTTAGGGAGCTTCTCTGAGATCGGGAGGGGAACCCGCACCTCATCCTTTCGCCGGAGCCCCACCCTCCCCAGGCCGCGGGACTGGCAAAAAAAAAAAAAAAAAAAAAACCAGCTGGGAAAGTAAAACAACACTGACTTCAGGATAACGGTTACGTCTTTGGATGGAAAGAAGGGAATGGGATAAAGGAAAGGTGAAAAAGAAACTTCAAGCATTTGTATATTATTTGATTTCTTAAAAGAAAGATTTTTAAATGCTAACATTTTGCAAAATGCTTCAATGTTTTAAAGAAATAAAATGTTAATATGTAATTTTATTACATAAAAACCCAAAATATAGTCATGCATATGCACAGATATGCATATTTTATATCTAAACATAAAAAACATTATTCGATGAATAAAATGATAGAGATTTTCTCTATCATTGAGCTGTATTCTTTTCCTTAACTTACGGTTATTTCAGGTACTTCAGGGCTCCAGAGCTTGCCAGGAGACGCACATGTCCAAGAAGGCCAGTGCCCAGCAGGGAAGCAGGATGGAGCCCCAGGTGCAGGGAGGTCAAGGCAGGATGGGGGTACTGGGGATGGTCGAAGGCAGGCAGGGAGGCTCGGGGTCAGGCAACGGGGAGGGAAGCATCGGGGTGTATGTGGGGCACAGGTAGGCCAAGGCAGGATGGGGTGAGGGGCGCTGTGTGGGACCCAAGTAGGAAGGGAGGGGAGGGGTGCTTCAGGCGCCAGGGTCGGGCTATCCCCTCCCCCCACCTCCTGCCACCTCCCAAAGCAGCAGCTGAGTCCCTCCTGAGCTCCCTGTCGGACAGGCCCAGCTTTGGCATCTGCGTCCTTGCCCCAAGTTGCTACACGGCTCCCCTCATCTGGAGCCGCCGGCCCACTTTTCTTTCCCACCACAGACTGAATGCATCTTTGGACATGTGGCTGGCTCTGGCATGAAAGGTTTCCAGGGCACTTCATTGGCACTCTTAACTCGTGTCATAACACACTGAATTGTTTTAGAAGTACGTTTAGAAATAGCTTATTCACAAGAATATCAAACTTCCTCATTCTTGGTCAACATTGACAGATGGTCATTTATCTTAGCATGTTATACATACTTCAATTAAGTATGTTTCCCCCTTTATCTGTGATCGTCTACAGATAAAACTGGTCTGCTATTAGCTTACTTAGAGTCCATCTCTGCCTTTGCTCTTTCATTTTTCCTGAACTTCTCGTGTGGGATAATTTCTCATATTGCTTTCCCTGATCCTAACTTCCTTATTATAATTAAGTGGGGTGTAGGAATAGGAATATAGTATAGTTATGAATGTCCAATAACATATATTCCATTATTCTAAATTGATTTAAATTTACTTAAAAATGATGGTTGAAGATAGAGTGCCTCATTTGGAAGGGAAGGGGGTCTACAGAATATTTGCTTTTATAAAGGGGGTATTGGGTCTGAAATGATAGCTATGGCCATAAGTTAGCAACGTTTGCTAGGAACTGGGCTGATGTTAACTCTGCTAGTTCTGATCCATAGATCATAGTCCTTTGTAGATCTATGGTCTATTGTAGACTTTGTGTGTTAGGTGCAGCATTTATCACATTGTATGTACCGCACTATATATATGATATTCAGTAGCTTACCCTTCTAAATGAAAAGATAAAAGGACTATAGATGAGTAGATTCTTAGTGAGTTGTTCCCCGCCCTCTCCCATTCCCACTAATTTGGTTAGAGATAGCCAATACAGAAGATTCTTTAAACACGTGGATGAGGATAGAAACTCAATCCTTAACCATTACACATTTTCAGGACTGACTTTAAATTAAATTTTAGGCTATCATTAGCAATGTACCGCTATTCTCAGATTTCTTTTATATATATAGTCTCTTGTTTTGATGACCTTTTCGTACTTCGGTCTTTGCTTAATTTCATTCAGAGGTAGAAAATATGGTAATTTTTAACAACTCCTTGGTAATTCTGCAAATAAAAAGGAGGTTTTAAAAAGGCAGATTTAAAAAGAAAAGAATTGATTTGATTCCAAAGCTGGTATTAACATATTTTCATGCAGAGGAAAGATAAGGAGCAAGATGACTCTTAAGGTTATAAGAGGCCCATCAAATTGACCTACATGAGCTCACAGAAGTTACACGTTTCCTAAGGCCAAGGAACTGTTTCATGACCTTGAAGGGTATATTAGGATTTCTATTTAAGTCATTACATTTTCAAACATTGGAACTGCTCAGATTTGGTTCACTGCACAAACCGATCACTTAGAATGTTAAAGAGCATGACTTTGGTCTCCTGGAGACAGCTCTTCTGTGACTGAGCTCTCGTTTGCACGGCCTGTCTACCTTCCCTGTTAATTTCTTTTTCTTGTTTTTTGTTTTTTTCCCCCCCTTGTCAGCCTACATTGTGAATGCAACTGATAGAACAAACACCAACACCTAACACTGGAAATTCTCTCCTCTGAACTCATTTGAAACACATGCTGAGGTTCTCAATCGGCAAGTTTTATAAAATGTCAGAACGTTTTAGAGTTGGGAGTGATTGTTGGACTCATTCTAATCACACAGGGAGCTTAAGAAAATACTAATGCCTCAGCCCCACCTTCCGAAATTCTGAATTAACTTGTCTGGGGAAGACTGCAGGCCCCTATGTTTTTAAAAAGTCTTCCAAGCAATTTTAATGTCCAGCCAATTGGAGAACCACTGGGCTAGTCCCATTCGATCAGATAAAAACAGAAATTCATATAGGATTTGACATAGCAAAGGGCACAAAACTAGACATCAGAATAGCTGAGACTAAACACTGACGGCGCCGGCCCTCCCCGCCCCGCAGAGGCCCGCGCGGCCTCCCTCCGCCGCGGGGACCCGGAGTGGCAGCCGCCGCAACCCCCGTCCTTCCCGCGCCCCGCGCCCCGCGCCCCGCCGCCGCCGCCGCCGCCGCCGCCCGCGCTCACCTCAGGGGCGCAACCAGCACAGCCGGCAGTCGGCCTCGTTCCCGCCGAAGCGTCTCGGTGCGGTACTCCCTGCGCGGGCGGCTTCTTCCCCGGCGGTCGCAGGGGGTTCAGGGGTGGGGGGGCGGGGAACGGCCGTCACTTGAGCAACGAACCGAAGCGCCGCCTGGTGGCATTTTCCACAGGCCGGCGCCACCGCAGCCGCCTTGGGTCCGCACAGCCCCCTGCCGGCCGCAGCTCTTGCTGTCTCGCCGAGCCGACAAGCCTCCGCGGACAGGCGAGGGAGCAGCGGCGCGAGTCGGAGGCCGGGCGGGGGTGTGCGCAGACTCTTTCCTCTGGGGACTGCGCGCATGCGCACCAGCGGGGCGGGACCCGCTGCCGCTGCCTGGGGGCGGGACCCGCGGCCGCTGCGTGGGGGCCGGCCCCGCCCAGGGGCGCTGGTCCGGCTCAGCCAATCGCGAGCGCCGGGTACCTCTTGGAGCGGGCGATTTGAATGGTTCGCGGCCGCCTGAGGTGGCGGCAGGTGGGCACGCCGCTGCCCTTTTGGGAGCTTCTCTGAGATCGGGAGGGGAACCCGCCCCTCATCCTTTCGCCGGAGCCCCACCCTCCCCAGGCCGCGGGACTGCCAAAAAAAAAAAAAAAAACAACAACAAAAAAAAACCAGCTGAGAAAGTAAAACTACACTGACTTCAGGATAACGGTTACATCTTTGGATGGAAAGAAGGGAATGGGATAAAGGAAAGGTGAAAAAGAAACTTCAAGCATTTGTATATTATTTGATTTCTTAAAAGAAAGATTTTTAAATGCTAACATTTTGCAAAATGCTTCAATGTTTTAAAGAAATAAAATGTTAATATGTAATTTTATTACATAAAAACCCAAAATATAGTCATGCATATGCACAGATATGCATATTTTATATCTAAACATAAAAAACATTATTCGATGAATAAAATGATAGAGATTTTCTCTATCATTGAGCTGTATTCTTTTCCTTAACTTACGGTTATTTCAGGTACTTCAGGGCTCCAGAGCTTGCCAGGAGACGCACATGTCCAAGAAGGCCAGTGCCCAGCAGGGAAGCAGGATGGAGCCCCAGGTGCAGGGAGGTCAAGGCAGGATGGGGGTACTGGGGATGGTCGAAGGCAGGCAGGGAGGCTCGGGGTCAGGCAACGGGGACGGAAGCATCGGGGTGTATGTGGGGCACAGGTAGGCCAAGGCAGGATGGGGTGAGGGGCGCTGTGTGGGACCCAAGTAGGAAGGGAGGGGAGGGGTGCTTCAGGCGCCAGGGTCGGGCTATCCCCTCCCCCCACCTCCTGCCACCTCCCAAAGCAGCAGCTGAGTCCCTCCTGAGCTCCCTGTCGGACAGGCCCAGCTTTGGCATCTGCGTCCTTGCCCCAAGTTGCTACACGGCTCCCCTCATCTGGAGCCGCCGGCCCACTTTTCTTTCCCACCACAGACTGAATGCATCTTTGGACATGTGGCTGGCTCTGGCATGAAAGGTTTCCAGGGCACTTCATTGGCACTCTTAACTCGTGTCATAACACACTGAATTGTTTTAGAAGTACGTTTAGAAATAGCTTATTCACAAGAATATCAAACTTCCTCATTCTTGGTCAACATTGACAGATGGTCATTTATCTTAGCATGTTATACATACTTCAATTAAGTATGTTTCCCCCTTTATCTGTGATCGTCTACAGATAAAACTGGTCTGCTATTAGCTTACTTAGAGTCCATCTCTGCCTTTGCTCTTTCATTTTTCCTGAACTTCTCGTGTGGGATAATTTCTCATATTGCTTTCCCTGATCCTAACTTACTTATTATAATTAAGTGGGGTGTAGGAATAGGAATATAGTATAGTTATGAATGTCCAATAACATATATTCCATTATTCTAAATTGATTTAAATTTACTTAAAAATTATACTTGAAGATAGAGTGCCTCATTTGGAAGGGAAGGGGGTCTACAGAATATTTGCTTTTATAAAGGGGGTATTGGGTCTGAAATGATAGCTATGGCCATAAGTTAGCAACGTTTGCTAGGAACTGGGCTGATGTTAACTCTGCTAGTTCTGATCCATACATCATAGTCCTTTGTAGATCTATGGTCTATTGTAGACTTTGTGTGTTAGGTGCAGCATTTATCACATTGTATGTACCGCACTATATATATGATATTCAGTAGCTTACCCTTCTAAATGAAAAGATAAAAGGACTATAGATGAGTAGATTCTTAGTGAGTTGTTCCCCGCCCTCTCCCATTCCCACTAATTTGGTTAGAGATAGCCAATACAGAAGATTCTTTAAACACGTGGATGAGGATAGAAACTCAATCCTTAACCATTACACATTTTCAGGACTGACTTTAAATTAAATTTTAGGCTATCATTAGCAATGTACCGCTATTCTCAGATTTCTTTTATATATATAGTCTCTTGTTTTGATGACCTTTTCGTACTTCGGTCTTTGCTTAATTTCATTCAGAGGTAGAAAATATGGTAATTTTTAACAACTCCTTGGTAATTCTGCAAATAAAAAGGAGGTTTTAAAAAGGCAGATTTAAAAAGAAAAGAATTGATTTGATTCCAAAGCTGGTATTAACATATTTTCATGCAGAGGAAAGATAAGGAGCAAGATGACTCTTAAGGTTATAAGAGGCCCATCAAATTGACCTACATGAGCTCACAGAAGTTACACGTTTCCTAAGGCCAAGGAACTGTTTCATGACCTTGAAGGGTATATTAGGATTTCTATTTAAGTCATTACATTTTCAAACATTGGAACTGCTCAGATTTGGTTCACTGCACAAACCAATCACTTAGAATGTTAAAGAGCATGACTTTGGTCTCCTGGAGACAGCTCTTCTGTGACTGAGCTCTCGTTTGCACGGCCTGTCTACCTTCCCTGTTAATTTCTTTTTCTTGTTTTTTGTTTTTTTTTCCCCCCCTTGTCAGCCTACATTGTGAATGCAACTGATAGAACAAACACCAACACCTAACACTGGAAATTCTCTCCTCTGAACTCATTTGAAACACATGCTGAGGTTCTCAATCGGCAAGTTTTATAAAATGTCAGAACGTTTTAGAGTTGGGAGTGATTGTTGGACTCATTCTAATCACACAGGGAGCTTAAGAAAATACTAATGCCTCAGCCCCACCTTCCGAAATTCTGAATTAACTTGTCTGGGGAAGACTGCAGGCCCCTATGTTTTTAAAAAGTCTTCCAAGCAATTTTAATGTCCAGCCAATTGGAGAACCACTGGGCTAGTCCCATTCGATCAGATAAAAACAGAAATTCATATAGGATTTGACATAGCAAAGGGCACAAAACTAGACATCAGAATAGCTGAGACTAAACACTGACGGCGCCGGCCCTCCCCGCCCCGCAGAGGCCCGCGCGGCCTCCCTCCGCCGCGGGGACCCGGAGTGGCAGCCGCCGCAACCCCCGTCCTTCCCGCGCCCCGCGCCCCGCGCCCCGCCGCCGCCGCCGCCGCCGCCGCCGCCGCCGCCGCCCGCGCTCACCTCAGGGGCGCAACCGGCACAGCCGGCAGTCGGCCTCGTTCCCGCCGAAGCGTCTCGGTGCGGTACTCCCTGCGCGGGCGGCTTCTTCCCCGGCGGTCGCAGGGGGTTCAGGGGTGGGGGGGCGGGGAACGGCCGTCACTTGAGCAACGAACCGAAGCGCCGCCTGGTGGCATTTTCCACAGGCCGGCGCCACCGCAGCCGCCTTGGGTCCGCACAGCCCCCTGCCGGCCGCAGCTCTTGCTGTCTCGCCGAGCCGACAAGCCTCCGCGGACAGGCGAGGGAGCCGCGGCGCGAGTCGGAGGCCGGACGGGGGTGTGCGCAGACTCTTTCCTCTGGGGACTGCGCGCATGCGCACCAGCGGGGCGGGACCCGCGGCCGCTGCCTGGGGGCGGGACCCGCGGCCGCTGCGTGGGGGTCGGCCCCGCCCAGGGGCGCTGGTCCGGCTCAGCCAATCGCGAGCGCCGGGTACCTCTTGGCGCGGGCGATTTGAATGGTTCGCGGCCGCCTGAGGTGGCGGCAGGTGGGCACGCCGCTGCCCTTTTGGGAGCTTCTCTGAGATCGGGAGGGGAACCCGCCCCTCATCCTTTCGCCGGAGCCCCACCCTCCCCAGGCCGCGGGACTGCCAAAAAAAAAACAACAACAACAACAAAAAAAAACCAGCTGAGAAAGTAAAACTACACTGACTTCAGGATAACGGTTACATCTTTGGATGGAAAGAAGGGAATGGGATAAAGGAAAGGTGAAAAAGAAACTTCAAGCATTTGTATATTATTTGATTTCTTAACAGAAAGATTTTTAAATGCTAACATTTTGCAAAATGCTTCAATGTTTTAAAGAAATAAAATGTTAATATGTAATTTTATTACATAAAAACCCAAAATATAGTCATGCATATGCACACAGATATGCATATTTTATATCTAAACTTAAAAAACATTATTCGATGAATAAAATGATAGAGATTTTCTCTATCATTGAGCTTTATTCTTTTCCTTAACTTACGGTTATTTCAGGTACTTCAGGGCTCCAGAGCTTGCCAGGAGACGCACATGTCCAAGAAGGCCAGTGCCCAGCAGGGAAGCAGGATGGAGCCCCAGGTGCAGGGAGGTCAAGGCAGGATGGGGGTACTGGGGATGGTCGAAGGCAGGCAGGGAGGCTCGGGGTCAGGCAACGGGGAGGGAAGCATCGGGGTGTATGTGGGGCACAGGTAGGCCAAGGCAGGATGGGGTGAGGGGCGCTGTGTGGGACCCAAGTAGGAAGGGAGGGGAGGGGTGCTTCAGGCGCCAGGGTCGGGCTATCCCCCCCTCCCCCCACCTGCTGCCACCTCCCAAAGCAGCAGCTGAGTCCCTCCTGAGCTCCCTGTCGGACAGGCCCAGCTTTGGCATCTGCGTCCTTGCCCCAAGTTGCTACACGGCTCCCCTCATCTGGAGCCGCCGGCCCACTTTTCTTTCCCACCACAGACTGAACGCATCTTTGGACATGTGGCTGGCTCTGGGATGAAATGTTTCCAGGGCACTTCATTGGCACTCTTAACTCGTGTCATAACACACTGAATTGTTTTAGAAGTACGTTTAGAAATAGCTTATTCACAAGAATATCAAACTTCCTCATTCTTGGTCAACATTGACAGATGGTCATTTATCTTAGCATGTTATACATACTTCAATTAAGTATGTTTCCCCCTTTATCTGTGATCGTCTACAGATAAAACTGGTCTGCTATTAGCTTACTTAGAGTCCATCTCTGCCTTTGCTCTTTCATTTTTCCTGAACTTCTCGTGTGGGATAATTTCTCATATTGCTTTCCCTGATCCTAACTTACTTATTATAATTAAGTGGGGTGTAGGAATAGGAATATAGTATAGTTATGAATGTCCAATAACATATATTCCATTATTCTAAATTGATTTAAATTTACTTAAAAATTATACTTGAAGATAGAGTGCCTCATTTGGAAGGGAAGGGGGTCTACAGAATATTTGCTTTTATAAAGGGGGTATTGGGTCTGAAATGATAGCTATGGCCATAAGTTAGCAACGTTTGCTAGGAACTGGGCTGATGTTAACTCTGCTAGTTCTGATCCATAGATCATAGTCCTTTGTAGATCTATGGTCTATTGTAGACTTTGTGTGTTAGGTGCAGCATTTATCACATTGTATGTACCGCACTATATATATGATATTCAGTAGCTTACCCTTCTAAATGAAAAGATAAAAGGACTATAGATGAGTAGATTCTTAGTGAGTTGTTCCCCGCCCTCTCCCATTCCCACTAATTTGGTTAGAGATAGCCAATACAGAAGATTCTTTAAACACGTGGATGAGGATAGAAACTCAATCCTTAACCATTACACATTTTCAGGACTGACTTTAAATTAAATTTTAGGCTATCATTAGCAATGTACCGCTATTCTCAGATTTCTTTTATATATATAGTCTCTTGTTTTGATGACCTTTTCGTACTTCGGTCTTTGCTTAATTTCATTCAGAGGTAGAAAATATGGTAATTTTTAACAACTCCTTGGTAATTCTGCAAATAAAAAGGAGGTTTTAAAAAGGCAGATTTAAAAAGAAAAGAATTGATTTGATTCCAAAGCTGGTATTAACATATTTTCATGCAGAGGAAAGATAAGGAGCAAGATGAATCTTAAGGTTATAAGAGGCCCATCAAATTGACCTACATGAGCTCACAGAAGTTACACGTTTCCTAAGGCCAAGGAACTGTTTCATGACCTTGAAGGGTATATTAGGATTTCTATTTAAGTCATTACATTTTCAAACATTGGAACTGCTCAGATTTGGTTCACTGCACAAACCAATCACTTAGAATGTTAAAGAGCATGACTTTGGTCTCCTGGAGACAGCTCTTCTGTGACTGAGCTCTCGTTTGCACGGCCTGTCTACCTTCCCTGTTAATTTCTTTTTCTTGTTTTTTGTTTTTTTTTCCCCCCCTTGTCAGCCTACATTGTGAATGCAACTGATAGAACAAACACCAACACCTAACACTGGAAATTCTCTCCTCTGAACTCATTTGAAACACATGCTGAGGTTCTCAATCGGCAAGTTTTATAAAATGTCAGAACGTTTTAGAGTTGGGAGTGATTGTTGGACTCATTCTAATCACACAGGGAGCTTAAGAAAATACTAATGCCTCAGCCCCACCTTCCGAAATTCTGAATTAACTTGTCTGGGGAAGACTGCAGGCCCCTATGTTTTTAAAAAGTCTTCCAAGCAATTTTAATGTCCAGCCAATTGGAGAACCACTGGGCTAGTCCCATTCGATCAGATAAAAACAGAAATTCATATAGGATTTGACATAGCAAAGGGCACAAAACTAGACATCAGAATAGCTGAGACTAAACACTGACGGCGCCGGCCCTCCCCGCCCCGCAGAGGCCCGCGCGGCCTCCCTCCGCCGCGGGGACCCGGAGTGGCAGCCGCCGCAACCCCCGTCCTTCCCGCGCCCCGCGCCCCGCGCCCCGCCGCCGCCGCCGCCGCCGCCGCCGCCGCCGCCGCCCGCGCTCACCTCAGGGGCGCAACCGGCACAGCCGGCAGTCGGCCTCGTTCCCGCCGAAGCGTCTCGGTGCGGTACTCCCTGCGCGGGCGGCTTCTTCCCCGGCGGTCGCAGGGGGTTCAGGGGTGGGGGGGCGGGGAACGGCCGTCACTTGAGCAACGAACCGAAGCGCCGCCTGGTGGCATTTTCCACAGGCCGGCGCCACCGCAGCCGCCTTGGGTCCGCACAGCCCCCTGCCGGCCGCAGCTCTTGCTGTCTCGCCGAGCCGACAAGCCTCCGCGGACAGGCGAGGGAGCAGCGGCGCGAGTCGGAGGCCGGGCGGGGGTGTGCGCAGACTCTTTCCTCTGGGGACTGCGCGCATGCGCAACAGCGGGGCGGGACCCGCGGCCGCTGCCTGGGGGCAGGACCCGCGGCCGCTGCGTGGGGGCCGGCCCCGCCCAGGGGCGCTGGTCCGGCTCAGCCAATCGCGAGCGCCGGGTACCTCTTGGCGCGGGCGATTTGAATGGTTCGCGGCCGCCTGAGGTGGCGGCAGGTGGGCACGCCGCTGCCCTTTTGGGAGCTTCTCTGAGATCGGGAGGGGAACCCGCCCCTCATCCTTTCGCCGGAGCCCCACACTCCCCAGGCCGCGGGACTGGCAAAAAAAAAAAAAAAAAAACCAGCTGGGAAAGTAAAACAACACTGACTTCAGGATAACGGTTACGTCTTTGGATGGAAAGAAGGGAATGGGATAAAGGAAAGGTGAAAAAGAAACTTCAAGCATTTGTATATTATTTGATTTCTTAAAAGAAAGATTTTTAAATGCTAACATTTTGCAAAATGCTTCAATGTTTTAAAGAAATAAAATGTTAATATGTAATTTTATTACATAAAAACCCAAAATATAGTCATGCATATGCACACAGATATGCATATTTTATATCTAAACTTAAAAAACATTATTCGATGAATAAAATGATAGAGATTTTCTCTATCATTGAGCTTTATTCTTTTCCTTAACTTACGGTTATTTCAGGTACTTCAGGGCTCCAGAGCTTGCCAGGAGACGCACATGTCCAAGAAGGCCAGTGCCCAGCAGGGAAGCAGGATGGAGCCCCAGGTGCAGGGAGGTCAAGGCAGGATGGGGGTACTGGGGATGGTCGAAGGCAGGCAGGGAGGCTCGGGGTCAGGCAACGGGGAGGGAAGCATCGGGGTGTATGTGGGGCACAGGTAGGCCAAGGCAGGATGGGGTGAGGGGCGCTGTGTGGGACCCAAGTAGGAAGGGAGGGGAGGGGTGCTTCAGGCGCCAGGGTCGGGCTATCCCCCCCTCCCCCCACCTCCTGCCACCTCCCAAAGCAGCAGCTGAGTCCCTCCTGAGCTCCCTGTCGGACAGGCCCAGCTTTGGCATCTGCGTCCTTGCCCCAAGTTGCTACACGGCTCCCCTCATCTGGAGCCGCCGGCCCACTTTTCTTTCCCACCACAGACTGAATGCATCTTTGGACATGTGGCTGGCTCTGGCATGAAAGGTTTCCAGGGCACTTCATTGGCACTCTTAACTCGTGTCATAACACACTGAATTGTTTTAGAAGTACGTTTAGAAATAGCTTATTCACAAGAATATCAAACTTCCTCATTCTTGGTCAACATTGACAGATGGTCATTTATCTTAGCATGTTATACATACTTCAATTAAGTATGTTTCCCCCTTTATCTGTGATCGTCTACAGATAAAACTGGTCTGCTATTAGCTTACTTAGAGTCCATCTCTGCCTTTGCTCTTTCATTTTTCCTGAACTTCTCGTGTGGGATAATTTCTCATATTGCTTTCCCTGATCCTAACTTACTTATTATAATTAAGTGGGGTGTAGGAATAGGAATATAGTATAGTTATGAATGTCCAATAACATATATTCCATTATTCTAAATTGATTTAAATTTACTTAAAAATTATACTTGAAGATAGAGTGCCTCATTTGGAAGGGAAGGGGGTCTACAGAATATTTGCTTTTATAAAGGGGGTATTGGGTCTGAAATGATAGCTATGGCCATAAGTTAGCAACGTTTGCTAGGAACTGGGCTGATGTTAACTCTGCTAGTTCTGATCCATACATCATAGTCCTTTGTAGATCTATGGTCTATTGTAGACTTTGTGTGTTAGGTGCAGCATTTATCACATTGTATGTACCGCACTATATATATGATATTCAGTAGCTTACCCTTCTAAATGAAAAGATAAAAGGACTATAGATGAGTAGATTCTTAGTGAGTTGTTCCCCGCCCTCTCCCATTCCCACTAATTTGGTTAGAGATAGCCAATACAGAAGATTCTTTAAACACGTGGATGAGGATAGAAACTCAATCCTTAACCATTACACATTTTCAGGACTGACTTTAAATTAAATTTTAGGCTATCATTAGCAATGTACCGCTATTCTCAGATTTCTTTTATATATATAGTCTCTTGTTTTGATGACCTTTTCGTACTTCGGTCTTTGCTTAATTTCATTCAGAGGTAGAAAATATGGTAATTTTTAACAACTCCTTGGTAATTCTGCAAATAAAAAGGAGGTTTTAAAAAGGCAGATTTAAAAAGAAAAGAATTGATTTGATTCCAAAGCTGGTATTAACATATTTTCATGCAGAGGAAAGATAAGGAGCAAGATGAATCTTAAGGTTATAAGAGGCCCATCAAATTGACCTACATGAGCTCACAGAAGTTACACGTTTCCTAAGGCCAAGGAACTGTTTCATGACCTTGAAGGGTATATTAGGATTTCTATTTAAGTCATTACATTTTCAAACATTGGAACTGCTCAGATTTGGTTCACTGCACAAACCAATCACTTAGAATGTTAAAGAGCATGACTTTGGTCTCCTGGAGACAGCTCTTCTGTGACTGAGCTCTCGTTTGCACGGCCTGTCTACCTTCCCTGTTAATTTCTTTTTCTTGTTTTTTGTTTTTTTTTCCCCCCCTTGTCAGCCTACATTGTGAATGCAACTGATAGAACAAACACCAACACCTAACACTGGAAATTCTCTCCTCTGAACTCATTTGAAACACATGCTGAGGTTCTCAATCGGCAAGTTTTATAAAATGTCAGAACGTTTTAGAGTTGGGAGTGATTGTTGGACTCATTCTAATCACACAGGGAGCTTAAGAAAATACTAATGCCTCAGCCCCACCTTCCGAAATTCTGAATTAACTTGTCTGGGGAAGACTGCAGGCCCCTATGTTTTTAAAAAGTCTTCCAAGCAATTTTAATGTCCAGCCAATTGGAGAACCACTGGGCTAGTCCCATTCGATCAGATAAAAACAGAAATTCATATAGGATTTGACATAGCAAAGGGCACAAAACTAGACATCAGAATAGCTGAGACTAAACACTGACGGCGCCGGCCCTCCCCGCCCCGCAGAGGCCCGCGCGGCCTCCCTCCGCCGCGGGGACCCGGAGTGGCAGCCGCCGCAACCCCCGTCCTTCCCGCGCCCCGCGCCCCGCGCCCCGCCGCCGCCGCCGCCGCCGCCGCCCGCGCTCACCTCAGGGGCGCAACCGGCACAGCCGGCAGTCGGCCTCGTTCCCGCCGAAGCGTCTCGGTGCGGTACTCCCTGCGCGGGCGGCTTCTTCCCCGGCGGTCGCAGGGGGTTCAGGGGTGGGGGGGCGGGGAACGGCCGTCACTTGAGCAACGAACCGAAGCGCCGCCTGGTGGCATTTTCCACAGGCCGGCGCCACCGCAGCCGCCTTGGGTCCGCACAGCCCCCTGCCGGCCGCAGCTCTTGCTGTCTCGCCGAGCCGACAAGCCTCCGCGGACAGGCGAGGGAGCCGCGGCGCGAGTCGGAGGCCGGGCGGGGGTGTGCGCAGACTCTTTCCTCTGGGGACTGCGCGCATGCGCACCAGCGGGGCGGGACCCGCGGCCGCTGCCTGGGGGCGGGACCCGCGGCCGCTGCGTGGGGGTCGGCCCCGCCCAGGGGCGCTGGTCCGGCTCAGCCAATCGCGAGCGCCGGGTACCTCTTGGCGCGGGCGATTTGAATGGTTCGCGGCCGCCTGAGGTGGCGGCAGGTGGGCACGCCGCTGCCCTTTTTGGGAGCTTCTCTGAGATCGGGAGGGGAACCCGCCCCTCATCCTTTCGCCGGAGCCCCACCCTCCCCAGGCCGCGGGACTGCCAAAAAAAAAACAACAACAACAACAAAAAAAAACCAGCTGAGAAAGTAAAACTACACTGACTTCAGGATAACGGTTACGTCTTTGGATGGAAAGAAGGGAATGGGATAAAGGAAAGGTGAAAAAGAAACTTCAAGCATTTGTATATTATTTGATTTCTTAAAAGAAAGATTTTTAAATGCTAACATTTTGCAAAATGCTTCAATGTTTTAAAGAAATAAAATGTTAATATGTAATTTTATTACATAAAAACCCAAAATATAGTCATGCATATGCACAGATATGCATATTTTATATCTAAACATAAAAAACATTATTCGATGAATAAAATGATAGAGATTTTCTCTATCATTGAGCTGTATTCTTTTCCTTAACTTACGGTTATTTCAGGTACTTCAGGGCTCCAGAGCTTGCCAGGAGACGCACATGTCCAAGAAGGCCAGTGCCCAGCAGGGAAGCAGGATGGAGCCCCAGGTGCAGGGAGGTCAAGGCAGGATGGGGGTACTGGGGATGGTCGAAGGCAGGCAGGGAGGCTCGGGGTCAGGCAACGGGGACGGAAGCATCGGGGTGTATGTGGGGCACAGGTAGGCCAAGGCAGGATGGGGTGAGGGGCGCTGTGTGGGACCCAAGTAGGAAGGGAGGGGAGGGGTGCTTCAGGCGCCAGGGTCGGGCTATCCCCTCCCCCCACCTCCTGCCACCTCCCAAAGCAGCAGCTGAGTCCCTCCTGAGCTCCCTGTCGGACAGGCCCAGCTTTGGCATCTGCGTCCTTGCCCCAAGTTGCTACACGGCTCCCCTCATCTGGAGCCGCCGGCCCACTTTTCTTTCCCACCACAGACTGAATGCATCTTTGGACATGTGGCTGGCTCTGGCATGAAAGGTTTCCAGGGCACTTCATTGGCACTCTTAACTCGTGTCATAACACACTGAATTGTTTTAGAAGTACGTTTAGAAATAGCTTATTCACAAGAATATCAAACTTCCTCATTCTTGGTCAACATTGACAGATGGTCATTTATCTTAGCATGTTATACATACTTCAATTAAGTATGTTTCCCCCTTTATCTGTGATCGTCTACAGATAAAACTGGTCTGCTATTAGCTTACTTAGAGTCCATCTCTGCCTTTGCTCTTTCATTTTTCCTGAACTTCTCGTGTGGGATAATTTCTCATATTGCTTTCCCTGATCCTAACTTACTTATTATAATTAAGTGGGGTGTAGGAATAGGAATATAGTATAGTTATGAATGTCCAATAACATATATTCCATTATTCTAAATTGATTTAAATTTACTTAAAAATTATACTTGAAGATAGAGTGCCTCATTTGGAAGGGAAGGGGGTCTACAGAATATTTGCTTTTATAAAGGGGGTATTGGGTCTGAAATGATAGCTATGGCCATAAGTTAGCAACGTTTGCTAGGAACTGGGCTGATGTTAACTCTGCTAGTTCTGATCCATACATCATAGTCCTTTGTAGATCTATGGTCTATTGTAGACTTTGTGTGTTAGGTGCAGCATTTATCACATTGTATGTACCGCACTATATATATGATATTCAGTAGCTTACCCTTCTAAATGAAAAGATAAAAGGACTATAGATGAGTAGATTCTTAGTGAGTTGTTCCCCGCCCTCTCCCATTCCCACTAATTTGGTTAGAGATAGCCAATACAGAAGATTCTTTAAACACGTGGATGAGGATAGAAACTCAATCCTTAACCATTACACATTTTCAGGACTGACTTTAAATTAAATTTTAGGCTATCATTAGCAATGTACCGCTATTCTCAGATTTCTTTTATATATATAGTCTCTTGTTTTGATGACCTTTTCGTACTTCGGTCTTTGCTTAATTTCATTCAGAGGTAGAAAATATGGTAATTTTTAACAACTCCTTGGTAATTCTGCAAATAAAAAGGAGGTTTTAAAAAGGCAGATTTAAAAAGAAAAGAATTGATTTGATTCCAAAGCTGGTATTAACATATTTTCATGCAGAGGAAAGATAAGGAGCAAGATGAATCTTAAGGTTATAAGAGGCCCATCAAATTGACCTACATGAGCTCACAGAAGTTACACGTTTCCTAAGGCCAAGGAACTGTTTCATGACCTTGAAGGGTATATTAGGATTTCTATTTAAGTCATTACATTTTCAAACATTGGAACTGCTCAGATTTGGTTCACTGCACAAACCAATCACTTAGAATGTTAAAGAGCATGACTTTGGTCTCCTGGAGACAGCTCTTCTGTGACTGAGCTCTCGTTTGCACGGCCTGTCTACCTTCCCTGTTAATTTCTTTTTCTTGTTTTTTGTTTTTTTTTCCCCCCCTTGTCAGCCTACATTGTGAATGCAACTGATAGAACAAACACCAACACCTAACACTGGAAATTCTCTCCTCTGAACTCATTTGAAACACATGCTGAGGTTCTCAATCGGCAAGTTTTATAAAATGTCAGAACGTTTTAGAGTTGGGAGTGATTGTTGGACTCATTCTAATCACACAGGGAGCTTAAGAAAATACTAATGCCTCAGCCCCACCTTCCGAAATTCTGAATTAACTTGTCTGGGGAAGACTGCAGGCCCCTATGTTTTTAAAAAGTCTTCCAAGCAATTTTAATGTCCAGCCAATTGGAGAACCACTGGGCTAGTCCCATTCGATCAGATAAAAACAGAAATTCATATAGGATTTGACATAGCAAAGGGCACAAAACTAGACATCAGAATAGCTGAGACTAAACACTGACGGCGCCGGCCCTCCCCGCCCCGCAGAGGCCCGCGCGGCCTCCCTCCGCCGCGGGGACCCGGAGTGGCAGCCGCCGCAACCCCCGTCCTTCCCGCGCCCCGCGCCCCGCCGCCGCCGCCGCCGCCGCCGCCCGCGCTCACCTCAGGGGCGCAACCGGCACAGCCGGCAGTCGGCCTCGTTCCCGCCGAAGCGTCTCGGTGCGGTACTCCCTGCGCGGGCGGCTTCTTCCCCGGCGGTCGCAGGGGGTTCAGGGGTGGGGGGGCGGGGAACGGCCGTCACTTGAGCAACGAACCGAAGCGCCGCCTGGTGGCATTTTCCACAGGCCGGCGCCACCGCAGCCGCCTTGGGTCCGCACAGCCCCCTGCCGGCCGCAGCTCTTGCTGTCTCGCCGAGCCGACAAGCCTCCGCGGACAGGCGAGGGAGCCGCGGCGCGAGTCGGAGGCCGGGCGGGGGTGTGCGCAGACTCTTTCCTCTGGGGACTGCGCGCATGCGCACCAGCGGGGCGGGACCCGCGGCCGCTGCCTGGGGGCGGGACCCGCGGCCGCTGCGTGGGGGTCGGCCCCGCCCAGGGGCGCTGGTCCGGCTCAGCCAATCGCGAGCGCCGGGTACCTCTTGGCGCGGGCGATTTGAATGGTTCGCGGCCGCCTGAGGTGGCGGCAGGTGGGCACGCCGCTGCCCTTTTTGGGAGCTTCTCTGAGATCGGGAGGGGAACCCGCCCCTCATCCTTTCGCCGGAGCCCCACCCTCCCCAGGCCGCGGGACTGCCAAAAAAAAAACAACAACAACAACAAAAAAAAACCAGCTGAGAAAGTAAAACTACACTGACTTCAGGATAACGGTTACGTCTTTGGATGGAAAGAAGGGAATGGGATAAAGGAAAGGTGAAAAAGAAACTTCAAGCATTTGTATATTATTTGATTTCTTAAAAGAAAGATTTTTAAATGCTAACATTTTGCAAAATGCTTCAATGTTTTAAAGAAATAAAATGTTAATATGTAATTTTATTACATAAAAACCCAAAATATAGTCATGCATATGCACAGATATGCATATTTTATATCTAAACATAAAAAACATTATTCGATGAATAAAATGATAGAGATTTTCTCTATCATTGAGCTGTATTCTTTTCCTTAACTTACGGTTATTTCAGGTACTTCAGGGCTCCAGAGCTTGCCAGGAGACGCACATGTCCAAGAAGGCCAGTGCCCAGCAGGGAAGCAGGATGGAGCCCCAGGTGCAGGGAGGTCAAGGCAGGATGGGGGTACTGGGGATGGTCGAAGGCAGGCAGGGAGGCTCGGGGTCAGGCAACGGGGACGGAAGCATCGGGGTGTATGTGGGGCACAGGTAGGCCAAGGCAGGATGGGGTGAGGGGCGCTGTGTGGGACCCAAGTAGGAAGGGAGGGGAGGGGTGCTTCAGGCGCCAGGGTCGGGCTATCCCCTCCCCCCACCTCCTGCCACCTCCCAAAGCAGCAGCTGAGTCCCTCCTGAGCTCCCTGTCGGACAGGCCCAGCTTTGGCATCTGCGTCCTTGCCCCAAGTTGCTACACGGCTCCCCTCATCTGGAGCCGCCGGCCCACTTTTCTTTCCCACCACAGACTGAATGCATCTTTGGACATGTGGCTGGCTCTGGCATGAAAGGTTTCCAGGGCACTTCATTGGCACTCTTAACTCGTGTCATAACACACTGAATTGTTTTAGAAGTACGTTTAGAAATAGCTTATTCACAAGAATATCAAACTTCCTCATTCTTGGTCAACATTGACAGATGGTCATTTATCTTAGCATGTTATACATACTTCAATTAAGTATGTTTCCCCCTTTATCTGTGATCGTCTACAGATAAAACTGGTCTGCTATTAGCTTACTTAGAGTCCATCTCTGCCTTTGCTCTTTCATTTTTCCTGAACTTCTCGTGTGGGATAATTTCTCATATTGCTTTCCCTGATCCTAACTTACTTATTATAATTAAGTGGGGTGTAGGAATAGGAATATAGTATAGTTATGAATGTCCAATAACATATATTCCATTATTCTAAATTGATTTAAATTTACTTAAAAATTATACTTGAAGATAGAGTGCCTCATTTGGAAGGGAAGGGGGTCTACAGAATATTTGCTTTTATAAAGGGGGTATTGGGTCTGAAATGATAGCTATGGCCATAAGTTAGCAACGTTTGCTAGGAACTGGGCTGATGTTAACTCTGCTAGTTCTGATCCATACATCATAGTCCTTTGTAGATCTATGGTCTATTGTAGACTTTGTGTGTTAGGTGCAGCATTTATCACATTGTATGTACCGCACTATATATATGATATTCAGTAGCTTACCCTTCTAAATGAAAAGATAAAAGGACTATAGATGAGTAGATTCTTAGTGAGTTGTTCCCCGCCCTCTCCCATTCCCACTAATTTGGTTAGAGATAGCCAATACAGAAGATTCTTTAAACACGTGGATGAGGATAGAAACTCAATCCTTAACCATTACACATTTTCAGGACTGACTTTAAATTAAATTTTAGGCTATCATTAGCAATGTACCGCTATTCTCAGATTTCTTTTATATATATAGTCTCTTGTTTTGATGACCTTTTCGTACTTCGGTCTTTGCTTAATTTCATTCAGAGGTAGAAAATATGGTAATTTTTAACAACTCCTTGGTAATTCTGCAAATAAAAAGGAGGTTTTAAAAAGGCAGATTTAAAAAGAAAAGAATTGATTTGATTCCAAAGCTGGTATTAACATATTTTCATGCAGAGGAAAGATAAGGAGCAAGATGAATCTTAAGGTTATAAGAGGCCCATCAAATTGACCTACATGAGCTCACAGAAGTTACACGTTTCCTAAGGCCAAGGAACTGTTTCATGACCTTGAAGGGTATATTAGGATTTCTATTTAAGTCATTACATTTTCAAACATTGGAACTGCTCAGATTTGGTTCACTGCACAAACCAATCACTTAGAATGTTAAAGAGCATGACTTTGGTCTCCTGGAGACAGCTCTTCTGTGACTGAGCTCTCGTTTGCACGGCCTGTCTACCTTCCCTGTTAATTTCTTTTTCTTGTTTTTTGTTTTTTTTTCCCCCCCTTGTCAGCCTACATTGTGAATGCAACTGATAGAACAAACACCAACACCTAACACTGGAAATTCTCTCCTCTGAACTCATTTGAAACACATGCTGAGGTTCTCAATCGGCAAGTTTTATAAAATGTCAGAACGTTTTAGAGTTGGGAGTGATTGTTGGACTCATTCTAATCACACAGGGAGCTTAAGAAAATACTAATGCCTCAGCCCCACCTTCCGAAATTCTGAATTAACTTGTCTGGGGAAGACTGCAGGCCCCTATGTTTTTAAAAAGTCTTCCAAGCAATTTTAATGTCCAGCCAATTGGAGAACCACTGGGCTAGTCCCATTCGATCAGATAAAAACAGAAATTCATATAGGATTTGACATAGCAAAGGGCACAAAACTAGACATCAGAATAGCTGAGACTAAACACTGACGGCGCCGGCCCTCCCCGCCCCGCAGAGGCCCGCGCGGCCTCCCTCCGCCGCGGGGACCCGGAGTGGCAGCCGCCGCAACCCCCGTCCTTCCCGCGCCCCGCGCCCCGCCGCCGCCGCCGCCGCCGCCGCCCGCGCTCACCTCAGGGGCGCAACCGGCACAGCCGGCAGTCGGCCTCGTTCCCGCCGAAGCGTCTCGGTGCGGTACTCCCTGCGCGGGCGGCTTCTTCCCCGGCGGTCGCAGGGGGTTCAGGGGTGGGGGGGCGGGGAACGGCCGTCACTTGAGCAACGAACCGAAGCGCCGCCTGGTGGCATTTTCCACAGGCCGGCGCCACCGCAGCCGCCTTGGGTCCGCACAGCCCCCTGCCGGCCGCAGCTCTTGCTGTCTCGCCGAGCCGACAAGCCTCCGCGGACAGGCGAGGGAGCAGCGGCGCGAGTCGGAGGCCGGGCGGGGGTGTGCGCAGACTCTTTCCTCTGGGGACTGCGCGCATGCGCAACAGCGGGGCGGGACCCGCGGCCGCTGCCTGGGGGCAGGACCCGCGGCCGCTGCGTGGGGGCCGGCCCCGCCCAGGGGCGCTGGTCCGGCTCAGCCAATCGCGAGCGCCGGGTACCTCTTGGCGCGGGCGATTTGAATGGTTCGCGGCCGCCTGAGGTGGCGGCAGGTGGGCACGCCGCTGCCCTTTTGGGAGCTTCTCTGAGATCGGGAGGGGAACCCGCCCCTCATCCTTTCGCCGGAGCCCCACACTCCCCAGGCCGCGGGACTGGCAAAAAAAAAAAAAAAAAAACCAGCTGGGAAAGTAAAACTACACTGACTTCAGGATAACGGTTACGTCTTTGGATGGAAAGAAGGGAATGGGATAAAGGAAAGGTGAAAAAGAAACTTCAAGCATTTGTATATTATTTGATTTCTTAAAAGAAAGATTTTTAAATGCTAACATTTTGCAAAATGCTTCAATGTTTTAAAGAAATAAAATGTTAATATGTAATTTTATTACATAAAAACCCAAAATATAGTCATGCATATGCACAGATATGCATATTTTATATCTAAACATAAAAAACATTATTCGATGAATAAAATGATAGAGATTTTCTCTATCATTGAGCTGTATTCTTTTCCTTAACTTACGGTTATTTCAGGTACTTCAGGGCTCCAGAGCTTGCCAGGAGACGCACATGTCCAAGAAGGCCAGTGCCCAGCAGGGAAGCAGGATGGAGCCCCAGGTGCAGGGAGGTCAAGGCAGGATGGGGGTACTGGGGATGGTCGAAGGCAGGCAGGGAGGCTCGGGGTCAGGCAACGGGGAGGGAAGCATCGGGGTGTATGTGGGGCACAGGTAGGCCAAGGCAGGATGGGGTGAGGGGCGCTGTGTGGGACCCAAGTAGGAAGGGAGGGGAGGGGTGCTTCAGGCGCCAGGGTCGGGCTATCCCCTCCCCCCACCTCCTGCCACCTCCCAAAGCAGCAGCTGAGTCCCTCCTGAGCTCCCTGTCGGACAGGCCCAGCTTTGGCATCTGCGTCCTTGCCCCAAGTTGCTACACGGCTCCCCTCATCTGGAGCCGCCGGCCCACTTTTCTTTCCCACCACAGACTGAATGCATCTTTGGACATGTGGCTGGCTCTGGCATGAAAGGTTTCCAGGGCACTTCATTGGCACTCTTAACTCGTGTCATAACACACTGAATTGTTTTAGAAGTACGTTTAGAAATAGCTTATTCACAAGAATATCAAACTTCCTCATTCTTGGTCAACATTGACAGATGGTCATTTATCTTAGCATGTTATACATACTTCAATTAAGTATGTTTCCCCCTTTATCTGTGATCGTCTACAGATAAAACTGGTCTGCTATTAGCTTACTTAGAGTCCATCTCTGCCTTTGCTCTTTCATTTTTCCTGAACTTCTCGTGTGGGATAATTTCTCATATTGCTTTCCCTGATCCTAACTTACTTATTATAATTAAGTGGGGTGTAGGAATAGGAATATAGTATAGTTATGAATGTCCAATAACATATATTCCATTATTCTAAATTGATTTAAATTTACTTAAAAATTATACTTGAAGATAGAGTGCCTCATTTGGAAGGGAAGGGGGTCTACAGAATATTTGCTTTTATAAAGGGGGTATTGGGTCTGAAATGATAGCTATGGCCATAAGTTAGCAACGTTTGCTAGGAACTGGGCTGATGTTAACTCTGCTAGTTCTGATCCATACATCATAGTCCTTTGTAGATCTATGGTCTATTGTAGACTTTGTGTGTTAGGTGCAGCATTTATCACATTGTATGTACCGCACTATATATATGATATTCAGTAGCTTACCCTTCTAAATGAAAAGATAAAAGGACTATAGATGAGTAGATTCTTAGTGAGTTGTTCCCCGCCCTCTCCCATTCCCACTAATTTGGTTAGAGATAGCCAATACAGAAGATTCTTTAAACACGTGGATGAGGATAGAAACTCAATCCTTAACCATTACACATTTTCAGGACTGACTTTAAATTAAATTTTAGGCTATCATTAGCAATGTACCGCTATTCTCAGATTTCTTTTATATATATAGTCTCTTGTTTTGATGACCTTTTCGTACTTCGGTCTTTGCTTAATTTCATTCAGAGGTAGAAAATATGGTAATTTTTAACAACTCCTTGGTAATTCTGCAAATAAAAAGGAGGTTTTAAAAAGGCAGATTTAAAAAGAAAAGAATTGATTTGATTCCAAAGCTGGTATTAACATATTTTCATGCAGAGGAAAGATAAGGAGCAAGATGAATCTTAAGGTTATAAGAGGCCCATCAAATTGACCTACATGAGCTCACAGAAGTTACACGTTTCCTAAGGCCAAGGAACTGTTTCATGACCTTGAAGGGTATATTAGGATTTCTATTTAAGTCATTACATTTTCAAACATTGGAACTGCTCAGATTTGGTTCACTGCACAAACCAATCACTTAGAATGTTAAAGAGCATGACTTTGGTCTCCTGGAGACAGCTCTTCTGTGACTGAGCTCTCGTTTGCACGGCCTGTCTACCTTCCCTGTTAATTTCTTTTTCTTGTTTTTTGTTTTTTTTTCCCCCCCTTGTCAGCCTACATTGTGAATGCAACTGATAGAACAAACACCAACACCTAACACTGGAAATTCTCTCCTCTGAACTCATTTGAAACACATGCTGAGGTTCTCAATCGGCAAGTTTTATAAAATGTCAGAACGTTTTAGAGTTGGGAGTGATTGTTGGACTCATTCTAATCACACAGGGAGCTTAAGAAAATACTAATGCCTCAGCCCCACCTTCCGAAATTCTGAATTAACTTGTCTGGGGAAGACTGCAGGCCCCTATGTTTTTAAAAAGTCTTCCAAGCAATTTTAATGTCCAGCCAATTGGAGAACCACTGGGCTAGTCCCATTCGATCAGATAAAAACAGAAATTCATATAGGATTTGACATAGCAAAGGGCACAAAACTAGACATCAGAATAGCTGAGACTAAACACTGACGGCGCCGGCCCTCCCCGCCCCGCAGAGGCCCGCGCGGCCTCCCTCCGCCGCGGGGACCCGGAGTGGCAGCCGCCGCAACCCCCGTCCTTCCCGCGCCCCGCGCCCCGCGCCCCGCCGCCGCCGCCGCCGCCGCCGCCCGCGCTCACCTCAGGGGCGCAACCGGCACAGCCGGCAGTCGGCCTCGTTCCCGCCGAAGCGTCTCGGTGCGGTACTCCCTGCGCGGGCGGCTTCTTCCCCGGCGGTCGCAGGGGGTTCAGGGGTGGGGGGGCGGGGAACGGCCGTCACTTGAGCAACGAACCGAAGCGCCGCCTGGTGGCATTTTCCACAGGCCGGCGCCACCGCAGCCGCCTTGGGTCCGCACAGCCCCCTGCCGGCCGCAGCTCTTGCTGTCTCGCCGAGCCGACAAGCCTCCGCGGACAGGCGAGGGAGCCGCGGCGCGAGTCGGAGGCCGGGCGGGGGTGTGCGCAGACTCTTTCCTCTGGGGACTGCGCGCATGCGCACCAGCGGGGCGGGACCCGCGGCCGCTGCCTGGGGGCGGGACCCGCGGCCGCTGCGTGGGGGTCGGCCCCGCCCAGGGGCGCTGGTCCGGCTCAGCCAATCGCGAGCGCCGGGTACCTCTTGGCGCGGGCGATTTGAATGGTTCGCGGCCGCCTGAGGTGGCGGCAGGTGGGCACGCCGCTGCCCTTTTTGGGAGCTTCTCTGAGATCGGGAGGGGAACCCGCCCCTCATCCTTTCGCCGGAGCCCCACCCTCCCCAGGCCGCGGGACTGCCAAAAAAAAAACAACAACAACAACAAAAAAAAACCAGCTGAGAAAGTAAAACTACACTGACTTCAGGATAACGGTTACGTCTTTGGATGGAAAGAAGGGAATGGGATAAAGGAAAGGTGAAAAAGAAACTTCAAGCATTTGTATATTATTTGATTTCTTAAAAGAAAGATTTTTAAATGCTAACATTTTGCAAAATGCTTCAATGTTTTAAAGAAATAAAATGTTAATATGTAATTTTATTACATAAAAACCCAAAATATAGTCATGCATATGCACAGATATGCATATTTTATATCTAAACATAAAAAACATTATTCGATGAATAAAATGATAGAGATTTTCTCTATCATTGAGCTGTATTCTTTTCCTTAACTTACGGTTATTTCAGGTACTTCAGGGCTCCAGAGCTTGCCAGGAGACGCACATGTCCAAGAAGGCCAGTGCCCAGCAGGGAAGCAGGATGGAGCCCCAGGTGCAGGGAGGTCAAGGCAGGATGGGGGTACTGGGGATGGTCGAAGGCAGGCAGGGAGGCTCGGGGTCAGGCAACGGGGACGGAAGCATCGGGGTGTATGTGGGGCACAGGTAGGCCAAGGCAGGATGGGGTGAGGGGCGCTGTGTGGGACCCAAGTAGGAAGGGAGGGGAGGGGTGCTTCAGGCGCCAGGGTCGGGCTATCCCCTCCCCCCACCTCCTGCCACCTCCCAAAGCAGCAGCTGAGTCCCTCCTGAGCTCCCTGTCGGACAGGCCCAGCTTTGGCATCTGCGTCCTTGCCCCAAGTTGCTACACGGCTCCCCTCATCTGGAGCCGCCGGCCCACTTTTCTTTCCCACCACAGACTGAATGCATCTTTGGACATGTGGCTGGCTCTGGCATGAAAGGTTTCCAGGGCACTTCATTGGCACTCTTAACTCGTGTCATAACACACTGAATTGTTTTAGAAGTACGTTTAGAAATAGCTTATTCACAAGAATATCAAACTTCCTCATTCTTGGTCAACATTGACAGATGGTCATTTATCTTAGCATGTTATACATACTTCAATTAAGTATGTTTCCCCCTTTATCTGTGATCGTCTACAGATAAAACTGGTCTGCTATTAGCTTACTTAGAGTCCATCTCTGCCTTTGCTCTTTCATTTTTCCTGAACTTCTCGTGTGGGATAATTTCTCATATTGCTTTCCCTGATCCTAACTTACTTATTATAATTAAGTGGGGTGTAGGAATAGGAATATAGTATAGTTATGAATGTCCAATAACATATATTCCATTATTCTAAATTGATTTAAATTTACTTAAAAATTATACTTGAAGATAGAGTGCCTCATTTGGAAGGGAAGGGGGTCTACAGAATATTTGCTTTTATAAAGGGGGTATTGGGTCTGAAATGATAGCTATGGCCATAAGTTAGCAACGTTTGCTAGGAACTGGGCTGATGTTAACTCTGCTAGTTCTGATCCATACATCATAGTCCTTTGTAGATCTATGGTCTATTGTAGACTTTGTGTGTTAGGTGCAGCATTTATCACATTGTATGTACCGCACTATATATATGATATTCAGTAGCTTACCCTTCTAAATGAAAAGATAAAAGGACTATAGATGAGTAGATTCTTAGTGAGTTGTTCCCCGCCCTCTCCCATTCCCACTAATTTGGTTAGAGATAGCCAATACAGAAGATTCTTTAAACACGTGGATGAGGATAGAAACTCAATCCTTAACCATTACACATTTTCAGGACTGACTTTAAATTAAATTTTAGGCTATCATTAGCAATGTACCGCTATTCTCAGATTTCTTTTATATATATAGTCTCTTGTTTTGATGACCTTTTCGTACTTCGGTCTTTGCTTAATTTCATTCAGAGGTAGAAAATATGGTAATTTTTAACAACTCCTTGGTAATTCTGCAAATAAAAAGGAGGTTTTAAAAAGGCAGATTTAAAAAGAAAAGAATTGATTTGATTCCAAAGCTGGTATTAACATATTTTCATGCAGAGGAAAGATAAGGAGCAAGATGAATCTTAAGGTTATAAGAGGCCCATCAAATTGACCTACATGAGCTCACAGAAGTTACACGTTTCCTAAGGCCAAGGAACTGTTTCATGACCTTGAAGGGTATATTAGGATTTCTATTTAAGTCATTACATTTTCAAACATTGGAACTGCTCAGATTTGGTTCACTGCACAAACCAATCACTTAGAATGTTAAAGAGCATGACTTTGGTCTCCTGGAGACAGCTCTTCTGTGACTGAGCTCTCGTTTGCACGGCCTGTCTACCTTCCCTGTTAATTTCTTTTTCTTGTTTTTTGTTTTTTTTTCCCCCCCTTGTCAGCCTACATTGTGAATGCAACTGATAGAACAAACACCAACACCTAACACTGGAAATTCTCTCCTCTGAACTCATTTGAAACACATGCTGAGGTTCTCAATCGGCAAGTTTTATAAAATGTCAGAACGTTTTAGAGTTGGGAGTGATTGTTGGACTCATTCTAATCACACAGGGAGCTTAAGAAAATACTAATGCCTCAGCCCCACCTTCCGAAATTCTGAATTAACTTGTCTGGGGAAGACTGCAGGCCCCTATGTTTTTAAAAAGTCTTCCAAGCAATTTTAATGTCCAGCCAATTGGAGAACCACTGGGCTAGTCCCATTCGATCAGATAAAAACAGAAATTCATATAGGATTTGACATAGCAAAGGGCACAAAACTAGACATCAGAATAGCTGAGACTAAACACTGACGGCGCCGGCCCTCCCCGCCCCGCAGAGGCCCGCGCGGCCTCCCTCCGCCGCGGGGACCCGGAGTGGCAGCCGCCGCAACCCCCGTCCTTCCCGCGCCCCGCGCCCCGCCGCCGCCGCCGCCGCCGCCGCCCGCGCTCACCTCAGGGGCGCAACCGGCACAGCCGGCAGTCGGCCTCGTTCCCGCCGAAGCGTCTCGGTGCGGTACTCCCTGCGCGGGCGGCTTCTTCCCCGGCGGTCGCAGGGGGTTCAGGGGTGGGGGGGCGGGGAACGGCCGTCACTTGAGCAACGAACCGAAGCGCCGCCTGGTGGCATTTTCCACAGGCCGGCGCCACCGCAGCCGCCTTGGGTCCGCACAGCCCCCTGCCGGCCGCAGCTCTTGCTGTCTCGCCGAGCCGACAAGCCTCCGCGGACAGGCGAGGGAGCCGCGGCGCGAGTCGGAGGCCGGGCGGGGGTGTGCGCAGACTCTTTCCTCTGGGGACTGCGCGCATGCGCACCAGCGGGGCGGGACCCGCGGCCGCTGCCTGGGGGCGGGACCCGCGGCCGCTGCGTGGGGGTCGGCCCCGCCCAGGGGCGCTGGTCCGGCTCAGCCAATCGCGAGCGCCGGGTACCTCTTGGCGCGGGCGATTTGAATGGTTCGCGGCCGCCTGAGGTGGCGGCAGGTGGGCACGCCGCTGCCCTTTTTGGGAGCTTCTCTGAGATCGGGAGGGGAACCCGCCCCTCATCCTTTCGCCGGAGCCCCACCCTCCCCAGGCCGCGGGACTGCCAAAAAAAAAACAACAACAACAACAAAAAAAAACCAGCTGAGAAAGTAAAACTACACTGACTTCAGGATAACGGTTACGTCTTTGGATGGAAAGAAGGGAATGGGATAAAGGAAAGGTGAAAAAGAAACTTCAAGCATTTGTATATTATTTGATTTCTTAAAAGAAAGATTTTTAAATGCTAACATTTTGCAAAATGCTTCAATGTTTTAAAGAAATAAAATGTTAATATGTAATTTTATTACATAAAAACCCAAAATATAGTCATGCATATGCACAGATATGCATATTTTATATCTAAACATAAAAAACATTATTCGATGAATAAAATGATAGAGATTTTCTCTATCATTGAGCTGTATTCTTTTCCTTAACTTACGGTTATTTCAGGTACTTCAGGGCTCCAGAGCTTGCCAGGAGACGCACATGTCCAAGAAGGCCAGTGCCCAGCAGGGAAGCAGGATGGAGCCCCAGGTGCAGGGAGGTCAAGGCAGGATGGGGGTACTGGGGATGGTCGAAGGCAGGCAGGGAGGCTCGGGGTCAGGCAACGGGGACGGAAGCATCGGGGTGTATGTGGGGCACAGGTAGGCCAAGGCAGGATGGGGTGAGGGGCGCTGTGTGGGACCCAAGTAGGAAGGGAGGGGAGGGGTGCTTCAGGCGCCAGGGTCGGGCTATCCCCTCCCCCCACCTCCTGCCACCTCCCAAAGCAGCAGCTGAGTCCCTCCTGAGCTCCCTGTCGGACAGGCCCAGCTTTGGCATCTGCGTCCTTGCCCCAAGTTGCTACACGGCTCCCCTCATCTGGAGCCGCCGGCCCACTTTTCTTTCCCACCACAGACTGAATGCATCTTTGGACATGTGGCTGGCTCTGGCATGAAAGGTTTCCAGGGCACTTCATTGGCACTCTTAACTCGTGTCATAACACACTGAATTGTTTTAGAAGTACGTTTAGAAATAGCTTATTCACAAGAATATCAAACTTCCTCATTCTTGGTCAACATTGACAGATGGTCATTTATCTTAGCATGTTATACATACTTCAATTAAGTATGTTTCCCCCTTTATCTGTGATCGTCTACAGATAAAACTGGTCTGCTATTAGCTTACTTAGAGTCCATCTCTGCCTTTGCTCTTTCATTTTTCCTGAACTTCTCGTGTGGGATAATTTCTCATATTGCTTTCCCTGATCCTAACTTACTTATTATAATTAAGTGGGGTGTAGGAATAGGAATATAGTATAGTTATGAATGTCCAATAACATATATTCCATTATTCTAAATTGATTTAAATTTACTTAAAAATTATACTTGAAGATAGAGTGCCTCATTTGGAAGGGAAGGGGGTCTACAGAATATTTGCTTTTATAAAGGGGGTATTGGGTCTGAAATGATAGCTATGGCCATAAGTTAGCAACGTTTGCTAGGAACTGGGCTGATGTTAACTCTGCTAGTTCTGATCCATACATCATAGTCCTTTGTAGATCTATGGTCTATTGTAGACTTTGTGTGTTAGGTGCAGCATTTATCACATTGTATGTACCGCACTATATATATGATATTCAGTAGCTTACCCTTCTAAATGAAAAGATAAAAGGACTATAGATGAGTAGATTCTTAGTGAGTTGTTCCCCGCCCTCTCCCATTCCCACTAATTTGGTTAGAGATAGCCAATACAGAAGATTCTTTAAACACGTGGATGAGGATAGAAACTCAATCCTTAACCATTACACATTTTCAGGACTGACTTTAAATTAAATTTTAGGCTATCATTAGCAATGTACCGCTATTCTCAGATTTCTTTTATATATATAGTCTCTTGTTTTGATGACCTTTTCGTACTTCGGTCTTTGCTTAATTTCATTCAGAGGTAGAAAATATGGTAATTTTTAACAACTCCTTGGTAATTCTGCAAATAAAAAGGAGGTTTTAAAAAGGCAGATTTAAAAAGAAAAGAATTGATTTGATTCCAAAGCTGGTATTAACATATTTTCATGCAGAGGAAAGATAAGGAGCAAGATGAATCTTAAGGTTATAAGAGGCCCATCAAATTGACCTACATGAGCTCACAGAAGTTACACGTTTCCTAAGGCCAAGGAACTGTTTCATGACCTTGAAGGGTATATTAGGATTTCTATTTAAGTCATTACATTTTCAAACATTGGAACTGCTCAGATTTGGTTCACTGCACAAACCAATCACTTAGAATGTTAAAGAGCATGACTTTGGTCTCCTGGAGACAGCTCTTCTGTGACTGAGCTCTCGTTTGCACGGCCTGTCTACCTTCCCTGTTAATTTCTTTTTCTTGTTTTTTGTTTTTTTTTCCCCCCCTTGTCAGCCTACATTGTGAATGCAACTGATAGAACAAACACCAACACCTAACACTGGAAATTCTCTCCTCTGAACTCATTTGAAACACATGCTGAGGTTCTCAATCGGCAAGTTTTATAAAATGTCAGAACGTTTTAGAGTTGGGAGTGATTGTTGGACTCATTCTAATCACACAGGGAGCTTAAGAAAATACTAATGCCTCAGCCCCACCTTCCGAAATTCTGAATTAACTTGTCTGGGGAAGACTGCAGGCCCCTATGTTTTTAAAAAGTCTTCCAAGCAATTTTAATGTCCAGCCAATTGGAGAACCACTGGGCTAGTCCCATTCGATCAGATAAAAACAGAAATTCATATAGGATTTGACATAGCAAAGGGCACAAAACTAGACATCAGAATAGCTGAGACTAAACACTGACGGCGCCGGCCCTCCCCGCCCCGCAGAGGCCCGCGCGGCCTCCCTCCGCCGCGGGGACCCGGAGTGGCAGCCGCCGCAACCCCCGTCCTTCCCGCGCCCCGCGCCCCGCCGCCGCCGCCGCCGCCGCCGCCCGCGCTCACCTCAGGGGCGCAACCGGCACAGCCGGCAGTCGGCCTCGTTCCCGCCGAAGCGTCTCGGTGCGGTACTCCCTGCGCGGGCGGCTTCTTCCCCGGCGGTCGCAGGGGGTTCAGGGGTGGGGGGGCGGGGAACGGCCGTCACTTGAGCAACGAACCGAAGCGCCGCCTGGTGGCATTTTCCACAGGCCGGCGCCACCGCAGCCGCCTTGGGTCCGCACAGCCCCCTGCCGGCCGCAGCTCTTGCTGTCTCGCCGAGCCGACAAGCCTCCGCGGACAGGCGAGGGAGCAGCGGCGCGAGTCGGAGGCCGGGCGGGGGTGTGCGCAGACTCTTTCCTCTGGGGACTGCGCGCATGCGCAACAGCGGGGCGGGACCCGCGGCCGCTGCCTGGGGGCAGGACCCGCGGCCGCTGCGTGGGGGCCGGCCCCGCCCAGGGGCGCTGGTCCGGCTCAGCCAATCGCGAGCGCCGGGTACCTCTTGGCGCGGGCGATTTGAATGGTTCGCGGCCGCCTGAGGTGGCGGCAGGTGGGCACGCCGCTGCCCTTTTGGGAGCTTCTCTGAGATCGGGAGGGGAACCCGCCCCTCATCCTTTCGCCGGAGCCCCACACTCCCCAGGCCGCGGGACTGGCAAAAAAAAAAAAAAAAAAACCAGCTGGGAAAGTAAAACTACACTGACTTCAGGATAACGGTTACGTCTTTGGATGGAAAGAAGGGAATGGGATAAAGGAAAGGTGAAAAAGAAACTTCAAGCATTTGTATATTATTTGATTTCTTAAAAGAAAGATTTTTAAATGCTAACATTTTGCAAAATGCTTCAATGTTTTAAAGAAATAAAATGTTAATATGTAATTTTATTACATAAAAACCCAAAATATAGTCATGCATATGCACAGATATGCATATTTTATATCTAAACATAAAAAACATTATTCGATGAATAAAATGATAGAGATTTTCTCTATCATTGAGCTGTATTCTTTTCCTTAACTTACGGTTATTTCAGGTACTTCAGGGCTCCAGAGCTTGCCAGGAGACGCACATGTCCAAGAAGGCCAGTGCCCAGCAGGGAAGCAGGATGGAGCCCCAGGTGCAGGGAGGTCAAGGCAGGATGGGGGTACTGGGGATGGTCGAAGGCAGGCAGGGAGGCTCGGGGTCAGGCAACGGGGAGGGAAGCATCGGGGTGTATGTGGGGCACAGGTAGGCCAAGGCAGGATGGGGTGAGGGGCGCTGTGTGGGACCCAAGTAGGAAGGGAGGGGAGGGGTGCTTCAGGCGCCAGGGTCGGGCTATCCCCTCCCCCCACCTCCTGCCACCTCCCAAAGCAGCAGCTGAGTCCCTCCTGAGCTCCCTGTCGGACAGGCCCAGCTTTGGCATCTGCGTCCTTGCCCCAAGTTGCTACACGGCTCCCCTCATCTGGAGCCGCCGGCCCACTTTTCTTTCCCACCACAGACTGAATGCATCTTTGGACATGTGGCTGGCTCTGGCATGAAAGGTTTCCAGGGCACTTCATTGGCACTCTTAACTCGTGTCATAACACACTGAATTGTTTTAGAAGTACGTTTAGAAATAGCTTATTCACAAGAATATCAAACTTCCTCATTCTTGGTCAACATTGACAGATGGTCATTTATCTTAGCATGTTATACATACTTCAATTAAGTATGTTTCCCCCTTTATCTGTGATCGTCTACAGATAAAACTGGTCTGCTATTAGCTTACTTAGAGTCCATCTCTGCCTTTGCTCTTTCATTTTTCCTGAACTTCTCGTGTGGGATAATTTCTCATATTGCTTTCCCTGATCCTAACTTACTTATTATAATTAAGTGGGGTGTAGGAATAGGAATATAGTATAGTTATGAATGTCCAATAACATATATTCCATTATTCTAAATTGATTTAAATTTACTTAAAAATTATACTTGAAGATAGAGTGCCTCATTTGGAAGGGAAGGGGGTCTACAGAATATTTGCTTTTATAAAGGGGGTATTGGGTCTGAAATGATAGCTATGGCCATAAGTTAGCAACGTTTGCTAGGAACTGGGCTGATGTTAACTCTGCTAGTTCTGATCCATACATCATAGTCCTTTGTAGATCTATGGTCTATTGTAGACTTTGTGTGTTAGGTGCAGCATTTATCACATTGTATGTACCGCACTATATATATGATATTCAGTAGCTTACCCTTCTAAATGAAAAGATAAAAGGACTATAGATGAGTAGATTCTTAGTGAGTTGTTCCCCGCCCTCTCCCATTCCCACTAATTTGGTTAGAGATAGCCAATACAGAAGATTCTTTAAACACGTGGATGAGGATAGAAACTCAATCCTTAACCATTACACATTTTCAGGACTGACTTTAAATTAAATTTTAGGCTATCATTAGCAATGTACCGCTATTCTCAGATTTCTTTTATATATATAGTCTCTTGTTTTGATGACCTTTTCGTACTTCGGTCTTTGCTTAATTTCATTCAGAGGTAGAAAATATGGTAATTTTTAACAACTCCTTGGTAATTCTGCAAATAAAAAGGAGGTTTTAAAAAGGCAGATTTAAAAAGAAAAGAATTGATTTGATTCCAAAGCTGGTATTAACATATTTTCATGCAGAGGAAAGATAAGGAGCAAGATGAATCTTAAGGTTATAAGAGGCCCATCAAATTGACCTACATGAGCTCACAGAAGTTACACGTTTCCTAAGGCCAAGGAACTGTTTCATGACCTTGAAGGGTATATTAGTATTTCTATTTAAGTCATTACATTTTCAAACATTGGAACTGCTCAGATTTGGTTCACTGCACAAACCAATCACTTAGAATGTTAAAGAGCATGACTTTGGTCTCCTGGAGACAGCTCTTCTGTGACTGAGCTCTCGTTTGCACGGCCTGTCTACCTTCCCTGTTAATTTCTTTTTCTTGTTTTTTGTTTTTTTTTCCCCCCCTTGTCAGCCTACATTGTGAATGCAACTGATAGAACAAACACCAACACCTAACACTGGAAATTCTCTCCTCTGAACTCATTTGAAACACATGCTGAGGTTCTCAATCGGCAAGTTTTATAAAATGTCAGAACGTTTTAGAGTTGGGAGTGATTGTTGGACTCATTCTAATCACACAGGGAGCTTAAGAAAATACTAATGCCTCAGCCCCACCTTCCGAAATTCTGAATTAACTTGTCTGGGGAAGACTGCAGGCCCCTATGTTTTTAAAAAGTCTTCCAAGCAATTTTAATGTCCAGCCAATTGGAGAACCACTGGGCTAGTCCCATTCGATCAGATAAAAACAGAAATTCATATAGGATTTGACATAGCAAAGGGCACAAAACTAGACATCAGAATAGCTGAGACTAAACACTGACGGCGCCGGCCCTCCCCGCCCCGCAGAGGCCCGCGCGGCCTCCCTCCGCCGCGGGGACCCGGAGTGGCAGCCGCCGCAACCCCCGTCCTTCCCGCGCCCCGCGCCCCGCGCCCCGCCGCCGCCGCCGCCGCCGCCGCCCGCGCTCACCTCAGGGGCGCAACCGGCACAGCCGGCAGTCGGCCTCGTTCCCGCCGAAGCGTCTCGGTGCGGTACTCCCTGCGCGGGCGGCTTCTTCCCCGGCGGTCGCAGGGGGTTCAGGGGTGGGGGGGCGGGGAACGGCCGTCACTTGAGCAACGAACCGAAGCGCCGCCTGGTGGCATTTTCCACAGGCCGGCGCCACCGCAGCCGCCTTGGGTCCGCACAGCCCCCTGCCGGCCGCAGCTCTTGCTGTCTCGCCGAGCCGACAAGCCTCCGCGGACAGGCGAGGGAGCCGCGGCGCGAGTCGGAGGCCGGGCGGGGGTGTGCGCAGACTCTTTCCTCTGGGGACTGCGCGCATGCGCACCAGCGGGGCGGGACCCGCGGCCGCTGCCTGGGGGCGGGACCCGCGGCCGCTGCGTGGGGGTCGGCCCCGCCCAGGGGCGCTGGTCCGGCTCAGCCAATCGCGAGCGCCGGGTACCTCTTGGCGCGGGCGATTTGAATGGTTCGCGGCCGCCTGAGGTGGCGGCAGGTGGGCACGCCGCTGCCCTTTTTGGGAGCTTCTCTGAGATCGGGAGGGGAACCCGCCCCTCATCCTTTCGCCGGAGCCCCACCCTCCCCAGGCCGCGGGACTGGCAAAAAAAAAACAACAACAACAACAAAAAAAAACCAGCTGAGAAAGTAAAACTACACTGACTTCAGGATAACGGTTACGTCTTTGGATGGAAAGAAGGGAATGGGATAAAGGAAAGGTGAAAAAGAAACTTCAAGCATTTGTATATTATTTGATTTCTTAAAAGAAAGATTTTTAAATGCTAACATTTTGCAAAATGCTTCAATGTTTTAAAGAAATAAAATGTTAATATGTAATTTTATTACATAAAAACCCAAAATATAGTCATGCATATGCACAGATATGCATATTTTATATCTAAACATAAAAAACATTATTCGATGAATAAAATGATAGAGATTTTCTCTATCATTGAGCTGTATTCTTTTCCTTAACTTACGGTTATTTCAGGTACTTCAGGGCTCCAGAGCTTGCCAGGAGACGCACATGTCCAAGAAGGCCAGTGCCCAGCAGGGAAGCAGGATGGAGCCCCAGGTGCAGGGAGGTCAAGGCAGGATGGGGGTACTGGGGATGGTCGAAGGCAGGCAGGGAGGCTCGGGGTCAGGCAACGGGGAGGGAAGCATCGGGGTGTATGTGGGGCACAGGTAGGCCAAGGCAGGATGGGGTGAGGGGCGCTGTGTGGGACCCAAGTAGGAAGGGAGGGGAGGGGTGCTTCAGGCGCCAGGGTCGGGCTATCCCCTCCCCCCACCTCCTGCCACCTCCCAAAGCAGCAGCTGAGTCCCTCCTGAGCTCCCTGTCGGACAGGCCCAGCTTTGGCATCTGCGTCCTTGCCCCAAGTTGCTACACGGCTCCCCTCATCTGGAGCCGCCGGCCCACTTTTCTTTCCCACCACAGACTGAATGCATCTTTGGACATGTGGCTGGCTCTGGCATGAAAGGTTTCCAGGGCACTTCATTGGCACTCTTAACTCGTGTCATAACACACTGAATTGTTTTAGAAGTACGTTTAGAAATAGCTTATTCACAAGAATATCAAACTTCCTCATTCTTGGTCAACATTGACAGATGGTCATTTATCTTAGCATGTTATACATACTTCAATTAAGTATGTTTCCCCCTTTATCTGTGATCGTCTACAGATAAAACTGGTCTGCTATTAGCTTACTTAGAGTCCATCTCTGCCTTTGCTCTTTCATTTTTCCTGAACTTCTCGTGTGGGATAATTTCTCATATTGCTTTCCCTGATCCTAACTTACTTATTATAATTAAGTGCGGTGTAGGAATAGGAATATAGTATAGTTATGAATGTCCAATAACATATATTCCATTATTCTAAATTGATTTAAATTTACTTAAAAATTATACTTGAAGATAGAGTGCCTCATTTGGAAGGGAAGGGGGTCTACAGAATATTTGCTTTTATAAAGGGGGTATTGGGTCTGAAATGATAGCTATGGCCATAAGTTAGCAACGTTTGCTAGGAACTGGGCTGATGTTAACTCTGCTAGTTCTGATCCATACATCATAGTCCTTTGTAGATCTATGGTCTATTGTAGACTTTGTGTGTTAGGTGCAGCATTTATCACATTGTATGTACCGCACTATATATATGATATTCAGTAGCTTACCCTTCTAAATGAAAAGATAAAAGGACTATAGATGAGTAGATTCTTAGTGAGTTGTTCCCCGCCCTCTCCCATTCCCACTAATTTGGTTAGAGATAGCCAATACAGAAGATTCTTTAAACACGTGGATGAGGATAGAAACTCAATCCTTAACCATTACACATTTTCAGGACTGACTTTAAATTAAATTTTAGGCTATCATTAGCAATGTACCGCTATTCTCAGATTTCTTTTATATATATAGTCTCTTGTTTTGATGACCTTTTCGTACTTCGGTCTTTGCTTAATTTCATTCAGAGGTAGAAAATATGGTAATTTTTAACAACTCCTTGGTAATTCTGCAAATAAAAAGGAGGTTTTAAAAAGGCAGATTTAAAAAGAAAAGAATTGATTTGATTCCAAAGCTGGTATTAACATATTTTCATGCAGAGGAAAGATAAGGAGCAAGATGAATCTTAAGGTTATAAGAGGCCCATCAAATTGACCTACATGAGCTCACAGAAGTTACACGTTTCCTAAGGCCAAGGAACTGTTTCATGACCTTGAAGGGTATATTAGTATTTCTATTTAAGTCATTACATTTTCAAACATTGGAACTGCTCAGATTTGGTTCACTGCACAAACCAATCACTTAGAATGTTAAAGAGCATGACTTTGGTCTCCTGGAGACAGCTCTTCTGTGACTGAGCTCTCGTTTGCACGGCCTGTCTACCTTCCCTGTTAATTTCTTTTTCTTGTTTTTTGTTTTTTTTTCCCCCCCTTGTCAGCCTACATTGTGAATGCAACTGATAGAACAAACACCAACACCTAACACTGGAAATTCTCTCCTCTGAACTCATTTGAAACACATGCTGAGGTTCTCAATCGGCAAGTTTTATAAAATGTCAGAACGTTTTAGAGTTGGGAGTGATTGTTGGACTCATTCTAATCACACAGGGAGCTTAAGAAAATACTAATGCCTCAGCCCCACCTTCCGAAATTCTGAATTAACTTGTCTGGGGAAGACTGCAGGCCCCTATGTTTTTAAAAAGTCTTCCAAGCAATTTTAATGTCCAGCCAATTGGAGAACCACTGGGCTAGTCCCATTCGATCAGATAAAAACAGAAATTCATATAGGATTTGACATAGCAAAGGGCACAAAACTAGACATCAGAATAGCTGAGACTAAACACTGACGGCGCCGGCCCTCCCCGCCCCGCAGAGGCCCGCGCGGCCTCCCTCCGCCGCGGGGACCCGGAGTGGCAGCCGCCGCAACCCCCGTCCTTCCCGCGCCCCGCGCCCCGCGCCCCGCCGCCGCCGCCGCCGCCGCCGCCCGCGCTCACCTCAGGGGCGCAACCGGCACAGCCGGCAGTCGGCCTCGTTCCCGCCGAAGCGTCTCGGTGCGGTACTCCCTGCGCGGGCGGCTTCTTCCCCGGCGGTCGCAGGGGGTTCAGGGGTGGGGGGGCGGGGAACGGCCGTCACTTGAGCAACGAACCGAAGCGCCGCCTGGTGGCATTTTCCACAGGCCGGCGCCACCGCAGCCGCCTTGGGTCCGCACAGCCCCCTGCCGGCCGCAGCTCTTGCTGTCTCGCCGAGCCGACAAGCCTCCGCGGACAGGCGAGGGAGCCGCGGCGCGAGTCGGAGGCCGGGCGGGGGTGTGCGCAGACTCTTTCCTCTGGGGACTGCGCGCATGCGCACCAGCGGGGCGGGACCCGCGGCCGCTGCCTGGGGGCGGGACCCGCGGCCGCTGCGTGGGGGTCGGCCCCGCCCAGGGGCGCTGGTCCGGCTCAGCCAATCGCGAGCGCCGGGTACCTCTTGGCGCGGGCGATTTGAATGGTTCGCGGCCGCCTGAGGTGGCGGCAGGTGGGCACGCCGCTGCCCTTTTTGGGAGCTTCTCTGAGATCGGGAGGGGAACCCGCCCCTCATCCTTTCGCCGGAGCCCCACCCTCCCCAGGCCGCGGGACTGGCAAAAAAAAAACAACAACAACAACAAAAAAAAACCAGCTGAGAAAGTAAAACTACACTGACTTCAGGATAACGGTTACGTCTTTGGATGGAAAGAAGGGAATGGGATAAAGGAAAGGTGAAAAAGAAACTTCAAGCATTTGTATATTATTTGATTTCTTAAAAGAAAGATTTTTAAATGCTAACATTTTGCAAAATGCTTCAATGTTTTAAAGAAATAAAATGTTAATATGTAATTTTATTACATAAAAACCCAAAATATAGTCATGCATATGCACAGATATGCATATTTTATATCTAAACATAAAAAACATTATTCGATGAATAAAATGATAGAGATTTTCTCTATCATTGAGCTGTATTCTTTTCCTTAACTTACGGTTATTTCAGGTACTTCAGGGCTCCAGAGCTTGCCAGGAGACGCACATGTCCAAGAAGGCCAGTGCCCAGCAGGGAAGCAGGATGGAGCCCCAGGTGCAGGGAGGTCAAGGCAGGATGGGGGTACTGGGGATGGTCGAAGGCAGGCAGGGAGGCTCGGGGTCAGGCAACGGGGAGGGAAGCATCGGGGTGTATGTGGGGCACAGGTAGGCCAAGGCAGGATGGGGTGAGGGGCGCTGTGTGGGACCCAAGTAGGAAGGGAGGGGAGGGGTGCTTCAGGCGCCAGGGTCGGGCTATCCCCTCCCCCCACCTCCTGCCACCTCCCAAAGCAGCAGCTGAGTCCCTCCTGAGCTCCCTGTCGGACAGGCCCAGCTTTGGCATCTGCGTCCTTGCCCCAAGTTGCTACACGGCTCCCCTCATCTGGAGCCGCCGGCCCACTTTTCTTTCCCACCACAGACTGAATGCATCTTTGGACATGTGGCTGGCTCTGGCATGAAAGGTTTCCAGGGCACTTCATTGGCACTCTTAACTCGTGTCATAACACACTGAATTGTTTTAGAAGTACGTTTAGAAATAGCTTATTCACAAGAATATCAAACTTCCTCATTCTTGGTCAACATTGACAGATGGTCATTTATCTTAGCATGTTATACATACTTCAATTAAGTATGTTTCCCCCTTTATCTGTGATCGTCTACAGATAAAACTGGTCTGCTATTAGCTTACTTAGAGTCCATCTCTGCCTTTGCTCTTTCATTTTTCCTGAACTTCTCGTGTGGGATAATTTCTCATATTGCTTTCCCTGATCCTAACTTACTTATTATAATTAAGTGCGGTGTAGGAATAGGAATATAGTATAGTTATGAATGTCCAATAACATATATTCCATTATTCTAAATTGATTTAAATTTACTTAAAAATTATACTTGAAGATAGAGTGCCTCATTTGGAAGGGAAGGGGGTCTACAGAATATTTGCTTTTATAAAGGGGGTATTGGGTCTGAAATGATAGCTATGGCCATAAGTTAGCAACGTTTGCTAGGAACTGGGCTGATGTTAACTCTGCTAGTTCTGATCCATACATCATAGTCCTTTGTAGATCTATGGTCTATTGTAGACTTTGTGTGTTAGGTGCAGCATTTATCACATTGTATGTACCGCCCTATATATATATGATATTCAGTAGCTTACCCTTCTGAATGAAAAGATAAAAGGACTATAGATGAGTAGATTCTTAGTGAGTTGTTCCCCGCCCTCTCCCATTCCCACTAATTTGGTTAGAGATAGCCAATACAGAAGATTCTTTAAACACGTGGATGAGGATAGAAACTCAATCCTTAACCATTACACATTTTCAGGACTGACTTTAAATTAAATTTTAGGCTATCATTAGCAATGTACCGCTATTCTCAGATTTCTTTTATATAGTCTCTTGTTTCGATGACCTTTTCGTACTTCTGTCTTGGCTTAATTTCATTCAGAGGTAGAAAATATGGTAATTTTTAACAACTCCTTGGTAATTCTGCAAATAAAAAGGAGGTTTTAAAAAGGCAGATTTAAAAAGAAAAGAATTGATTTGATTCCAAAGCTGGTATTAACATATTTTCATGCAGAGGAAAGATAAGGAGCAAGATGAATCTTAAGGTTATAAGAGGCCCATCAAATTGACCTACATGAGCTCACAGAAGTTACACGTTTCCTAAGGCCAAGGAACTGTTTCATGACCTTGAAGGGTATATTAGTATTTCTATTTAAGTCATTACATTTTCAAACATTGGAACTGCTCAGATTTGGTTCACTGCACAAACCAATCACTTAGAATGTTAAAGAGCATGACTTTGGTCTCCTGGAGACAGCTCTTCTGTGACTGAGCTCTCGTTTGCACGGCCTGTCTACCTTCCATGTTAATTTTTTTTTCTTGTTTTTTGTTCCCCCCCCCCCTTGTCAGCCTACATTGTGAATGCAACTGATAGAACAAACACCAACACCTAACACTGGAAATTCTCTCCTCTGAACTCATTTGAAACACATGCTGAGGTTCTCAATCGGCAAGTTTTATAAAATGTCAGAACGTTTTAGAGTTGGGAGTGATTGTTGGACTCATTCTAATCACACAGGGAGCTTAAGAAAATACTAATGCCTCAGCCCCACCTTCCGAAATTCTGAATTAACTTGTCTGGGGAAGACTGCAGGCCCCTATGTTTTTAAAAAGTCTTCCAAGCAATTTTAATGTCCAGCCAATTGGAGAACCACTGGGCTAGTCCCATTCGATCAGATAAAAACAGAAATTCATATAGGATTTGACATAGCAAAGGGCACAAAACTAGACATCAGAATAGCTGAGACTAAACACTGACGGCGCCGGCCCTCCCCGCCCCGCAGAGGCCCGCGCGGCCTCCCTCCGCCGCGGGGACCCGGAGTGGCAGCCGCCGCAACCCCCGTCCTTCCCGCGCCCCGCGCCCCGCGCCCCGCCGCCGCCGCCGCCGCCGCCGCCCGCGCTCACCTCAGGGGCGCAACCGGCACAGCCGGCAGTCGGCCTCGTTCCCGCCGATGCGTCTCGGTGCGGTACTCCCTGCGCGGGCGGCTTCTTCCCCGGCGGTCGCAGGGGGTTCAGGGGTGGGGGGGCGGGGAACGGCCGTCACTTGAGCAACGAACCGAAGCGCCGCCTGGTGGCATTTTCCACAGGCCGGCGCCACCGCAGCCGCCTTGGGTCCGCACAGCCCCCTGCCGGCCGCAGCTCTTGCTGTCTCGCCGAGCCGACAAGCCTCCGCGGACAGGCGAGGGAGCCGCGGCGCGAGTCGGAGGCCGGGCGGGGGTGTGCGCAGACTCTTTCCTCTGGGGACTGCGCGCATGCGCACCAGCGGGGCGGGACCCGCGGCCGCTGCCTGGGGGCGGGACCCGCGGCCGCTGCGTGGGGGTCGGCCCCGCCCAGGGGCGCTGGTCCGGCTCAGCCAATCGCGAGCGCCGGGTACCTCTTGGCGCGGGCGATTTGAATGGTTCGCGGCCGCCTGAGGTGGCGGCAGGTGGGCACGCCGCTGCCCTTTTTGGGAGCTTCTCTGAGATCGGGAGGGGAACCCGCCCCTCATCCTTTCGCCGGAGCCCCACCCTCCCCAGGCCGCGGGACTGCCAAAAAAAAAACAACAACAACAACAAAAAAAAACCAGCTGAGAAAGTAAAACTACACTGACTTCAGGATAACGGTTACGTCTTTGGATGGAAAGAAGGGAATGGGATAAAGGAAAGGTGAAAAAGAAACTTCAAGCATTTGTATATTATTTGATTTCTTAAAAGAAAGATTTTTAAATGCTAACATTTTGCAAAATGCTTCAATGTTTTAAAGAAATAAAATGTTAATATGTAATTTTATTACATAAAAACCCAAAATATAGTCATGCATATGCACAGATATGCATATTTTATATCTAAACATAAAAAACATTATTCGATGAATAAAATGATAGAGATTTTCTCTATCATTGAGCTGTATTCTTTTCCTTAACTTACGGTTATTTCAGGTACTTCAGGGCTCCAGAGCTTGCCAGGAGACGCACATGTCCAAGAAGGCCAGTGCCCAGCAGGGAAGCAGGATGGAGCCCCAGGTGCAGGGAGGTCAAGGCAGGATGGGGGTACTGGGGATGGTCGAAGGCAGGCAGGGAGGCTCGGGGTCAGGCAACGGGGAGGGAAGCATCGGGGTGTATGTGGGGCACAGGTAGGCCAAGGCAGGATGGGGTGAGGGGCGCTGTGTGGGACCCAAGTAGGAAGGGAGGGGAGGGGTGCTTCAGGCGCCAGGGTCGGGCTATCCCCTCCCCCCACCTCCTGCCACCTCCCAAAGCAGCAGCTGAGTCCCTCCTGAGCTCCCTGTCGGACAGGCCCAGCTTTGGCATCTGCGTCCTTGCCCCAAGTTGCTACACGGCTCCCCTCATCTGGAGCCGCCGGCCCACTTTTCTTTCCCACCACAGACTGAATGCATCTTTGGACATGTGGCTGGCTCTGGCATGAAAGGTTTCCAGGGCACTTCATTGGCACTCTTAACTCGTGTCATAACACACTGAATTGTTTTAGAAGTACGTTTAGAAATAGCTTATTCACAAGAATATCAAACTTCCTCATTCTTGGTCAACATTGACAGATGGTCATTTATCTTAGCATGTTATACATACTTCAATTAAGTATGTTTCCCCCTTTATCTGTGATCGTCTACAGATAAAACTGGTCTGCTATTAGCTTACTTAGAGTCCATCTCTGCCTTTGCTCTTTCATTTTTCCTGAACTTCTCGTGTGGGATAATTTCTCATATTGCTTTCCCTGATCCTAACTTACTTATTATAATTAAGTGCGGTGTAGGAATAGGAATATAGTATAGTTATGAATGTCCAATAACATATATTCCATTATTCTAAATTGATTTAAATTTACTTAAAAATTATACTTGAAGATAGAGTGCCTCATTTGGAAGGGAAGGGGGTCTACAGAATATTTGCTTTTATAAAGGGGGTATTGGGTCTGAAATGATAGCTATGGCCATAAGTTAGCAACGTTTGCTAGGAACTGGGCTGATGTTAACTCTGCTAGTTCTGATCCATACATCATAGTCCTTTGTAGATCTATGGTCTATTGTAGACTTTGTGTGTTAGGTGCAGCATTTATCACATTGTATGTACCGCCCTATATATATATGATATTCAGTAGCTTACCCTTCTGAATGAAAAGATAAAAGGACTATAGATGAGTAGATTCTTAGTGAGTTGTTCCCCGCCCTCTCCCATTCCCACTAATTTGGTTAGAGATAGCCAATACAGAAGATTCTTTAAACACGTGGATGAGGATAGAAACTCAATCCTTAACCATTACACATTTTCAGGACTGACTTTAAATTAAATTTTAGGCTATCATTAGCAATGTACCGCTATTCTCAGATTTCTTTTATATAGTCTCTTGTTTCGATGACCTTTTCGTACTTCTGTCTTGGCTTAATTTCATTCAGAGGTAGAAAATATGGTAATTTTTAACAACTCCTTGGTAATTCTGCAAATAAAAAGGAGGTTTTAAAAAGGCAGATTTAAAAAGAAAAGAATTGATTTGATTCCAAAGCTGGTATTAACATATTTTCATGCAGAGGAAAGATAAGGAGCAAGATGAATCTTAAGGTTATAAGAGGCCCATCAAATTGACCTACATGAGCTCACAGAAGTTACACGTTTCCTAAGGCCAAGGAACTGTTTCATGACCTTGAAGGGTATATTAGTATTTCTATTTAAGTCATTACATTTTCAAACATTGGAACTGCTCAGATTTGGTTCACTGCACAAACCAATCACTTAGAATGTTAAAGAGCATGACTTTGGTCTCCTGGAGACAGCTCTTCTGTGACTGAGCTCTCGTTTGCACGGCCTGTCTACCTTCCATGTTAATTTTTTTTTCTTGTTTTTTGTTCCCCCCCCCCCTTGTCAGCCTACATTGTGAATGCAACTGATAGAACAAACACCAACACCTAACACTGGAAATTCTCTCCTCTGAACTCATTTGAAACACATGCTGAGGTTCTCAATCGGCAAGTTTTATAAAATGTCAGAACGTTTTAGAGTTGGGAGTGATTGTTGGACTCATTCTAATCACACAGGGAGCTTAAGAAAATACTAATGCCTCAGCCCCACCTTCCGAAATTCTGAATTAACTTGTCTGGGGAAGACTGCAGGCCCCTATGTTTTTAAAAAGTCTTCCAAGCAATTTTAATGTCCAGCCAATTGGAGAACCACTGGGCTAGTCCCATTCGATCAGATAAAAACAGAAATTCATATAGGATTTGACATAGCAAAGGGCACAAAACTAGACATCAGAATAGCTGAGACTAAACGTCAGACCTCCTGACACTTAGTACAGTCTTTACACTGTTTGAAAACTCCTTCTCTGAGAGGCGTCCTTACATAAAAACTTCCGACGTAAATCCGGGATGGCCTTCAGTTGTGGATCCTAACACAGGTAGGCGCCTTTCTCTAAGAAACCAATTTCATCTGACATGATACATTGAGTTAATATTCCATTTTCCATTAAAAGGAGGAGGGGATTGTGTTTGGGCTGATTGATAATTCACAGAATGGTGATACTCAGATAATCTCCACCCTTGAAGAGATTCTACAGAAAACCAGGACAGTCTGCACTGCAGCTCAGTCGCTTCGAAGCCTGGGACATGGCGAAAATATCTTGCTGAGAATTCACACCAGAACAATCTTCAGCTGTATTATTCACAATACATCATTACCGTTGATTGTTCAGATGAAAATGGTCTCACAATTGCAACGAATCATCTGCTTTCAGAGTGACAGAACTTACAATCGCAACAGCAGGACATACAAAGGGAACGGCTTAAGGGCTGACATTTAACCTTTGTTGACAGTATTCTTTTAATATTGATGTTGATCTTTCAGCATCCAGAGCTTGGATGGACAGTCTCAACAATGGCAGTTGAAAATTACGTTTGTTTTTAAATTTTGTTTTGTTTGTGTCCATATTCTTGCAAGTAGTAGGGCTGACAGTATTTTTGTATGTTTTCTATTTTCTTTAATGATGTTTTGGCCAAAGAAAGGGTACATTTACTCTTTGAATGCATATGTCTAATGTAGAATTATACATGGAATTACTGCACCTTGACATGTCCTGCCTTCTTTCAAATAAAATATTTCCCTTGAACCTGCTCTTTCCTGATCATTGGGAAAACAATGGGTTAGTCAACTGTCTTGAAATTGGCAAAAGTTTAGTTTTCCTTAACCACAAAAGTATGCTCAGCTTGAATGTTTGGTGTATTATTATGGATTTCTAGAATCTGGCAAACTTGTGAATATAGGACAGAGCAAATTGGAAAAAAAAAAAAAACCCACATTTAAATTGCTTTATCTCCAGGTGATTAAACTTCAAGAATAGTTGAAAGGAGAAAGACATAAGAATGAAAAGGGTGGATAATCCCAGAAAACTAAAAACAATGATTAAATGTTACATAAATGACTATGCAGACGTTTCTAAAGCTTGTGATTATTTTTAAGTGTGACTAGTAAAAAGGATTTATTAAAAGTTCAGTTGAATACGGTGAGTTTGAATATCATACACATACACATATAGTGAGGTATTGAAAATTAATGAGGAATTAAATATCATGAGACTTTAAATCAATTTCTTTTAAAAAGATGTTAGAGGACAGAAAGAGAAGAGATGCTTTTATTTAAAGGCAGAGTTGGAAATCTTTTATCCAGGACACTAGAAGGAATGTTTATGAATAAAAGAATTAAAGCTCAGAATTGAAAAAAATATATATATAAATCAGCAGCAGTCATTTGTTATGGATTATTTGATTCAAAATTACAGCATGAGAAAAAAAACGTATGCTTTAATTCAACGTGAAGGAAAAGATTTAACTTTTTGGAAACAGACTGAGTATCTTGTCATAGGGGACTCAAAAAAGAGTTTATTTGATTGGAACTAAGAAGTCTGAAGGTCACTGCATCCAACCAACCAACCAGTGCTTGCCACTGATGTTATTCAAACAGAAATTCTTTCATTCACATTAAATAAATTATCTTGAAATATTTTATATTTTCTGATTAGAATAAATATAGACAAAATTATTTGAAAGTATAACTTACTCTTCTGGGCTGTCTATTATTAAAGTTCTCAGATTCTCTTATCTTTCAGATTTCAAGTATTTAGAAGAAAATCTAATAGGAATACCTCTCTTCTAGACTGTAAATTCCTCAAGGGCCAGGATCAAGTTTTATTTCTTTTTACGTTCTCTATTGTGCTGAGTACTTACCATAAGATGGGTTCTCAATACACATTTGTTTAATAAATGAGGATGAATAAATAAATAAATGATTAATGCTGCTTTTCCTCCAAGATAGTATGCACAGATTGTATTTGTATGTTTTCATTTGTATTTTTCTTCTTCATTTCCCCACTTCCTCTACTGCCAAAACAGACTCAGATGCTGCTCAACACAAAATAACTGGTATGTATGATTTCATGGCTATTTTCTGCAACTTCAGACTGGGGCAGACAGAAAAGGAGAGAGGAGAGGAAGAGGCATGATTTACACAATTTAGAAGGGAGTTGAGATCTTCCCTCATTACCTCCTCCGGTAGCCCTTTAGGAATTCTTAAGCCACTGTCTTCTCCAAAGCAGAGAGAAGAAGCGTAGTGAATGCGGAGGAAGGTGACAGCATAAAGGGAGCACTTAGCCTCCTGGGCAAGGGGAAACTAAACTAAACTAACACATGATGGTTCAAACATTTCATCCTTGAAACTATTCTCTTGGTAATTTCCATGCTTGCCTTGGGAAATTTCATCAGCCCTTAAAGTCTCCATTAATACTTTATTGCTGATGACACCCACTTCTTCGACGTTAATCCCAACTTCTCAGCTGAATCTTGGTCTCAGATATTGAGACATCTGTTGTGTATTTCTCTGTAGCAGTCTGGAAATCCATAATTTCCAAAGTTGAACTCTCGATTCTGCTTTTGCTGCATCCCATAAGTTTTCTCATGTTGTGTTTTTGTTTTTGTTTGTCAAGATATTTTCAAATTTCCTTTTTGATTTCTTCTTTGATTCAGTATTTAAGAATGTGTTGTTTAATTTCATGGATTTCTGTATCTTCCCATTTTTCTTACATTACTGATTTCTAGTTTCTTTCCACTGTGATTGGAAAAGACATGGGATGCTTTCAATCTTCTTAAATTTGTTAAAGACTTGTTTTGTGACCTAACATGTGATGTTTCTTGGATAATGCTTTATGTGCACTTGAGAACAATGTGTATTTTGCTATTGTTGTATGGAATGTCCCATATATGTCTGTTAGGTCTGTTTGATTTATAATGTTTTTCAAATCTGCTGTTTCCTTACTGTTTTCCTGTTTAGACAACTATGTTTTTGAAAGTGGGGCATTGGTTCATGTGATGGTATTCCATAAGTCCTATAGGCTTTCATCACCCTATTTCATTATTTTTTTTCTTTTTGTTCCACTAAATGGATGATTTCAAGTGACTTATCTATACATTGTCTGATGCTTTCATCCGCTTGATCATGTCAGCCGTTGATGCTTTCTGTTGAATTTTTCAGTTCAATCATTGGTTTTCTTTTTATGATGCAGAACTTCTGTTTGGCTCTTTTTCAAAGTTTTCTATTTATTTTCTGAACTTCTCCTTTTGTTCATCTATTGTTTTCCTCGTTTTGTTTAATTGTCTGTGTCTCTTGTAACTCACTGAGTTTAAGACAATAATTTTGAATTATCTGTCAGGCAACGTATAGACCTCATTTCTTTGGGGTCAATTGCAGGAGCTTTATTTTGGTCCTCTGCTGGGTGTCATGCTTCCCTGACTTTTTCTGTTCCTTGTAGCCTTGCACTGGTATCTGCACACCTGAAGAAACCCTCACTTCTTCCAGTTTTTATGAATTGGTTTGGGGAGAGAAAGACCTTCAGCAGTCAGGCTGGCTAGAGATTTTGGAGCTCTTTCAAACTTTTTCTATAGCTGTGCCCACTCTACTCCTCTCACTCTATCTTGGGTGTGTATGTGGGGTGGGTGGAGGACATTTAGAATTGCATATCTTCTCTCATTTCTGCACAGTCATACCAGGTGCTGAGATTCCTCCTGCTCTATTTCCCTAGGGTAGTGTTGGGGGCAAGTTCCACTCCTCCCCCTCCCTACTGAAGGAGATGTCTTAAGATTATATACCTTCTTCTTAGCCTGCAGAGCTGTGCCCAGTGCTGAGAGCCCCTAGCCCCTTTTCCCTAGGATAGAGACACCAGAATGAGAGGTGATAGCCCTACTACTCTCCCTCCTGCCTGAAGGAGCAGCCTCAGGGTCGTGTATTTCTCCTAATCCCATAGAGCTCAGCCTGTTGCTGAAATCTGCGTGTGCAAGCACTGTCTGCGAGGATGCACAGAGGACAGCTTGGGGCCTTGCAGGCATTAGATGCGGGTGCAAAACTGGGCTGGCTTGTGGGGCCCATAGATGGGCTGGTGGGATCTGTGGCTAGTTGTTGAGATCCACATGCCAGTTACTATGAGTCCCACTCTTTTACTTTGTTCTTAGCTTCTCCCAGACTGTGCAGTTATGCACATTCCCTCATTGCTCTGGGTGAGATGAGACTGAAACAGGCATCTCGGATAGCACTACAAGAGGCTGAGGAAGCCACAGGCTGTCTTTTCCTTTCCTCTGTGGGAGAATCTGGACCAAGGCATTTTTCCCAGCTCTGAGTTGTGCTGGTTTGGAGGAAGGGCCATGCAGATCAAGTGAAACTCTTCTTCTTACTCTTCAATGCGGCTGTTTCTGGATTTTTTGCTCCTCAAGAATACCAGGACATCTCAACTGGACTCCGGAGTTCCATAAAGGTATTTTCTTTCATGGATGGTTTTTAAACTGGTGTTTCTGTTGGGGGCATGTGGGCTGGGACTTCCTATTCTACCATTTCGCCAATGTCATCCTCTCAAATTAATTTCTCACAGTCTCAAATTCCTTGCATTGTATATACCAGAAAAACAGAAAACTCTTACTTGCTCTTGGAAAACCTGATAAAACCACAAGGTCTGTCTTTGGCTTGTTCCATTTCTAAATGTTTCTTTTCTCCCCTTACCTCCATTTATGCCAAAAATCTATATTTATCTTTAAAAATCTGACTTTATATTTAACACTAAATAGTATTAGTAATAACATAATTGCCATAATCATGGGAATAACATATTCCTGTGGTACTTAACAATTTACAAAACACTTTCCCATAAATTGTCATACCTAGATTGTCACGGCGCTTTGAGATGGGTGGGGCATGTACTTGAATATAAACTTTATGAAGGCAGGGACTTTTATTTCTGTTGTTCACTGACTCTCTAGTCCCTAGAAGAATGCATAGCACATAGCTGGTCTCAATGAATCTTTGTTGGATGAATGAAGGAACTGACAGGTTAAAAAGCTGAGCGATTGTTTAGGGCTCTGCAGTTAATAAATGAAAAGATGGAGTCGTAGTGTGTTCCTTTGGCTCTTCACTCAGTGATGGCTCGGAAGTATCAATTCTAGTAAAACTATTTTATGTTACTTACTGCATGCTAATAATACATATTAAATATTCTTTATATGTTAGTTGAGTTAATGTGTCCTCTCTCTCCTGATTAAAGGACTTATTATTCTTCTAGTGGCTTTTACTTTTAGAAAAAGTATTAAGTAATAAGTTAGCAAGTGATTCTGAGACTGAGACCACATCTCTTCTGTAAGAGGTCATAAGATCTACCCTCTCTTCTTACTTCTCTTCTGAGGAACAGAAAGGAAAAACTGGAAAATGATTAAGATATTTCTGAATGTTCAATAAATTATGTCAGGCAACATCTAGTTGTGATTAACTTCCTGAGTAAGATCATAATTTGGGGGGAGATTCTTTGAAACAAATGACGTTAGTTTTAAGTAAGTGAAATTAGAATTTCAAAAGAAAAGTGGCATGATGAACCTATTCAACTAGGGTGGCTAAAAAATACATCAGAACTATTTTCTCTACCTCTGGTTGTTTACTGTAAACAGTGCTATTAGACAAAACACACACCTACAAACCCACTGAAAGAGGAAGGCACCCCTGGGACTGTGTAATGATATGCCTTCTAGCATCTGATTCCAGCCTGCTTGACTGGACTATCCTGTGAATAGTACCGTGTCATGACTGGATGACTCCATACACATTGGCTCGTGTAGTCTGTGCAGACACATACCCATCAGTCCATAAAATCAATTCAAACAAATAAACCCTTTTAATCATGACCAGGAGCTTTGCATATTTTCCTGTTTGATCTCAGTTACTTCTGCTAGTACTTAGTTTAGCTGAAAAACTAGTTTTATATTAAACCATGGGGCTCTTGTTTTGTTTTCAAGCATTTATGTAGCATTTTATGGCCTGCAAGGTATTTTACAGCCCCTGTGCCCGTTTTTTCTACCCAATCCCTTTGGGGGGTAACCACACTGTTGTCATTCCCATTTTTACAAACTATAGAAAGGAGGTATGCAAGGATGAGCTACTAGCAGAAGGTCAGATGGTAAGGTAGTAGTTAAAAAGGTATTAGAGGTCATGATCTTTGAATTTCTCGTTTATTTCCTGTTACACTGATTCTTTCTGGTCTTTTGCTGATCTGTCTGTGAAGGATGTCTGCAACTTAAAAACAGATGGATTTGTTAAGTGACAAAATAGAACATCCATAAGAAAGTACAAATGATAGCATATTTTACTGTGAACTTTCAAAGTAAATACATGTTTAGTACAGAAAATATTTTTATATCCAAATATATAGAAACTGCTTAGGCATTCTTAAATTTGAATGGCTGAGATGAATTTGTTTAATATGCCAAGAAGGCTTGTGATGTCAAAGCTGTTAGGTTGGCTACCTGATTAGATTCATATTATTCCTTTTGGGAAAAAAAAAAGATGGAAATCAGAGTAAAATTTCATGATTTCACATTACACAAACAGGAACAAAGAAAAAAATGTTGAAAACAGATAAAGCTAATAAAAGAATTAATGAAAGCTTAAGAAATGTGAATTTAGTATTTGTCAAATAGCGGTGTTAAGCTAGAAATGATAAAGTTCTCTGGAATTAAGATTATAAAGGGATATTTAAAATCCTCCTTTTCAGTTGATGTCTTAAAATATAGCCTGGTTAAAATCATAGTCTCTTAAATACTTTCATGGTTCAGATGCTTTTTAAAAGCATTTTCTCACAAAAGAAAGTGCTGGCTTTATTATCAGTTCGCTATTAAGTTGGAAGACTTGTATTTGCATGAAATTCTTTCTCAGGAAAATGTTAATAGGAACCAGAATGTAAATAAGAGGAGGAAGCAGCTCCAGATATTTTCTGTGGTTCTCCTTGATAGGAAAATCTTATGTACATATTCAGTGGGTGAGCCTCACTTGCTCCTGGGCTCAATATTCAACTAATTAATGTCATTCAAGCATTATATGCCTTTGCACTGGCATTTGATTGAATTTCAGATCCTCTATTTGAATGAATAGCACCATGAGAAGAATTCATTTTTGTGTTTTATTTAGCTTAGGCTGTGTCTACATTTAATCTCCATTCACGTTAAAGCAGTCTTTTTACTATTCTTCTGGAACAAGGCAAAGCCTCTCTGGCTGTGGCAAATCTATACTTTTTTTCCCTATTACTTTATATTATGTTTGTGTGTGTGTGTGTGTGTGTGTGTGTTTGTGTGTGTGTGTGTGTGTGTGTCTCTGGTAATAAATTCATATATATGCAGGAATTGATTGCAAAAAAATGCTCTATTACCATAAGGACCCTGAAACCTAGAAAAAGAATAAAATTTATTAACTTTGTTCACATCAGGTCATGCTAATATATTAACAGCATCACGAGACATTCCTCTGGGCAGTATCCTCCCTGGTCTCTTTTGTTTTCTTTATGTTGCTGTGGATGAAGAAAGTCACCAGCCATAGCAGTAAACAAAGGCTGTTGCAGCCATCAAGCTATCAGTCACTACAGCCATCCCTGACTATGTACCCTGTGGGGATTCAGGATGGAAAAAAATCAGGATACCTGCCCTAGATAGTTAAGGTGTGTATCAAAGGAGTGATTTCAGTGAGCCCAGGCTCTTCTCTTGCATCTTTCCAGAGAAAAGCACTAAATTCATTAGCTTGAGATGTCTGATTTTTTGATGTCCTGACTACCACTTTTTTTTTTTTTTTTTTTTTGCAAAAACTTCTGTATATCCTGGGTCTTCCCTACCTCTTCAGAACCATCCCTCATAGACATCAGAGAGCTGTCTCCCTGGCTTAAGTCCTCAGTATGTAGACTGAATAGAATATAATTTTCAACTTTTAGGTTGTGCATTTTTTTTCAGGTGACATTGCCATATTTTCCAAATTTCCAAAAATAAGGGTGGCTATAATAAGAGCTAAAATTCGTCAGACATTTTCTATATAGCTTTACATGCATTGCCATTTTTAACACTTTGAAAAACTATTCACTACTATTGCCAATTTGCAGATAAAGAAACAGGTTCAGAGAAGACAGAAGACCCTGTCCAAGGTCAGATAGCTAAGAAGTGATCCAAGAGTGATTTAAACATTTAACAGAATTGAGAGCCTGAGGTTGTAATCCCTATGCTGTATTGAAGAAAAATTGTTTTCTAAAGGGAAAAAAAAGTAAAGATGATATTTCAAAAATGAGTATCCATAATTTGGCGGAAAAAAATGACCCACAGAAAATGCGTTTTAATAGCTTCTTCTGTTTCTTGTGTCGACTGAAATAAATGCACAGCCTAAAAGTTAAGAGTTATGTTTTATTTGGCGGGAGGACTCAAGCTGGGATGACAGCCTCTCAGATCGCTCTGAGGGACTGCTCCGAAGAGGTAGGGGAGGACCTAGGATATATAGGAGCTTTACAACAAAGACCAGGTAGTTGGAACAATAAAAGATTGCTTGTTATCAAAAGATAAACAGGCATCTCAAGTTAAAGAATTTAGTGCTTTTCTATGTATGGGAGGAAGCAAACATTTGGGTTCACAGAATTCATTCCTTTGATAAGCACCTAGCTATCTGGGGCCAGTATCCTGTCCTTTCTTATTCTGAGTCCGCTCAGAGGGCAACATTGTGAGTGGCTGCAGAGGCTGGGCTGCAGGCCTGTCCTCACTGGGGGGTGGCAGCAGCTGCTGATGACTTGGTTTCAGCATTCTTTGTTTACTGATATGGTTTGCAGTATTTTTCGTTCACACGTGTATGACTCTCCCTTATACCATCTTGAGGTTGCCTCCCCTTCACAACCATCTTTCACATGACGGTGATCCTCTTTCTCCTGGGCTATTGCAATCATGTCCTCACAGCCCTTCCTGACTTCACTGCTGCTCTCCCACAGTCAGTCTTGTCCTCACCCAGCAACTCAACTCAGTTGATGACACTCTTCTCAAAACCTTCCAGTGGCATTGTACCTTTCAGGGAATGAAAGGTAAAGTCTCGGGAGGCCTTACGATAATCTGCTTCTCATGCCTCTGCCCTTCACCTGCCACATCTGCCCCTGTGCCCGCTGCTCCAGCCGCAGTGGTGTCCATGCTCTGCCTTGTGCACACCTAGCATCCTCCCCACTCGGGTGTGTGCCCTTGCGGTTCTCTGTACCTGAGACAGACTTTCCCTAGAAACCTGCATTCCTCCTCTCTTGCTTCCTTCATGGCCTTGCTTAAATGTAATTATGGAAAAGCCTTTGCCAACACTGAATGTAAAATAGACACCTTAACACGTCTACCTCACCCTGTTTGTTTTTCCTCATAATACTTAACACTACTTGAAATATTATATATTTACATGTTAATCTGTTTATTATTTATCTCCCTTCTCCCACCAAGGGTTTTGGAGTTTATATAGACCTCCCTCCATGAGGAAGTGTGTTTTGTTCAGAACGGCAATCCCAGCACCTAAAATACGCCTGGGACAAACTGGGAATTCAATAAACACTTGTGGACTGGATTAACTTGGACTGCAAGAGTTATTTTAAAGAGTTATTTTCTATATTCCCTGGGATGAGTTTTTGTCCTTAGACATTACAGCATTAGGCACAATTTTAATTTGACTCAATATCTAATTGTACTTTCAAACTATCTTGGAGACAGTGGAGATAAATATATTTAACAATTTTTTAAGTTTACATTTTACATTATATTTATAGAAAGTTATGAAAGTAAGTTCATCACATCATCAGGAGGAATGTTGGTCAAGTTTTACAGGGAAATGTGCAGTGCAGACTGTTGTGTGTTTCTGCAAGGGAGAAAGAACTAATCTCTCAACCAAAGTATCAGCATGTTATTAATGAAGGCAAATGAGGCATCCACACAGTTAGGAGAAAGGGAAATTTGACCTGTGCAAATTATTTAGCTCCGTTGTGCCTCAGTTTTCTGGGATTAATAACATATGTTACAGTGTAAAAGTGGACAGCGTTTTGTCAGAAATTAATTCTACTTTTTAGATCGTATTTTATTTCAACATTAACCAGAAGAGACTGGTCATTTAGCCCTGAACAAAACAATATGCTTGAGACCCAGACTTTGTGGAGAGAAAGTCTGCCATATTCCTTTAGTAATCCTTTCCTCTCTCATATTACCTCGTTAAACCAAACCTGGAGGAGACAGGTCAACGTGTTCCACCAAAGTGTAGAAAAAATGGCTTTTCTGCTTTTAATAACAAAGCCCCGATGGTAGCTATTGTGTGGTAGAGAGTACATGAGTATACAGGAAAGATAAAATGGAAGTTCTCAGTCCTGAAGGATCATGGAAGGGAGGAAAAGAAAGAGGTGAGAGAGAGTGTGAGAGGAAGAAACAAGTCATTGTGTCTTAATTTCCTTTCATTGAGCTTGGAGAGGACATGTGTTAGGTAAATTCTGGGATATAGCTAGCATGGAAAGATCTCTCTTCCCCATTCTCCTTTTGGAATTCTAGAAGGAACCTGTAACATCACAGGCAAGGCAACCTAGTTAAAAGAGTGGGATGTTGTGATCAGGCTGGGAGAGGATCAGGCTGACCTTCCCCCTGGCCTCTCAGCTCATGTGTGGGGTGCATGTGGACCAAAAGGCAGTGTTGGGGGAAGGTATGGCTCAGTGGTAGAGTGCGTGCTTAGCATGCTTGTGGTCCTGGGTTCAATCCCCAGGATCTCCATTAAAAACAAACAAATAAATAAATAAACCTAATTACTGCCCCGAAAGAAAGAAAGAAAGAAAGAAAGAAAGAAAGAAAGAAAGAAAGAAAGAAAGAAAGAAAGAAAGAAAGAAAGAAAGAAAGAAAGAAAGAAAGAGCAAGCCAGCCAGCCAGTGAAACAGTGGGCTTGCCAGATGCCGGCAACCCATCCTGTACTGGAGGCTGGGCAGGCCACAAGACATGGGGGTAGGTGGAGGCTTATGGGCACACAATCTGGAGAGCTGAAGGGAGTTCCAGTTACTCTAGGAGTGTTGCTCAGCCCAAATGAAGGGACATGGATACACTAGCCACAGACTGAAGCCTTAATAGTCAACTGGTGACAGGAAGCATTGCTCTGGAACCCAGAAGATAACTAGTGAAGACCCGGTGACTAGCACAAGGTCAGGGCATTCTTCTGTTCTTCCAAAGTGCAAGGCCAAGTCATCCACACACTCTTCTCTCATCTCATCTTACAGAAAAGACAGAAGGAGAGAAGACTTTACTCCAGCTAGAGGCCAGGCCCTACAGCAGCTGTTTATGTAATCGGACTAGATTAAATTTAGATTGGGCACTTAGTTTTTCATGCTAACCAGGTGATGGGACTTCTCCCAATTAATTATGAAAAGTGAATTACATTTTCTCTTTACATCTGATATCCTATAATTTTTCTTTATTGTTACAGACGATTGTTGAGAGATTTTGAAATAATGTTTATAGCATTTAGAATAGCTTTTAATATTTGATAGTTGCTAATAAAATGATAAGCTATTACTATTTTTAAGACTAGAGCAACATTCTTGTAGGGGGAGTAACCAAATAACGAACAAGGAATTAACAGTAAAGTTGTCTGCTCTGACTGGACAGTGGCCTGGGATTTCAGGAAACCTAAATTCCCTATATTCAAGCCCCCATCCATTTCTCTTTCTCTTGGCTGTGACTTTTAAAACAATAAACATTCCAGTAAAAAAAGACTTTTGGAAAGCTTTAACCTTTAAACAGAACACGAAGATGCCATATTTTTTGTTTATTTGTTCGGGTACTTGATCACTTTCTATAATCTTGTATTAATCAGTATGTAATATAGATGGGTTTTTTTTTTAAAAAAACAAACAAACAATTTTTTATACCAGTGTTTACAAATGTACAGTTAAGGGTAATGCTATGCAATGACAACATTCCTAAAATTAGTGACTTGTTGAGTTGCTGGATTGATTTCCAAAATAAACATGTTTAAAACATGTATACCAGCTACTGACCAGAAAATGCACATACCCGTGAGGACAGAGGCAAAGCTTTTGCACACTTCCTGCGTACCATGACTATCTCAAACGTGCCATCTCATTAATCTCCACAGTAATCGCACTGGATAAATACAATTTCTCATTTTACAGATGGGGAAACCGAAGCACAAAGACATTATGTTAACTCTTCTAAGGCCACACAGCTAATCATCGTCACTGGGTTTGGAGCTCAGGCAGCACAGTTTTCACAAGTTTTTCTTAATCACTATGCTCTAGAGATTTGTTGCTTTGTTCAAGACAAATCTGCTCTGCAACTTACATTGTGCAATGGAGTAAGCTGACTTTGGTACATTTTCACCAAGAACCACTTTCTGCTTTCAACAAGAGAAAGAAATATTTTAAAATACCCCACAGATAAGGTTTCAATAGATAATCATTTAAATCATTTAGATACTGTACATCACACAAAAGTGCTTTTGGTATGGGCATTTGAAATAGGATTCTGATAAAATTTTAACAAAGTTTTATCAGCAGGTTCTTTGCTTTAAAAAAATCTACTCATCAGGAGATATGGTAGATATTGTTCCATTAATGTGAGTGGGCCAAAATCCTTATAAAAGGAATCTGAAGGTGCTTTTTTCCCCTATGGTGTCAGTATCTATAATTCTATTTCTTTATTAAAGGTGATTTGACACAGTGAGCAAAATTCAAAGCCATTAGAGCGTTGGAGCGTAACTGCTACACTTCCCCAGTGAGAGCACGCTTCTGAGTGCATGAGGGTGTCTGTATAAAAAGGCACTGCTTCCTGAGAAGAAGCAATAACGTCCTCCTGGATCAAGGGTAATTTTCATGTGAAAACAGAATTTTTTTCTGTCAGGAATTCTGAAAGTAAATTATTTGACAAAATATTAAGGTATAAGTTGTCCATTTTATTTTTATAATGTTTCCAATTATCCTTTTACCATCAGAGTACTTGGGCAGGTAAAACAATGAAAATTACCACAGACTGGAGACTTATCAAAATCTTACTGTATTCAGGGTGCTCTTCAAGACATTTCACATACACTGAGTGATTTAATCATCACAAAAGCCCCAGGAGGTTCCCATTTTATAGACAATGAAACTGAGGCACAGAGATTAAGGAATTTGCATAGACATGACCTAAGACTGTGCTGTTGGGCTCTATGGTTGTCCCACTTAACTGCTATGCTATTTTGCCTGAACAGTAGTCAAAAATATTCTTTCTGATATATTTTCAAATTTCCACAATTTCCCTACATGGTGAATATTATTTTGTCAAGAATAAAGCTCAATTTTGCATGATTTTTACAGAAAAACATAAAGCACAGCAATCTCAGATATTTTGTCTATTATTTCTCAGGAATATCCTGTCTTTGAAATCATAACTTTCCCTACAGAGATGTAATTTGTTTTAATTAGGTCATCTAAATGTCAATTATTTATGTTGACTACAGCAATTCCTAATTTTGGGATTTCACAGGCCTTCACTCTTGCCTGGCACTCGGGGAATCTTCTCTGTTTTGCATAATCTTAATTATATTACTTTGTGGAAGAGATGCAAGAAAAATAACATTCTTCAAGAATGACTTCTCAATTAAATCAAAGAGATCTGATAAGATTAAAGAAAATGCTGGCAAAGCACTGAGTGGTAAGAAAGACGATTCATGCTAAATGAGTCACCAGGAAGAAAGTAGAGAATTATATCAGGACACTGTTCACTTAGCATAATTAGTAGTTTTTGTTACTAATGTGCTAAATGATTTATTAGCTGTCAATGATAAGTTGATGTGCTATAATAATTATTCCAAAATACCATATCTTGATTTATGCAGCAACTGTAGTTCCCAAACTCTTTAACCCTATTCAGCCCTCACTGTAATTTGGTAAAATAAGTAAGAACAAGCATTGTAATTCCAAATGTAAGGGTAGAGACTGAGTCGCACAGACACTGAGTTACCTAAAGAAAACCTCACAACTGTAATAGAGGGTCCAGAGCTTTTAAGCCTCTAAATTCCCAACCCTTGTTCTATGCCTAAAACCATGGTCTCTGCATAAAAATGCTTTTCCATTGAGGAGAAAATGGAGAAGAAAAAAGGTAGGTGGAGAGAGAAAAACTAAAAATTGCATTATCTGTTTTATATGAACTCTGGAGAATATAGTGTCTTTTACAAAAATAGTGCTAGTTATGAATAAAGGAGAGCATAAAGTGGTTCAATTTCAAACACCCAACTTGTTTTCCTTTTCTTACCTATGTGAATAAACCTTGATATTCTTCTTAAGCAATTTTTCTTTAAGTAATCTTGTCATATAAAGAAGAGATGATAAATCACAAAAATGTGAGCTCCTGTTTGTGAAGATTTTTGATGGTTGTAACATTAAAATAATGTGAACTGTAAAAAGGATTGCTCCAGCTTCCCTAGGTCAGGTGTGGTTTGTTGGGAGTACAAAGGCCATGGAACACGGAGGAGTTGATCAGATTTATGAGCAAATGTCTCTGGTGCTGCATGGTGTGTAAAAGAATTTTGTAAGTGCTACATCTGCTCCTAGGAAGTCATCTGTGAATACTTCCTAATTTTTAAATGCCAGTGCATGTGTTCTATGAATCACAATGAAGTGAATCCCTGCTCACTAACTCTAGCTCTTTTGTATGTGGGGTGAGCTCTTGTATCACTCAACTGAGTGCTCTGGGCTAAAAACATCCACATGTTCCAACTTCCTTCCACGCTTCCGTAGCACATAGAAGATGTGATGGGTGTGAATTAGAATAGACCTGAGTTTTCTTAAATGTTAGTGAAATTTAATTAGATGTGACATGATTATAGACCCCAGATATTAATCTGACTTTAATCTCTGCTACGTGTGTACAGCAGTAATTGTTATTAAATGAAAAAATGACCCCCAAAAGAGAAGCTATTAAGAAATCTATAAACTTAAAATGTGTTTTGTAAAACTAAACTCCAATGCAGTTGGAGTAGTTAGGAAAACAATTTAATGGCAAATTCCTCCATTTCCTTGCTTTCTAAAGAAAGATTAAACTAACTGTACTTATTTATGATTTTCCTAGTTTTATCTGTGCATTAAGTTAAAATTCTGGTTGGAGGTTGAACAAAGTCTGACTGAACAGATGATCTTGACTGCTTTCTTGGGACATTGAGCATTTTCATCTAGGTTTGGTACAAGGAAAATACTACTTTCTTGATTTCTTGACTAAAATTCTACTTTTATTCTTCTCACTTATTTGATAACTTTTCAAAGGATATTTCCTAATCAATGTTTGTGTTTCAGTTACTCACAGAGAGCACTGTCTTAGGTTCATAGAATATTTGGCCTGACTTTAGCCTTACACTAGCATTTGCAGGGGCTGCCAGATCTTCTAATTTTATTTGAATAGTCGTCACAGTGCTGCAGAAAATAATGAGCTGAGGTTATTGGATATGTTGTCAGTCCAGTCTTATTTCATTTCTTTCTCCACAGCTCTGTTTAAGAAGACAACATAAGACTCAGATATTGGAAATGATGTAGGTTTGGACAAGTCCACAACATAATGACTTACAAAGATTTTAAGCAGCATCAAAAATTAAGCATATGGAAGTTGTTGTATACAGATGGTGACTTTGGTGCATATTAATCAAATTCATGTATTTAAAAATACATGGAGCCACAGGTTCTGGAGCCACCTGTGAGCTTATGGTAAAGCCTGTTGGATCTTATAGTTCAGGGAAACTATTGCCAGCCTAAGATTTCCATAAGGAACCCAGGTTAGCAAGCTGTCAGTGAGCTCTCCTCCGTGGGTGGTGCACTGCCAGTGATACAGGAGAGCACACATGTAGAGCAACACCTGGACCAACTGGAAAAAGCAGTGCACCCTTCTCACGGGAGATGGAACATGACACCACACTGGCACTCTAGGCCAAAAGGGATGCCTGCACATCAGGGAAGTACATCTCCTGCTTTTCCAAAGATTAGACTCTCAGGGGTGGAAGATACTTTAAATATCTCCTAGTTCTGTTATGTAAAGAGTAGCCTCTAGACCAGGCTTTATATATCATTCTGAAAGGATGCAAAGATCTATCTCAGCAAAGCCAGCAATGATGAAGAGGGAGCTGCATGCATTGGACTTAAAGCACCCACTATTCTTTATGTTTCAGGAAGATGAAGGTAATTTAGAAATTTTTAAAAATCTTTATTTTGCATTCACCAAAAAAATGCCACATGGAGCCATAACTGTGCATAGATAAGTGGACTTAGATACTATATAGAAGATTACCCTTTGTCTCACTCTGACCTTGTAACACTTCTACTTGAGAGATACTTTAATAAAATTGCTAGATATCCAGGCTTGTAAATTTCTCCTAAGTCTGATGATTAAAAAAAAAACCTCTTTTTTTGGTACTCATTAGCTTTTACCTTTCTTAGCCAATTATTCTTGATCACCTCATGGCTTTGTTAAATAAAATCACAGAACTTGTAAGCTGTTAGTTAATTCTTAATGTATAGGTTTCCAAAACAGTGGAAAAACTTAAAAACAATGGAAACACACAGTATGGAATCATAGTGAAATGTTGTGTTTAAGTTGGAAACAATAAAAGTCCTAAGATATAAACTTCTCATATTAACATAATTCAGTGGACTATGAAGCAGTTTGTGTTCTTTCACATCTTTCTTTGTCATGAGAGGGCAGAAGCCAAACTTACAGAATTTGATGAGCATGACACTTAAGATATTACATATGGCTTAGGATTTGGGGCTATACAATCATATTATAGTATTCTTCCTCATAATATATTTATATTTAAAATATTTGTCCTTTAAAAATAAATCAACATGTTAGCACTTAGCTCTCAGTTATAAAGTTATTTGGGTCTATTTACTGTATAAATATTATACAGCAAAAATATGCAAAATAAAAAACCAAGAAAATTTCTCAAATGCATACAGCCCAGAAGTACTACTGTCAGCATTTTTGTGCATATCTTTCATTAATATTTATCTCTATCTTTTTAAATGAAGTGGGACTAATATAATACATGGTGCTCTATGCTCTCTTTCCTAACAACAATGTATCATGAAAAATCATGTCACTAAATGTAGCTCAACATCATCACTTTAATGTCAGTTTAGTCGTTGGCTTTAAGTATATATTACAATTTGTGTAACTGACATTCTATTGTTGGATACTTAGGCTGTTTTCAGGATTTGTTGTTGTCTTGATAAAGTAGCTGTCACTTGTTTTGTTTTGATAATGTGCATACCCAGACACATAATGAAATAACTTCTCAATGTAAAATTCCTAAAAGTGGGATTCTGAAAGGAGATGTACAAAATGAATGAGATGAACCTTTTTCAGGTTTTTGATGCAACTGTCAAACTATATTTGAGACTGATTAAATCAATTTATATTCAAACAAGCAGCTTCTGTTCTAGAAATAATGGACTGTCAGGCAAGAATGAACCATTCCATTAATAAATATTTTTTAAAATCCTGGATAATATAAAGTACATATCATTTGTGAATTATCTAGTAAGAAATGAAAGGACATATCTAAGTGTCAAAATTAAAGTTGGAGCTGGGATGCTAGTGAATGAGATGGTGGCCAGGACTTGTTAAGAAGAGATCTGTCCAAGAGTGGCTCTCTGTCTTGTTTCCTTATTTGTTTTTTACGTTTGTTACTATTGAAGCATGAGATATATAGTAAAAGTGCATAAACTGTATTTGGAGATATTGGTGAGTTTTACAAAGCTAATGTATTTGTGTACTCACTGTCCAAATCAAGTTATAAAACATTAGGAGCATTCCAGAAGCATTCCTTATACTCTCTTCTAGTTTTTATCTCTTTTCAAATGGAAAATACCTCATCACAATACTTATTTTTGTTACTGCACACATACTTTCGCCTGTTTTTCAACTTTAAATAAATGGAACATTTAGCATATATGTATATATTCTCTTGTAAAATTTATGTATATTTTTGAATATATAAGCTATGGCTTTTCATCACTAAGTAGTATTTTTTGGGTGAATAAACCAAATTAATTTATTGTTAATCAAAATTTGGGATGCTTACAGTTTGGAAATATTAGTAACAATGCCAAAGTTCTTGTATATTCTTTGGTTGACATATATTGATCTTTGCCCACTCCCAGGTTTCCTCTAGAAGTCTTATTATTTTAGTTTTTACATTTAAGTTTGTAACCCACTACTAATTGATTTTTATGACTGCTATGAAGTAGCATCAGTTTTTTTTTCTATACAGATAATCAGAGACTTCTGTTCTAGTCATGATGAAATATCAAATATAGGATTTATATTGCTGTAATAAACCCTAAAAGTGGACAAAATAGAAGAAGTGTCAGTGTTTAGATATCAGACAATAGATGACCCAGAGCTCTGATCCTTGAAAGTAAGAAATATACAAGATGGACTCTGTGAGGGGCACTTTCAAACTGTGGCACAAAGAAGCTGAGCCCAAACAGCAGTGATCATGCTGAAAAGGCTGAAATGTACCAGAGTGAAGACAGTTGTTCAGAGGAGAAACATCTTGAGCTTTTGGCTAAACGCTAGACCAAACATACACGGAATGAAATTCTAAGAGGTTTTCCAAAGAACAACTCTTAGAAGGGTAGGGAAAGGCTGTGAGGAGTTGGAGTTGCAACTAAGCAGAATAGAGGAGCATTGACCATGCAAGACATTAAAAAGATTCTCCAGAAAGTCCATGTTTTAGAAATTGGGCTACTACGGCCTCAGAGTAATGGCTTTTCTAGAACGGCAGTTCTCAACTAGGAGAGTTTTGCCCCTCAGGAGACACCTGGCAATGCACAGAGACATTTCTGATTGTCACAACTGTAGGACATGTGCTGCTGGTATGAAGTGGCAGACTGCGAAACATCCTACAATACACAGGGCAGTTCCACACAACAAAGAATTGTGTGGTCCATTATGACAATACTGCCAAGGCTGAGAAAGCCTGATGTAGATTTAGCCTACCAAAGCCTAAAATTAAACTTCTACAAAACCAAGTCACCAAACAATTAACTGCATGTCGAAACAAAGCACCCTCTAAAGGAAGACAATTTAATCCAGACTCTCAACAATATAGTATTCACAGTGTCCAGAATACAACAAAAAATTACTACACAAATGAAGAAGAAAGGATATTTGATCCATAAACAGGATAAAAACAATTGATAAAAACAGACCCTGAGATAAAACAACAGAAAGAGGAATAAATTAAAAAGTCAATATAATATATAGTTATTCATTTAATATCTATGTAGATATTCTATTGTTCCAGAACTATTTATTGAAAAGATTATTCCTTCCCTCAGGCAACTGCATATATGTGGGCTTATTTCTGCATTTAGAACTGGTCAATTTATCTACTCTTAAGTGAATTCAATACTATTTTAATTTGTATAGTCATAATTCTTGATGTCTGGAAGTATTTCTTTTTTAATTAAAGCTATTAGCAGTTTTAGATATTAAATCTTTTAAACTATGAACATGGTACAGACATTTATTTAGGTCTTCCTCAATCTCTATCATTGTTATTTTCCTTTTTGTGCATAGAAATATTACACAGATTACATTAGATTTACTCCTAGGTACTTTTAATATACTGATTAGAAATAGTTACCAGGAAAAGACAACCAATCAGTTCTGCCCATTCCAGGCAAAGTTTCCAATCAACACTAATTGCATGGTGACAAACAGCTAGGGATGGTGACATCTTTGTATCATGGCTGACCGGGAAGAATGGGCTCTGGTGCTACGGTTCATCTCCAACAGGAATATGGCATGATGGCCAGCACAAGCTTGAACAGAAGTGAGAGTGAGTATTCATTCTTGTCATAATTCATAATAGCATAGGGAAACCTTTCACTATTTCACCGTTGTGTGATGCTTGCTATATACATATGTATAGATATACATAATTTTTAGCAGTTTCCTTTTACTAGATGGGGAAACATTCTATCTTTAGTTTCTTAATAATTTTATAATGAATAAATATTCTTTCTTTTTGTTTACCTTTGAGATAATTATATGATTTTTACCTTTACTTGGTTATTGTAGTGAATTACACTGATTTATTTATAAGTAATAAAGTAACCTTAAATTCCTGAATGAATCAATTTTCCTAGTGCTGTATTTTAAGTTTTACATATCTCTGGTTCCAATTTGTTATTATTTTCTTTAGGGCTTTGCATTTATGTTCATAAAAGTTATTGGACTTTCACTATACTTTCTTATTATGTCCTTACCAGGTTTTATCATTAAGATCATATTTCTACCTTCCTATTTCCTGGTATTGTTTTTCTAAGATTAGTATCCTTCCTTGAATGTTTGAATAAGTTCCCCTGTAAAGCCATATAACCATGAGGCTTATTTTGTGAGAAAGTTTTCAAGTTTTAAATTTAAAAATTTTATTTATTTATAGACATAGGATTATTCATGTTTTCTATTCTTCTCATGCCTATTTTCTTAGTAACTTTTAAAAGAACATGTAAATTTCATCTAAATTTTCAAACATATTAAGAAATATTTATTCACAGTATTCTCTTGCTATCTTGATAATGGTTGCTGGAATTGAGTAATATCCTTTTTTTTTTTCATTTACAATGTTGTTAACTTGTGCCATCTCTATCTTTCTTTAATCAGTCTTGCCAGTATCTTCAGTAGGATACCCTAGAATTAGATTTTGAGGCTGGTTATAGGCATACCTTGGAGGTATTGTGAGTTCTGTTCCAGACCACTGCAACGAAGTAAGTCACATGAATTTCCTGGTTTCTTAGTGCATGTAAAAGTTATGTTTGCTTATACTATAATCTATCAAGTGTGCAATAGCATTATATCTAAAACAATGTAAATACTGTAATTAAGAAATACTTTATTGGTAAAAAAAGTTAACTATCATCTGAGTTTTCAGTGAGTCATAATCTTTTTGCAATAGAGACATCAATGATCACTGATTACAGATCACTGCAGCAAATATAATAATAATAATAATAATAATAATAATAATAATAATAATAATAATAATAATAATAATAGTTTAAAATATTGTGAGACTTATTAAAAAGTAACACAGAAACACAAAGTGAGCAAATGCTGTGGGGAAAATGGCACCGGGAGAAGAGCTTAATGCAGGGTTGTCACAAACCTTCAATTTGGGAAAAGCACGCTACTTGTGAAGTGCAGTAAAGTGAAGCACAGTAAGATGAGTTATGCTGCATTCCATACAAACAGTTTACAGGAAGCATCCTTTAGAGAATGAGGAAATAGGACAGGGAATGGAAGCAGCTAAGTGAGGATGGTCTTCAAGTGAAATCCAGCATGAGCCTGATCATATGGAAAATTCTGGAATGTAAAAACAACAACAACAACAACAACAACAACAACAACAACAACAACAACAACAACAACAAAAACCAGAGTGTATCAATCCCCTCACACATACCTGGAAGCAAGAGACTGGAGATTTTGCAGGAATTCTACTCTTCTTATAGCAATCAGGTGTTGGCTATGATCTTCCTTGGGGGAAGCTGGTTATAACTTCCAGGCACTTTAGTGATTGCTGGACAGTGAGCGTGAAACACTGTAGAGGCTCTGGATGATACTATATTCCTTCAGACAGTTCAGTCTTCTTCTAGAAAGCAAACAAAATATGAGCATATCACCTTCATCTGCCCATTTCAGAAGTCTCAACTGAAACTTTGGAATATTTATTATGGTCATTCCATTTTGATAGGTCTTGGATTCAAATTTTGGTTTCTCCAACTCCATAAAACTTCAAAAGAAATCTGCCTGGCATTTTTATTCTCTTAGCAGCTAATTTTTCTGAGAAAGAAAAAATAAAGAATATCTTTGAATTTTGTAGCATCATACAAAAGAAATATAGTTTGAGTGGTGGGATCAAGACAGCAGAGTAGAAGACCCTGAACTCACCTATGTCCACAAACACATCAAAACTACAACCACATATAGAGAAACTCTGAACAACCTGAAGACCAGCAGAACAGCTCTTCTATAACCAAGGCTATAAAGAAAAAACCCAAATGGACTCTGATAGCAAGTTGAAGAGAAGTGATCTAGTCAGGACCCAAACCCCTTAGCAGGTGACCAAGAAGAGAAAGGGGATATCACAGGCTTGGAGATCTTCTCTAAGGAGAGAGGGAGTGAGCCCCATATTAGGCACCCCAGAACTGGGGTCCAACACCAAGAAGTGAGCCCTCTTGTTTGGAAACCAGTGGGACTCACTATAAGAAACTGAGACTCCACTCTTGAAGAGGAACTACATAGACTTGATTGCTCCCAGCCCCCGTGCAGAGGCAGCAGACTGAGAACTGCCTGTGCTCTGACCAGTTTGTCGAGACTGCCCCAGTGTGTCACCCCGGCCTGCATGGGGCTTTTCTCCAGCGTCTCCTGTTCTGGTACTGCTCCCCATTGCCAGCGCACAAGCAGGCATCAGGGAAAGATCTGAGATAGCTGGGTCCTGGCCCTGCTTCTAGCCATGGTAGAGACCTGGAGGCAACTCAGAAGTGCAACTCCAACCTCTAGATCCCCAACCCAGCCTTGGACTAAGGCAGAGACCAGGAGCCAACTCAAAAACGCAGCTGCAACATCTCAGGTCCTAGCCATGCCTTCTGCCATCACACATACCAGGGAGAAGATCACCTCCTGCAGGGCACCTGCTCCAGCCCCTGGGGACCCAGTCTCACCCTCTGATAGGACAGCAATTACCACTGAGCCCAGGAGAAGCCCCAGCTCACACCTGGCACTGGCTCTAGCCCCCACTCCAGCCCTACCGTCCACCAAGAAAGCAGCTGCCAGCATGCCCTGAGGGAAGATGTGACCCTTGCTCACTTCAGAGCCTGCTTTCCCACCGAAGCCACTGAGCACACACAGACTGCATAGAGACACTCCCACACAAGAACATGATTTCAGGACCAGCGTAGGTAGCTGTTTTGCCTAACTTCATTGAGAGAAATAGAGAAAGTAAAACAAAATAAGAAGACAGAGGAAAATGTTTCAGATGAAAGAATAATATAATCCCCCAAGGTGTGTGGGGGGGTAGGGGGATTTACTGAGATAAATAATTTGCCAGATAAAGAGCTAAAAGCAACAGTAATAAAAATGCTCACTGAATTCAGGAAAAGAATAAAGGAACACAGAACTCCAACAAAGAACTGGAAAATATAAAAAGAACTATCAAAGCTGAAGAATACAGTAACTGAAATGAAAAATGTGCTAGAAGGAATTAACAATATTTTGTGATGCAGAACACATAAGCAAACTAGAAGACAGAACACTGGATACCACCCAATCAAAGCAGCAAAAAGAAAAAAAAAAAGTGAAATCAAGTGAGGATAGTTTAAGGGACTTCTGACACATCAAGCCCAGTAACATTCATGTTACAGGGATTCCAGAAGGAGAAGAGAGAGAGAAAGAGGTAGAAAATGTATTTGATGAAATTACGGCTGAGGATTTCCCTAACCTGAAGCAGGAAACAGTTATCCAGGTCCAGGAAGAACAGAGTCCTAGGCAAGATGAATCCAAAGAGACCCACACCAAGACATATAATAATTAAAATGGGAAAAGTTAAATGTAAAAAGAGAATTTTAAAGGCAGCAGAAGACAAACAAAGAGTTACATATGAGGGAACCCACATGAGGCTATCAGCTGATTTTTCTGCAGACTTTGCAGGCTGAAAGGGAGCGGCAAGATATATTTAAAATGCAGAAAGGTACACCTACAACCTAGGATACTCTACCTAGAAAGGTTTCATTCAGATCTGAAGGAGAGATAGAGTTTCCCAGAGAAGCAAAACCTAAAAGAATTCATCACTACTAAACCAAACTTACAAGTAAAGTTAAAGGGTCTTTTTTAAAGTGAAAAAGACCCCAAGTAGCTAAAGCAATCTTGAGAAAATAGAACAAAGCTGCAGATGCCATGCTCCCTGGCCTAAGACTATGTTAAAACAATGCTACGGTAATCAAAACAACATGGTTACTATATAAAAACAGAGATCAACAGAATGCAATAGAGAGCCCAGAAATAAAGCCATGCGCTTACGATCAATTACATAAGACAAAGGAGGCAAGAATATACAATGGAGGAAAGAGTCTCTTCACTAAGTGGTTCTGGGAAAACTGGACAGCTACATGTAAAAATATGAAATCAAAACATTTTCCCACACCATATGCAAAAATAAACACAAAATGAATTAAAGACCTAAGTGTTAGACTGGAAACCATAAAACTCCTAGAAGAAAAACATAAAAGCAGAACAATTTTTGCTAAGTCATAGCAATATTTTTGATGTTTCTCCTCAGGCAAAGGAAACAAAAGCAAAAATAAACAAGTGGGACTTACTTAAATCTAAAAACTTTTTCACGGCAAAGGAAATCATCCATATAACAAAAAGACAACCTACTGAATGGGAGAAATTATTTGCAAATGTTATGACTGACAAGGGGTTAATATCCAAAATATATAAATAGCTCATATAATTGTGTATTATAAAAATAAATAACCTGATTAAAAATTGGTAGAATACCTGAATAAACATTTTTCTAAAGAAAATACACAGATGACTAACAGGCATATGGAAAGATGCTCCACATTGTTAACCATCAGAGAAATGCAAATCAAAACCACAATGAGATACTACCTCACATCTGCAGGAAGACCACCATCAAAAAGTCTACAAATAACAAATGTTGGCAAGGATGTGGAGAAAAGGGTACACGGTTGGTGAGAACGTAAACTGATGCAGCCACTGTGGAAAACATTTTGAAGGTTTCTCAAAAAATTGAAAATAGAAATACCACATATCCAACAATTTCACTGCTGGGTACATAGCTAAATATAATGAAAACTCTAATTTGAAGAGATATGTTTACCACAATGTTCACAAGGGCATTATTTACAATAGCCAAGATATGAAAGCAATCTAAGTTCCATCAACAGATGAATAGATACAGAAATGGATAAACTGCATACACACACACACACACACACAATGGAATATTACTCAGCCATCAAAAGAATGAGTATTTGCCATTTTAAACAACATGCATGGATCTGGAGGGTATTATGCTTAGTGAAAAAAGTTAGACAGAAAAAGACAAATACTGTTATGTTTTCACTTATATGTGGAATGTAAAGTATAAAAGGAACAAAACAAAACAGAGACATACCTACAGAAACAGAGAACAAATTAGTGGTTACCAATGGGGAGAGGGCTGGGGAGATCACAGTTTCCCCACCACTACACCTAGCCCATATTCTTTGCAGCTATCTCTGCTGACAGCTCTATTCCAGGAAAAGGACCTCCATTTAAATTCTTTTAGGCAGTTGCAATGAGGTCAGTTTTTTTTCCTGAGTCTCTTGGGCCTTGATTCTTTTCAGCTCAAGATAATCCATATCCCAAAGAGACAGTTTAGGGTGGCAACTTTTGCTCCCCTACAACTACAAACTCGATTTTGCAGCTGCTCTTACCATAACCATAGCCACAGAAAGAGTTCTCTGCTGCCCCTACTGATGCTTGTAATTAGGTGACTAATTAAATTAATCACAGAGTGCATCTGATTGCGGAACCTAGGTCGTGTGGACTTGCTCTAGTGCAGAGGGTTGGAAAAACAATATTTATAACACTTTTAAAGGTGGTCTTTGTCTCCCACTAAGATTTCTAATAGGAAGGGTGCTAGTTGACCAAAAGAATGGCAAATGTCCATGACAAACAAGAACAATAAAGAGAACCTTTATCTCTGCTTCTATTCCACATTTACCAGATGGATACGGTAAGATCAGGACAAGAAATGACAGCTAAATGGATTGGGAAGGAAGAAATAAAACCTTCCTTATATACAGAAGTTACGGTTGTATGAACAGAGAATCTAAGAAAATCTATAGACAATCATTTCAATTAATGAAGTTTAGAAGCTTTGCTGGAAACAAATTGGTATACAAAAAAATCAATAGTTTTTCTATACCCAGAAACAGTAAATCAATGATGGAGTTTTAATATGCCATTTACACTAGAACCAAAACAATTAATTACAAAAGAATAAATCTAACAAATGTTTAAAAACTCTGAAATATAACATTATAGGACTTAACAGAAGATCTAGAAAAAGAGGAGATAGTTTCTATTCATGTTTAGGCAGAATCAATATTTCAAACATAATTCTCAAACAAATCTATATAATCAATGCAGTTTCATTTAAAATGTCTAATGTGAATTAAAAAAAATCTAAAATCAAAATACAGAGTCTAATACTCAGCTGAAAGAGTAAAGGGCCAAGAGATGATTGTAAAACAAAATTAAATCGCTTGGTGATTGTATCCAAAGAATTGTGCTTATTATGCACGTAATGATGTATCATTAAGAATAAAAATTGCTGTAGGCTTTTGATAACCTTTTTCAGATTAAAGAAATTCCATTCTATTCCTAGTTTGCTAGTTTTTAAGCATAAAAGAGTGTTGAATTTTATCAAAATGTTAGGAATCTACAGAGATGACTATAAGCTTTTTATTTTTCTCCTTTATTAACGTGGAGTTTAAATGATTAGTTGTATGTCATTAACCTCTCTTGCATTCCTTTGATGCATTCTGCTGTCTTTTAATTTTAAAAATAATTGATAGATATAGTTTACTAATTTTATTACAGGATTTTTTTTTTTTTTAGCCAGTTTGGGAAATGAGATTTGCCTATATTTTTCTTTCTAGTATGGAATTCACATAGACTTTGCGGGGAACTTCCTTCTTTTTCAGCTCTCTGGAATGGCACTTATCAATCAGCGAACTTTTGGTCTTTCAAAGACTGGTAGAACTCACCTATAAAACCTGGATCTGATTTATTACTATTGTTTTGTGAGTAGATTTCAAGCTACTGATTCTATTTCATTAGTGGCTTTAGATTTCTTTAATGTTAATGGTTTTAGATGGTTCCACATCTCCCTGACTTTAATTCCAAGGTGACTCTTGGCAGCTACTTTACTAATACCATTTTCACCCTTTCCAGCTCCTAAAACAATCCCACTGTACCCTCTGAAAGTCAGTCAGTAATTAGCAAAATCTCCAACTACTTCTCTGAACATTCCCTTCACATTCTTGTTCTAATACCTGCTTGGCCCCTACTCAACCCTCTCAGGTCCTCCCAATACCTTCTCCACAATCTCAGACCCTTAAATAACCCACTGCTCTCTCTGGAAGGCACAGTCAGTAGTGAGTACTTCAGCTCTTCTTCCTGGCTGGCCCCTGGAATACTCCCTCTCTCAAATGATTTCTCTCACACTCCTTACACTGCTGTACCTAGACGGGATATAGGGGTACTTCTCAGTCCTTATTGCTGCTTCTAGAAAATGCCCCCTACCCCCAATATCGCTAAAGTTTTAGAGATCACATATCCTCAATATATACTGCACACTTTGAGATGTCTAAAAATGAGTGAGGGTGCAGTCTTCTCCAGGTCAAGGTAATTAAAGTGTTCACTGTCTGCAGAGAATTGAAAAGCTATAATAAAACAAACAAAGAATGCCAGTATGTTTTTTATTACCACCATGCTCCTGCAATTCTAAATAATATTTACACCCTTGGGTACATCAATGCATACTACTCTTTCTTGTTGAAGGTATCTACCAACTCCTAGGCTGCTCCATTCATTTATTTGAAGGTTTTAGCTCTAGGCTCACTGTCAGTCTCTCCAACATGATCTCTTGTGTTAATTTTTCAAGATTATATCCTTCAAGTGGGTCATCTTTCCATACATTGACTTCTCAGTTTGACCTCTACTTCAGCGATCTTGTCTCCTGTCACTTTAGCCATCCAATTCCATGGATGGATGGCTCCACTAGTCCTTTTCATTTACTAGCAATGGTGACATGTCCATAATCTTAATTTCAAGCATCCCACTCTCGTAACTATGACCTATGTTTCCAACTCCTTATAACAATTGTGTCCAATCATACTACTTTTGAACTATCCTTCGTTTGTCTTCCTTCTTCAACTTTAAATTTCTAGCCCCTCTCCCTGCAGTATGGGTTGTGCAGAGGAGATAATTCTTAAAGGACTAACCCTCAACCAACAGGGTGTAGGCTGTCCCAGCTTCCTTGTCCTTCAGTGGGTCAGATCTGATATCCATTTTCCATAGATCTTCAGAGGGTCCCTTAGAGAGACTGGGCTCCAGTTTCCTAGACTGGAAAATGGCTTAAAAACATAATATTTTTTTAAATTTACTTACTTATTTTAACCTTCCTTGTTTCACTGTTCTTAATTCCTCACTTCTGCTTTCTAGGATTCCCTAACAACTAAACTACTTGCATGAAATTCTTGTCTCTGTCTCCGTCTTTAGGGAATCCAAATTAACCAACTATGAATGAACTGTCTTTACTTCTAGTGAAAGTCAACCCCTCCACTTGGGCACCAGGACACATTCCCCTTGTCTACTCAGGGACATCGCTGCAGTGATTCGCCCTTATTTCCCTCATCAGTCTCCCTCTTCTCTGCTAATAGATATTTCCATTTTTCTTTCTACCTAGTGTTTGATTTCTTCCTTCTCTTAGAGTCACACTCAGGGGAAGGGCTTTTGAAAAACATTTGTCTTGAATTCTCCCTCTCTTCTTTCTTAAATAGAATTTAATCATTTTAGTTGCCTCTCTTCCTCCATATTTAGCCCTACTTCCACATTCCCCCAAAACAACTGCTCTTGAGAAGGTCACTTGTGACTTTCTTGTTGCTAAATTCAGGAGTCAATTCTCAGTCTTCATTTTCTTGATAGACTCAGAGGGAGGCTATTTAATCTTCACCTGTTTTCCTTAAGTCCCCACATCAGCAGGGCTCTGGTGCTACTAGATTTCATCCTTCTGAGGCTGACCTTGGGCCATTCCTCCTGGTCTCAAGAATGAAGGGTCAACTATGTTTAGAGTGCGGGGAGAGGAAAGGGCTAAATAGAAATATTTCTTCTGACCTATATTCTCCCTGCTTCTTCTGGCCACCTATGGCTTTGACTTTGAGTCCTCTTCTTCCACCAACCTCTCAATTCTCTATGTTTCTACCAGTTTATGGTAACTTTATGGTGGAATTCAGGTTCCTTAGGGATTGGTTTTTTTTTTTTACAAAAATTTGTTGTTCGTTATTATAATCTATGATTCTCTCTGGTTTCCATATTTTCCTCAGGTTTAATCTTGAGGAAGGAGTCAGCAGCCCAAATTAATTTTCAGTCTTAATGGGAACTTTGAACTAAAGAGTTAAGGTTAACTCAGAAGGCTTGGGTTGCTTAAATTCTGCACATTTATATCTGGTTTTTCCTGGACTTTGTCTATGTGCCTTTTCACGTTGCTGAGATGGATCTTGTCAATTGAAAAAAAATGCACAACCTAAAAGTTGAGAATTATGTTTCATTCAGTGGACATACCGAGGACTTAAGCCTGGGAGACAGCTCTCAGATCACTCTGAGAGACTGCTTTGAAGAGGTAGGGGAGGAGCCAGGATATATAGAAGTTTTTGCAAAAACCAGGTAGTGGGAATATCAAAAGATTACTGTTAATTGAAGAAAACCAGACATCTTAAGTTAATGAATATAGTGCTTTTCTGTATATGGGAAGATGCAAGAGTCTGGACTCAATGAAATCATTCCTTTGATATAACTATCTAAGGCCAGTATCCTGTTTTTCTCTATCCTGAATCCCCTCAGGGTACATAGCTGGAGGTAGCTGCAGTGGCTGATGGCTTGATGGCCTCAACATCCTTTGTTTACTGATATGACAGGAGACATTTTTCATACACAATCTGCATCATTTTACTGTAATTAACTGTAACCATGATTGTAACACCATTTCAGAGTCCTAAAAGTCCTTCAAGTGAATCAGACAACACGAAGATGATCTTGGGGGCCCTGAAGCAGAACAAGATATCTACAACAAGGGTATAAAAGGATTGGGATTTGGGAGAGTAGTATCAAAGATGTGAGGAGGATTTGTTTAGCAAGAGCTGTGCTGTGACATCCACTCACTCAAGTCTAGTGAGAAGACTTTACCAGGATTCCTAGGGGAACTTCATATGTATCTCCTAAAACGTGGCTGTCCTAGTGGATCAGTGCTTGTCTCCCTCTAGGGAGACATGATCTGGTTACCGGCCCTGGTGGTGGGAGTGATAGTGAAGGTTGTGCTGTGCAAAGCTTGACCTGTACGCTCCAAGTTTGTTGGAAGTAACAGTGCGTGTGTGCTTTCTGTATACAATATGGGCCATGCCACTCAGCCACCCAGACGGACAGACAGACAGACAGACACACACACACACACACACACACAGAGTGAGAGAGAGACAGAGAGACACATAGAGGGAGAGAGGCAGAGGCAGCATGGGGTTTTCTGAGTCCTGTCTGGGAGGGCTGCACATAGGAACAAGGAAACTTTAGCAAAGGAGAAAATTATATACAATTTCTAATAGACCAAACTGAGAAGCTTGCCTTAACTGGACTAAAGGGACTTCAGTAAGAGATCTCTGAAAAACCCCACCAAATACACAGTAAAATTTAAATCCATGACGAGTCTGGGGAGTACAAAGTCAATTTAGCAAAATGCCCATCAAGCAAGGTTTTTTCTGCTTTACCTTTCCTCCCTTCCCATCTGTCCTGATGGAATGTGATCAGAAACCCTGATGGGTGAGATGAGGAGAGGTCTGAAGCATAAGGCAGGAAAAGAGAGGAGAATCATAGCCCTCTTCCCTGACCTGCTGCTGGATACAGGCCCAGGGAGGGTACATCGGAGAAGACTTAACTTCTGTTGATTTTCTGTTGACTTTCAGACTAGATATTTTCAATAACTGTATTGAAACTGAATTGTGATTAAACCATAGAACTTTTAGTTGCCTAAGATTGATCAAAAAAGTTTAGTACATGGAAGTTTTCATCCAGGGGCAGGTAAGAAACTTTTCTCACTAAATATGTTCCAGACAGTTGTTGAGAGAAAAAAACAAAAAATAAAAGTAACAACAACAAAAAACCCCACATTGTTTTACTCTGACACCCAGGAGTCTAGCCTATAGATGTTTGTTAAGACGATGGTTCAGGTTTTAACTTCCAATCTTTCCTCCCCTATGGGATGACAGAAACTCTTCAACAGGAATGACTCAGGCAAAAGACAGTGTGCGGTGTTTTTTTTTTTTTTTTTTTTTTTTTTTTGTGATACTGAGCAGTATTTTTGTTTGTGTTCTTTTGGTTTTTAATTGCTGATCCTTTGCCCCAGTGAATACAGTAGCACTGAGGTCAGAAGGATGGACTGATATGGGCCATTTGTATCATATCCTCTTCACCAGGATCCTATTGTCTAATTGACATACCTGCCCTGCACTTACATTGGATGCCTCTGGCATGATCTGAGCATCAAGTTTGCAGAAAGCCCTTAGGCCCTGTCCCTGTCAGAGAAGAAATGGAGATGAGCAAGACTTTAGGGACTTGCTCTCAAACTCCTTATTTCTTCCTAAAAGTGTATGCTCTTGGGGAGTAAAGCAACCACCCTGAGCAGGACAGTTGGATGATAATGGTCTTCTGTCTTAACGAAGGGGGAAAGGATGCTAAGAGATGGATTTGGCAATGTGGTACCACATGATGCATTACAACTACTGGATTTTTCAGAAGATTTACAGAATTAAGAAACATTCTGAAAGATAGGAACTGTGCTTCCCCCCCCCTCCACAAGGAGTGAGCTGTGAGCTTAGGTTAGCCCTTATCCCTTGGAAGAGGTGAACAGGACATGTCCTCCATTAGCAGAGTAAATTCCAAAAATCTGCCAAGGCGGTAGGAAACAGTTGGAAGAGAAAGACAGGCCATGGCAAGGAGGCTGTTACTATCGTAAATTTCCTAGGTCCCTCACATGGAAAGAGTTGACCCTGATATTTTTTCTGGCAAGTAGAGACTATGAGGGTTTAAATATTTGAATACTCTTCTAAGTAGGGTGGGTTGAAGTGGAGCTAAAATCATTGGACTTTGCGCCCTCTAGTCAAATACTAATTCTCAAACTTGATTTGTCAGTGGCAGGTAGGGCCACACAAATAAAATGATTTTAAGTTTAATTATATCAATAAAGCCACAAGCACCATGTGTACATATTCAGACTGATAGTTACTGTTCTTTTCCTATATTAACCATTTAAGTAAGATAATTACTTGCCATTCTGTGACATTTAATTACAATGCTATGACTAATCTACATAGTTTGAAGGCAAAAATTGCTTTATATGTCATTTAGGATTTGTATGAACATATTTAAACTGCAGAAAAGATTGCTTGGAAAATGCAGAGGTGGCTCCCAAGAGCTCTTGATTACCTTCTGTATCAAGATCATTTTTTAAAAATCGGCTATATGATTGCAGCATAATTTCAAGGTGACCACCTGTCAAAGAGCTTCCGGGAAAAAAAAGGCAAAACTCCTCTCTGTCTTATTTGTGCATTTATTTTTATAAACATTTCTAATTTTCCAGAGGGTATGATGGGCTAAAATTTTAATGGGATTGTAATAGTTAGCAATGAGTAAATAACATGAATTCTTAGTTGATGTAAATTTTATGCCAGGTTTGAGTGATGAAGGCAAAAACTATCATTGAGACTGGAAACACATTTATTAGCAGATGTTCGGTTGTGCAGGACAAACCTACATGAATAACAAAGCTTGCCTTATTTGCACTGAGAGCTCTCAATTTCTTCTTTTCCCAGGAAGTGCATTGTACTCTGGACTTAGTTGAGTCATAATTAAGCTGTACTAAGAAAACATTCAAGTGACAATAATTTGCAAATGATCAAATTATTGTGGGCTTAGCTTAGGGCTTCACCAGCTGGAGTTCTTTCTCTGTTATAACCATATGTCTGTTAATAAATTTGATTCAAATGTAAAACAATTGCAGATATTTTAGAGACTGGGCAGAACAATTAAAAACAAATAACATTGTTCTTGTGACTTGGTCTTCAAACGAATGAACAAACCAAAATGATGATGCCAAATGCTACTTGGATAATGATTACAACATGAGAAAAAGCAGCAGTTAGCATGTTTTACATCTAATTGCTTCAGATATCATGTGTCGACTCATCACACAGGATGGCTTAAAAGAATGGCACTTAAAACATAGTAGGTACTGTGCAGATTTCAAAGGAATCCCCTGTTATCTTCCTAAGTTTACTTCATAAATGTTTCAATGATCGTGAAGAGGGATGATCATTAGCAAAGCGGAATTACAGAGTAAATCACTTGGGAGCAAAATACTGTACTTGTCTTGTAAAAGAGTAACGGTCTTGGTAAAGGTGAAGATGAAAAAGGGAATTTCTGGAGCTGCTCTTTTAAAAGGAACTATTTTTTGAAGGAGAAAAGGCTTCATCATTCCAGGAATTTGTTAATTACCTCTTTTCTTTAAATCTGCTCTTTGAGTTCTTTGAGATAACACTATTTGCAATGTTCCACTCTCTCCTAGCGTATATCCCCATTTAAATTGTCTGGGAGAGTTGGCTACAGCTCTGTACCATCTTTATAAATTCATGATCTTACTAAAAAGGATGTTACTGAAACTGCTGACCTCTCCCATCCCCATCTCACAACAACACTCTCCTGACAGCAGTATTAGCAAAATTGTAAATCTAGTACAGAACATATTAATATGGAAAGGTCAGTACATGTCAGAAATGGTAAAGTGTGGATAACTGATAGAAAATTACAAATTGGGAACTGCTTTGAGGAAGGTAAAATACACCTTGGCTGGTTCAATATATTTGAATTTCTGAAAATTTGATTAATGACATGAATCACTGCGAATCTTTTGGAAACTGATAAAATCACCTATTCCTCTTTGTGGGGCTGCTGCTTCTACCTCTTTATTCCTTCTTTGTCACAAACTGATTCGTTCCCTTCCTCAGATTTCTTTTATACAGTAAAATTCTCATTTTCTCTTTGTAGAAAAACAGTATGGTTTCTGGAAGGAGTAGTTATTGTTTACTTAATTACTGGAATTTTTTTGAGGGGTAAATAGATACATGAGGGAAGAAACAGTTTGTAAATACTGAAGAAAACTTAGTTCTACTTTTTAAAAAATAGCTGTATGTATAGGTGTATAAAACAACATAAAATTACTTGTCATCACAGGAGCAGCCTGTGGACATAGTAAGTACTTAATAATTGTTTTTGAACAAATTATTTCTGATTTTAGAAACTAAAGGCAAGGATGAATGGGTACTTCCCTGGGTGAGAAAAAATTAACAACTGTCTATTTCAAGAATAAATACTGCTGTTCTTATTTTGCATTTTTAATGATCTGAAAGAGGGACAGCCTAGTGAGAACTCCACAGTTTAGATGCTGATAATCTCCTCCAAGTAGTCAGCAGCTAGCCTCTGGGGACAAACCTCTGGGTTCTGCAAGGTAATTAGAACCTTACTGCTACATTGGGATCTTTGCATGTTCAGGTTAATTTTCTCATTTGTCCTTTCTTTAGAATAACTGTTTGAAATTTGATGATCCTGGCAGGACAACAGTTGTTTTATAACAGATTTTAAAAAAACCAAAAAACTGAGGCTCTGAGAAGCAAAAGATTTGCCAAGTTCATTCACCTAGTAAGTGAAAGAGGTTGGACTGAAACAAAGGGCATTTGACTCCTGGTGCAAGGTTGCCTAACACAACAAAGGCATTAGAGGCCAAAAAATGTAGACGTTCACAAATGATTTTGATAAATCCTTAGATGTCAGACACATAACAGATGAGTAAAGGTCATCACGTGTTCTTAATACCCATCTTCTCCTTCTTCAGGCTAACGTCATGGAGGGAGGGCAGCCATGCAATCCCCTATAAAACCCTTTGCCATCACTGTCAGAAATGGAGTCCTGGACTCCGGGCCCATTGGCCTGTCCCAGTGAGCCCTTTCTCAAGTTCTTATCTTTTGGATACAGAAGCATATTACTAGGGAGTGTGAAGGGGAAGTTGACTTTAATCTTAATTGCCTGCATAACAGTATTTTTAAAAAGATCTCACTCTGTAAAATATAAAACCTTACCAACATCACAGACGTCAGGCATCCCAGAGCAGAGCAAAGGTTATTAGAAAAGAAAAGCCAAGCTTGCAGTTACTCTGTCTTCTCTTCCTCTGAATTTGCCATCAAAATACGGATGCACTTCCAAGCAGACCATAGCCAGATTACAGAAAGCAGTCTGTGCAACTACTCTATCCCTGCTTAATGTACACGCCAGGACAGGCCAGGTATTTATCAAAATGTTATTTCATTTTTTTTCTTCCTTGATTTTAGAATGTTCCTTTAAAATATTTGTTCAAATAACCTGTATGTCAAAACAGCTCAACGCAGACTGTGAATGTGATTCATATGACTTTTCGTATGACAGATGTTTTGTTAATCAACATTTTAATTTTGCAATGATTATGCCATGATCAAACCAGTTACCTGACCCTGTTAGGGAGTTATTCAATTCTAGGAAAATAACTATGAAGCCGAAATCATGGTTTCCAGTATTGGAGCATCTCATGTTTTTGTTAGCCAGTAAAAGGTGAATACAACCTGGCTTCATTAGATAGTACTTATATTCTGATGTTTATATACTGAAGTATTCTAAATCTAAAGTAATAGCATGTTATGTTCTCGATTGCTTGTTTGTGCAATAATTTGTGATTTAATGTCATCAAAGAAATGATGTACAAAAACACATTTCATTTCTAACTGTTTGTGGAGGTGGCATGGTGGAGGGGTGGGGGCGGTGGTTCGGGGTTGGCTTTACATGCAGACAGCTGACGTGACTCAGAATGTTATGGTTTCCACTCCTGAACAGAGAGTTCATGACTAACATCTGTGCAGCAGAAACTGAAATTTCTAGGGCCTATGTTGGGTTTTAAACATTTTCTACGTTTCAGTGGTACAAGCTATTTTTCAGGCATATAATAACTTCTCATACATTTCCAAGTAGCTGAGAAAAGTCATCAAAATACAAAGTCCATAACATGTTAAATGTCTACCTACACATATATTCCAGTGCACATGTGCTTTGGAGCCAGAAAATTTGGATTTGAGCCCTGGCTAGTTCTGCTGCTTATTTCCCTTGTCATCTTGGGCAAGTTCTTTTAGGTCTCACATTCTTAGTTTCTTCATCTGTAAAATGTGAAAATAAAATCTGCCTGGATTAAGCTCATATGCTAATTACCTAGCAAAATTTTTGACAATAAAAAAATCATTATTAATAGTATTATTTGTATTGACACTTAATATAATACATGTGTAAATACTCTGAAAACTTTAAAACACTGTGCAGTTATTGCTATAATTTTTATTTCAAATACTGTTCATATCAATATGTACAAGAATATACAGAAATTTACTATATATATTTATATATAAAACATTTTAAACCTAAGTTTTACAGCATCAAGTGAAATTATTTTTATTTATTTTTATAGGTGTATACAATAATTTATTGTTTAATAGAAGTGGAATTTCAAATCAGTAGGTCAAGAAGAGTTTATCAATAAGTGGTACTAAAACAAATAGCCATCTTTTTGGAGGAACAAAGTGATTGGATCCACTGCCCCACACCACATGTCCAAATACATTCCATGAGGATTACAGATTTAAATGTCTTTAAATATAATATATTTCAAAAGAAAATTATAAAATCTGCCTATAACTTAGGATTTGAAGATTTATTTTTAGGCAAGATGGGAAATCCAGGTTGAAAAAAAACAGCTACTCTGGCTACATAAAAATGAAATGTTTTGTACAATAAAAAAAAAAGAAATATTAACATAGCAAAATAGATACATAAAACACATTCGATGATGCACCTGAACACTCTCGGTAAAACTGTGTTACTAAATCGGTGCTTTAAAAGATCTTTATTAACCCCACAAAGGCCATCCACTGAAAACTACAGCAAGCATAATTGCCAGAGTAACTTTAGAACCATTCTGAATAAGGGAAGAATGCCTGGAATCAGTGCTATTTCAGAGAAAAAAAAAAAAACCCCACAAAAATAAATATTTGAAACAAACAAAAAAATTACAGAACATGTGATTACACTGAAAACACAAAGGAATCAAAGATTAGAGTTTAGCATGGTGTCCAAATAAAGATCTAAAGACCTCTGAGTGAATGGAGGAAATGGGCTGTCTCACGGATTCCCGGGCTTGTAATCCGGCACAATCACTACAGAGGCTCTAGAACCGTGGGACAGGCGGTTGGAAAATCTTTCTTTGTGTGGGCTCTGGGGTGAGACCCCATACCCTGCTGGTCCTTCCAGGGTCCAAACAAGCAAGTCGGCTCCCACCTCCACTGCTGCCCCAAAGTACGGGCCCTGACACCTGCCTGAAGCCCCGCCTCCATCCCTGGTTCTAGAAGGAAACAGGTCCTCAGGCCTCCTCCGGTCCCCAGCCCCTGAGCCTAGCCAGCCCGGGCCGTCCACATCCAAGCGGGAAGACCGTCTGAGGTGGTCCAGCTCGGCTGCTGGCGCCGGCGCGGGAGCCGCCCCTTTCACGACGTCGGGCTGGAGGCCGCGGTGACGTCACCCCGTCGGGTTCCTTCCTGCGGCGCGCGCTCGGCCACGTGGAGCGGGTCAGGCGGGTCACGGTTCCCTGGAACAGAGGAGATTCTTCTCCCCATGGATTCAGATCACAAAGGTCACAGTGGAAGGTTTGGAATAGGGGAGCACAGAACATGAAAACACGGCGCAGACGCACTCTTACTGCTGTTCACAACCAGGCTGAAGGCGAGGGCACACGTCCAGGTGGACATGAGCGAAGGACAAGGTCTCCCTAAAGAAGCCCTTGGAGGCCAGGGTCAAATTTGTCCTTTAACGCTCTTCTTACATCCCAGAACGCTCCCTTCACGCCGGCCTCACCAAGTACGGATTGAACTACAGGACGACCAACCAACGTGACTTGTCCCTAGAGGCATGGAGCCGCGGAGTCGCAAGGATTATAAAAGGCCTCGGCGCACCGGTGAAGCCCCTTCCACTCCCTCCCTCGGCCTTGTGGCCGGGCTCGGGAATTCCACCGGCAGGCTAAGCTCAAACGTTGCAGGTAAGGCATTTGCAGTTTCTCCCCACGTGGGGGGCTTTAGGGTTGGCTCAGGCGACCCTAGCTAGGGGGCTGGATGCAGAAACCTATTTTTATTTATAACTATAACTATAACTATAAATAACATAAATATGTATATATACATATTTAATATCATTTAGCCTGTGACTATAAAATTACTAGTCTAGGAATCTTGGTCTGTGATCTTGGGCAAGGCATTTTTCTTTGCTGACCTGAACAGTTTTTTTTTTTCCATTTTAAACATTAAATAAAGATTAAAACGATTTATATCATACATTTGTGGGGAGAATTAAATGCAGCAAGAGTACTTAGAAATAGACCCTCAATAGACTCTCAATAAATATTTGTTGAATATGGATCTGGTGTAAGTGAACTACAGCTAGGTTGACTTCTGAGACATCCCTTTCAGTTCTAATACTGTAGCACCCTCCACACGTTTTTCTACATGTAAAAAATAATATACATATCAGAAAGAATAAATGTGTCTTAGAGGTAGAGCATATACTTTTTATTATAGAAGACCCTAAAATCTTTAATTTTCCACTAACCTGTGGGCAACTGTGACTCTTTGGATTTTGTAACCTTGAACCTTCCCAAGATCCCCGACCATGGCAGCTTTTCAGTGTATATTGTTTGATGGATTCCTGCAAAATTTAAATGTTGAGAATAATACTATCATGGAAAGGAGAAGATGATGGAATTCCCTGAGGGCACTCATAGCTCTTGGGCATGCATTTTCTTAGACAGATATCTCTTTTGGGGACAGCATGCATGTGTACCCACATACAATACAGCAGGACAGCCTGCTTTAGGCAGTATAAAAAAACATTATTATTAAATTTATTTGACATGTCAAAAAAGAATACTATATAACTGCTCTCAAAATAGTGTTTAACACTCTGATCTGATGCATTATATGCTTGAGAATCAATCAGCTGTCAACAAGATATTTAAAAAATTAAAAGTAATATAGGTGACTCACAGGTAAAAGCATTTGATCTTTCTTTGGCTATAAAAGGAAGACAGAATGCTAATTCTTGAAGATTGTTAGAATAGGATCTGTTATCATTTAATAGGAAATATAGGTGATATATTTTATTAAAAAGATTCTACATAATGAAATATTTCTTAGTAAAAGTCCTTCTGTCTTGGAATCAATTACTAAGATTTTTCTGATAAACTCAAGGCTACTTTGAGGGTTGATTGTCCACCATTCTTCCAAAAAAAAAAAATCAGTATTTTAATAACCAAAGTCATTAGTTTTAAATTGTTTCATAACACCTCCTCATCTGAACTCATCTATTTCTGTTAATTATGTTAACTTCCTGAAACACAGTCTTCAAATACAGATTCCTGCCCTCTTTTGTTCATTCTGTCTCCTGTTACTGGCAGCATCATTGAGCTCAGAGTTTCCCTCACTGTGGGTCGCCCATAGGCAGCCAGTACCTCAGTCATCCTGCATCAGACCACTGCTGACCGTATGACTCCTGGCTCAGAACCATGTAAATGCAGATTTCAGTATCTATAAGATAGTGTCCAAAATTCTCACTGAGATAAAGGCCAAATTATCAAGACCTTCAAAGGGTTCAGATCCCTGGGTAACGGCAGAAATATCTCCCACTGATGAAATGATCTGTCTCTTCTCCTTGTTCCATCTGCTCTCGGGAGGGCTGGTTTCAAGTCTTTTAGCAATTTTGTGAAGGCTCCAGGACACCAGTGGACTTGAATATCCTGGTCTTTTGCTAACATGGCTCCCATCTCTGTGAATTAATGATATGAATCCCAAAAGGCAATTAGAAGAAGACTGTTTTGCTGCCACCTAATCAGGACTGTCAACATCTTACCTTCAGGGAACAATCTCACAACTCCTTTCCCTAGTTCAGCTCAGCTAGGTCCATATTATCAAATCATTCCTAGTAACATTATTTACAAGATAAGTCATAGATATTCATCAGAGCTTACTAAGTATCAGGCACTGGACTTCCTATTTACATAAATTATTTTATTGTATCCTCTTAGTCTTCAAGTGAATTCCAGTTATTATCTTTAAAGAAATAACTTTTAGAAACTTTAAGGAACATGTCCAAGATCACAAATCTAGGGAGTGAGGTACCAAGATAGGAATCTGTGTGTCAAGTTCCAAAGCCCTCCTCTGCCACATTACTTTCTCTCTATATTTCCATCTTGTCATTCAGTTTGTTCCAAAATGCATCAGGGAATATGATGGAAAATATATAAAATATATATATAGCAGTTACTCCCTTAACAACACCAGCGACAAAAACTCTAATGTTTCGATATCACCTGTCTCTTCAGAAAGGTTTACCCCAGATTACGTTTTATTTAACTACATAAGATGACAAAGACTAGGAGTGTGCTAATTATAATGATTTCTCACTTTCTCTTACTATTCTTTCATGCTCCCTCTACTTCTCTGAGCATTGGTATGGTTGTGCATTTTCCCCCAGAGGTCTCGAGTCAACTGAATGCTTGAACATGGATCTGGAATTGACTACTTTCCCATTGTTCTTGAAAACAAAGGTGCTTTCGCTGTGAAATGGATATATAAGTTCTTCTCAAGAACCGATCAGGAAAACAATATAGTGTAAGTCTTCCTTAACTAAGGGACAATTGTTCTTTCTTCATTATATTTCTTAAATTCACTTTCTTTTTTTATTTTCCCATGACCACCATTGTAAGTTTTAATTCTCATCTGTTATCCAGACTATTTCACTGCCTCTTAATTGGTCTTCCGTCTTTCGTCTTCCTTCGGTATTTTGTATGTATGACACCAGCCAAGACTTCTTAAACAGTTTATCACACCACCTCCTCTCCCCAGATTTGCATGAGTCCTTATTATCTCCTCCTGGAGGGTAAAGAACATTTAGCATTTATTTTTCTATCCAGACAAAAAATATAGGAGCATTTCCATGCTTGTCCTTGTACATGTATTTTTTAAATTAACAAATGAATTAATGAATGAGTGAATAAAGTGTCTTATATGGTAAGAACATCACATATCAAGTACATGTGGTATTTTATTGTCCTTTAACATTTTTCAAATACTGTTGTGACTAATTTGAGGGAATCAATTCAAGTCTCCCTAGTGGATAAAATTTGAGTTTATTATGTATTTTCATGCTATGTGGGCACTGTTATAACCTACAATTATGAGATTCACATACCATGAGCACACTTGTGGAGGTTTTAAACTATGCCTACAAATCTTTGTTAAGGATCCCTTGCAAAAGTGGAGCTTAATTCACCTCCTTTTATGAGTGCATTGGACTTTGTGATTTTCTCCTGTTCTAATGAGTAGAATATGGTGAAGGTGATAGTGGGTGACTTCTGAGAAAAGAACATAAAAGGCTTTGTGGTTTCCTCCTTCCTCTGGTAATTCACTCATGTGCCATGCCATGAAGACATTCATGGAAAGTACCATGTGGTGGGAAACTGAGCTCTCCAGGCAACAGCCTGTGAAGAGCAGAGGCCACCTGACAACATCCTTGTTGAATGAGTTTGGAAGCAGATTTCCCAGTGTAGGTAAGCTTTCAGATGACTGCAGCCCCACCCAGTATCTTCACTGCAATGTCATGAGAGGTCCTACCACAGAACCATCCAGCTAAGCTGCTCCTTAAAAAAAAAAGAACATGGGAATAATATGAAAATACATGTTTATTAGTTTAAGCCATTACATTCTGGAATCATTTCTCATATAACAATCAATAATAAAACACTCAGGGCAGATTTTATTTTTAAATGAGTGTGCAGGAGATATAAGGAGTTACGAGCAGAAATAATCTCATATCCTCTCTCTCTCTTTTTCTTTTACATACAGAAGTTAATAACCATTTTGTCAAGAACACAGCAATATTTTCCATGGTGTATATGTAGTGCAAAGTTAGAAAATATACCTTAGACTTATATCATCATCATTCTTACAAAATAATATTAAAAATAAACTATTGGCAAATAGTATTCTTGTAGTCAATGACTTTCGTTAAGCCATTAAATAATATATCCCAGCACCTAGGCACTCAGAGACTATATATAGCATTCTGTTTGCCACAGGTATTCCTTCTTTCTTTCCTTAATTTTTATAAAATAAACTAAATTCCAAAATATTTATTCATTATGGATTACATTTTCACCAACAAGACATGTTTTACTAGTGCATATGGACTCATAGAATGGCTATTTGATTCATATTATAATTGGTTTGCAAAGCATGTATTCAAGCTCAAATGCTTTTGCTCCCTTTTAAAACTGAGCTTAAATTAGGTATTATATTTTATTTTATATTGTACCAGGTAACAACAAAACAATTTCTTATAATATGGGAACACTTTTATAATTACCACAATAACTTTGTAAAGAGTGAGTAGAGCCATAAAATAAGATGAACTCCTTAGTCAACATGCTATTTTATGTGTTTATTTATAGAAATAGATTTCAATCGTAGTCCCATATTCCAAATACCTTCTTCCAGAATAATAAAACAAGATAACTAAGCTTTTTCTTTAGAAAGGATGCAAATAAAAGGATTTTTACATCCTTTTTCAAAGCTCATTAAATAGAGCAGTGATTTTTTTCATTCTTTTTTTAGACAAAAAAAGACTTTTTTTAGACATTCTTTTTTGCATTTATTCACCCTCCTCTTACAGAAATGTGAATCTAACCAATAATATTAAAACACTAATCAGCCTTACGGAGAGAGACAGCTTGTCACTCTCCTCCTTCCATATCTACATTAATTTGGTTTTAATTTGGTGTGGTTCTTCCATCTACCTAGGAACTGAGGCGTGTAATTTTTTTTTTTTCTTTTTTGACTTGTGAGGGAATTCTAAATGTGTTTGCATGGCAGATAGGAAAGTCGCAAGTTGTATACAACAAGAAAATACTCAACATTGGTAAAACTCCATCCTGTGTGCTGTAGGGTTACTGTCTCCATGTTTGTTTTATTGTTTTTAATTTGCATATCTTCTGTCTGTCCTTAAATTAGATGCAGGATCCTAATAATTTCACTTGAAACTCAAAGCCCAGATTTTGCTGTGTGAGGAAGTTTCTGAATAAGACATCAAGTTTCTAGCCATCAGAGGATAATTTATTGATACTTGTCAAAAGGAAGTATCAGTCTAACAGAAATCAAGACAAAAGGAATGCCTGATGAATTTTCTTTGAAATGCCTTTTATAAAAGTCCTTGGTAATGCATATTGATGAACTCCAAATTGTCTTGCCTGAAGCAAAAAGAAAGTAGACTGCTTTACACTGTCTTATAAATATTCATCAAAAGAACAAGACTTATGTTTCCAGGCGTGAGGTGAATGATTATGGCTGTATGATTGCCTTGGAATCTGGATAATTAGTAAAACAGCCGTTGACAGTTAGAGAATTTTAAACTTGGTAATTGCCGTCACTTCATTTGGAGTCAGAGATAAAGCTTCTTATACCAAAGGGAAGCAGTTTTTAGAGGGTGATGGATTGATACTATCAAATTCTAGCCAACAGTTGTTTCCATTGTTGGCTTATTTATTCGTTTTGCTGAAAATTAAAACAAAAATAATTGGTTTTGTTTTATTTCATTTTTGTTTTATTTATTTATTGCTGGGTAATTCATTTTGGTCTGATGAAACAATACCACTCTTACTAAGAGTGATTTGCTGGGTCTGTGTCTTAATTACAACCTAACACTGTTGAGTAATAGAATGACTCCATTCAAACATCCAGAAAAAGCGGGGTTACTGTCATTTTGCTTACCAAGACCCACTTTGGACTAAGCAATTAACCATGCTCGATTAAAGATCAAATTTGATTAAATTGATATGGAATATTTGATCTTCGGAGGGTAAGTAGTTCATATGAACAATCAGGAAATGCTGTCATTCAAACTGGTTGTAAATTTCTCCTGACCCTTGGTTTATAAACTGTCCTCTAACTAGTTAGGAGGAAACTATTCCATTCTCAGGAAACATTATCCTTTACAGTGCTTAGCACTTAAATGCAATTAAGCAAATGTAATATCTTCCTTGAAGCAAATAGTTGCTTAGCTTAAGTAACTGAAACTAAGCTCTGTTGAATGAAAGACATATTCACTAAGTATTTAAAGAATGTTTTCTTCATCCTGAGCAGAAATGAGCACCTGTGTTGCCATTAGAGTTGGAGGAAGATGCTACTTTTTGCATCTGTAAGTCGATATCTATTTGTAGACCCAAAGGTAAGAAAATGAAATTGAAATTGATATGTGTCCAGGAGTAGAATGAGATAGAAAAAAACCAAAACCAAAGATACAGAAAAAAGAGAAAGACTGAGTAATCTGTATGCTTCTAGAAAGTGTTTAGGCCTTTTCTCAAAACTGTGTCTTTTTTTGTGAAGGAGATTTGATTGCTTCAGAGAGACCTTGGCTACAGACATAGATCTTGACTCATCCTGTAGTGATGAGCTGTGATAAATGTGGGGTGTGACAATGATGGTGATGAGGGCACTGGTGTTCTTGAAAAGCTAATTGGATAGTTTGGTAAGTAAAGTTAAATTTTCTAAAGCAGAGGAATCATCTTGCATTCAATCTCTCTCTCTCTTTTTTTTTTTCAATCTTGCACTTTGTTTAATGTGCTGTATAATTCATCTCATTCAGAATCTATGAAAAATAGTTTGGAAAAAAGACTCTCATAAGGCATATGGTGTCAGCAGTCTGGAACACTTAAATTGATCATACAGAACACCTAGATGAATTCAATATGGAATAGAAACAAAGCCAGAACAGCCTGTGAACTGAAGTGTCAGTATCTCTGAGGAAATCGATTATTTTTCTTTTATTTCTGAGAAACCACTGTTGAGAGACATACCAAGTATCTGTGATATCATTTTTAGACCATTTTTCCAAGTCTCCAAGGAGCAAATCTCCATTTAAAATTTAAATGCAGGACTGCAGGAAAATGAGTAGGGCAGAAAAAAGAACTGACAGTAAAATATTTAAAACTTTGTTTTATTTGCCACATTAACCTGAAACTAGGTAATGCCAAACACTGCCACACAGTATGCAATCAGTGGTGCATACAAGTACTAGAGTTGGAATATTTCGAGTGTCTGGATGCAGAAAACCACACGGGAAAGGGTTCTATCTAAAAATAACAGTAATGATTAATATTTGGAAAATGTAGGGAAACACAACACTCACCAAATCACAGCTCTGGTCGGATTTTTCTTAGGGCACTGTGTCCATGCTGAGTACAACATCCTAGGTGAGCCAGAACTTACAGTCGTCACTAGGAGGGCACATAACGCAAGGAAAGTGATGGGTTCTTTAACTTTACAAAACTTTTCATGGTGGCTACTGAGATGACATGTCCTGCTCAGTGGTTCGTTGAAGGAAATAATAAGCTTTAATTAGATTTAGCCATGATAGGAGGTGGGAGGGTTCAGGTGAGGTCTGCATTCACAAGAGGAAGAGTGTGAATGAGCATAAAGCATGAAAAAAAAAAAACGTCTGTGCCCTCCCTGGGTCAAAGTAATTCCAATAAATACAAATGTAAATACAGTAAGTTATCATTTATTAGAAAAGAAAGGAATGTTAGAAAGAACAGCCGGCATGGCTGTAGTAAACAGGTATTTGTAGCTCATTCTTGCTGAAGCGAAAATGGATGCAAAGGTTGTAGTAAGTATAAACATCCCCAAGGGGAAAAAGAAAGCACACTTTTTGACAAAGAGAATCTACTCCTAGACATTTATCAAAAGAAAATTAATAGGAAATTGTGTTAAGGTATATATGTAAGAATGCCATACAACAGTATTTAGATAGAAACAATACTGGAAACAACTCAAAGGATTAATAGTGGGAAACTGATTAAATATATTGTGCTAAATCATATAACTGTATAATATTTAGCCATCAGGAAAATATTTATAGATGTTTAAAAATTTATGTTTAAATAAAAACCATATATTAAGTGAAAGGATGATACAGATGTGTGTGTGGTTAGCTTTATCAACTGTTTATTTATATAACAGATTTTATGGGCTGAATTGAGTCCTCAAAAAGTCGTATGTTGAAGTCCTAACCCCTCAGTTCCTCAGAATGCAACTGTATTTGGAGGTGGGGCCTTTAAGGAGGTAATTAAGGTCAAATGAGGTCAAATGAGTGGATTCTAATCCAGTATGATGGTGTTCTTATAAGAAGAGAGTAGGACACATATAAGTACTGAGGTAAGACCTTGTGAGGACAGAAAGAAGAGCGCTTTCTGCATGCCCAGGAGAGCGCTCAGAAGAAACCACACCCGTGGACACCTTGATCTTGGGCTTTTGGCCTACAAAGTTAGAAGAAAATACATCTCTGTTGTTTGCACTGCCCAGTCTGTGCTACTTTGTTTACGGCATCTGTAGAAAATTAACACAGATAGGTAGTAGTTAATTTTTAAAAATAGTAGTCTTTAGATACTTTTTCTCTTCATAATTTCTGTTTTTGGCATAAATGTATATTATTTATATAATTTTAAAATACATAGAAAATAAAAAAGGAAAACAGAAATACCAGACTATCTTAGTCATGAAACACTAGATGTTTGGGACTCACTTTTCTCTAAGAATTATGTCAAGATTTAAGGATAAAACACTACATATATTGCATCGTTCGACCCAGTCTTGTCCAGAAGCTCACTTTCATAAGTTTTGAGCTAGGGTTGTCATTTCTCGCTTCAAAAGGAATCTCAGTTCAAGTAATTTCAGTCCTTGTAACTGCATCAGAGCCGACTAGCTGAAAGTAAGTGGGGCAATACTTCTCTTGGAAACATCCGCAGTTCTTAGTAGGTGCCTTGTGTTCTGGAACTTTTTTCCCCCATAGCATCTAGCAGAGTTCTAGACATGATATAGTCCTTCATAAATACTTTTTGACTGACTTATTTCAAAAATGAGAGTGATGAACTGCTCCTCAGTAATTCACTTTCCTTCAGCTCTTTACTAATTGATGCAGGTACCCACTGCAGTGGGCTACACCTAGAAGTCTTCAGGCGGTTGATTTTAAAAGCTACCCACCACAAATGGTATCAGGGATATGCCGTTTTTTCTCCTTAAAAAAATAAATAAAACCCAGAGCATATTGAGTCAGAGAATTTGCCCTGGAAATGTCAGTATCAGCTGTGTGATAGTCAGAGAAGAGGACATGGAAGTGACAGGTAAACCATCTTCAGTAGGGTCATTTATCAGAAGTTTGGACTGCCTTGTGCTTAGTGTATTTTTTTATTCTATAGGAGAATTCAAAGTAGTCTCATCTTCTGAATCCAACACATTCTCTAAAACCCCTATATGCTTGTTAAGATTTAAAAGGACATAGTATCATCTACAAAGGAGGAATACGTAAATATGTTTCAAATGAAAAATATTGTAAACATTATGGAAATGCATCAAGATGGCTTAGGTAAAATACTTCAGAGGAAGAAAATTATTTTCTTAACATTTGGTTGTTAATTTTAATATAAGATTCATATCACATTATACAAGTCTGTAGGACTTACAGTTTTCTGTTTCAGTCATTGTATAATTGCTTTAGTTAAATTATATATGATATGGCTTCAATGTTACATATATGTGCATTAATCCCTATGAAAGTTTATGTATGTGTGTGTGTGTGTGTGTGTGTATATATATATATATATATATATATATATATATATATATATATATATATAACTTATTATTTTAAGGGTATCATGTATCCTCTGTAAAGGGGATCAGATGTTCCACTCTTATTTGCTTTTCAAAAATTCAATCAACATTTAAAATGTCATTATGAGAAAATGATAAGAATTTGTGCTTCTGAGAAACATAGAGAGAGATTAATTTAAAAACACAAATCACATCACAAGGAAAGTGTTTATCAGTCAAAATCATGTTCTCCTGACATGGACCAGAGGACTGTCAGGTTCCTCTGTCTCTCCCTCTTGCCTTTTGTTTATTGGTGATTTTGCCTGGTCCCCTCAGCTATCTGTCCTGTGCTGAACTGCTCTATTCCTTCCTCTTCACCTCTCCCAGGAACCCTCTCTGCCCCTCATGCCCTGGGTCCTAACATCCATCTGCCCCAACTTCACCCTTCTACCTTCAGCCTGACTTGGTTTTAGCCACTAACAAAAACTACGTTTTCAGAATTCACAAAAATGGAGAGCTTTTGCCATAAATGTTGCAAAAGATGTTACAAATTTATTAAATCAAGAAGTATTTCAAGAAAGGCTGCAAAGCTTTGAGTCCATTAAAAGAAAGAAAAAGGCTACTCAGACCATGCACACACTTTCCCAGAAGCTTTCGTGCAAGTCTGGCTTAAGTAAGTTCCTATGTATAAATGCTCAGTCTAATATGAAAGTTCACTTGAAAGCACCATTATTTACAGTTAATAAGCAGCCACTTGTTTTTAAGTATTTCAATGAAATTTTTAATACTGACATTTGGTTTTAGTCTCTCCAACTGAAGAGGACAAACATTAACGAAGGTGAAATTTTTAAACGAAAAATTATTTTATTTAAAATTCAAAATTTCAAAGGGTATAATAATTATACCTAATTAAACTTACAAATACTGTTTTCAAAATAAATCTATAGCATTAAACTTCTGAAGTTATTAAAGTTTAAAACTGCACTAAAACTTTTGGGAAATCCTGGACTTCAACATCCTTCATTAAAAAATAGATTTCTGTAAAAATCTAAACCAAAAATACCCAGGAAAATATTATACTTTCTCCTCCCACTGGGTTCTACTCTCCTTTAAAAATTATTGGAAGTGATCTTGCAGGACAGTGTCATTTGTCCTCAGTTACCCAGAGATTGAATACCAAAGAGTTCAATGGAGCAGCCTTAGGTCGTGGAGTTGGTTCATGCAGGGAAATGTTCCCTGGACTCCCAGTCCATTTCTGTTCTCACCACCTAAAGGGACTGACTTGATAAGAATTATGGACTTGGTATTTTCGTCATGGTACCCGCATACCTAATAGGTCCTTTGACGAAAGTTGCCCAATCCATGACTCTTGCTCTGAATAGTAGCATGAGGCTTTGCACAAAACATGGCCTTTGTTTGGACTGCACTGAGGACCTGGCCCAGGGCAGTACTGCCCTTAGCCTGCAGGGCGAGCCCTGCTCTGGACCTTCTCTGCTGAATCACTCCCCACAGGGAAAAGAGAGCCTGGGAAGAGGACTGGGGCCCGAAGGATGTGCTGTGATAATGAGTTTCATCCTCAAAACAGAGTGGGTAACTGATACATGTTGGTTCATAAAGGAAAAAGATCATTTGTTTTCCTGGATAGACATTTATATGCACTTCAGGATTTTTTGTGGTCCTGAATATAAGTTATTTTTTGACTTTCATGTTTGCACTTTCTTGGCCCATCTACTGTACTTGCTTTGAAAATGTTACAGTGCCATGTCTAATTCTCACAGGTGTTTCACCCAGGCAGTGACCTTTTCTCCTGTATTCATAAACCTGTATCCTCCTTCTCATACGATGCTTAAGTAAGTTCATATGCCAGGTGCTTTGCCTCTTTTTTGTCTATTTTGAAAGAAGAGAAAGAAATAACCTTTACCTTTAGAAAAGAAAAGTTGAACTTGTACATGTTAGTAAGAATCTATAGAAGAATTTCTGAAATAATGTGTGGAAGCAGTGAGGCGGAAAGATATCTATGTATATGTAAGACTAAAACATACATATATTCAACATAAAGAATATACTAATAATTTAAAGAAAATATTTGAAAAATATGTTTTGTGAGTCAATATAAAATATGTGAGCTTTCCAAAACTGTGTATAAGTGGTAACCGAGAAGTCTCAGATTGATTATTTACATGAATTTCTTTCACTTTTTCCCTGATATTGTATTTAACTGTGTGTGTTATATAGATTTTCCCTTTAGAATACTTTAAGTATATATTTGGAAGATCCCAAAACTTTCTAATATTTTTCTATCATTAAAATTAATTGAATGCATATTAAATTATGCCTCCTAGGTGATAGATGTTTTACTCCAGCACAGGCTGGGGGTGTTTGGAATTGGACACGGAGTGGGATCTACTCTTTCTCTCCACTTCCCACTTCAGTACCTTGAAGAATAGAGAGATCTCAGCCAGACTTGGGGTCATGTCCTTTTTTGAACCTAAGTCTTCAAGAGTTGGGGGCAGAGAGAAAGGAGAGATCTCATTTAACCAGGTGTATGTGGCATTGGAAGTGTCCCTAATCACCACTCCTGTTTGACTGGGTTCAGTCTGATGCTCATGCTTTCACAGAGGAGGTGAGGTGCAGTTTCCTTGAAGAAGTGCTCACTTCACCTCTGTTTCTCCATCAGAAGATTCTGCAGTAGAAGTTTAAACAGTCTGACCGCTTCAGAAGTCATGCAAGACAAACAAACAAACAAACAAACACACACTCTCTGTCTAGTTGTGAGTCTGCTCTGCTGGGTCTGGTAACCCTCTGTTCAGTCTTCTGAATCCTGAACTAAATTCCATGATCCTTCACTTGGAGGAAAGGGCACTGTCGTTGTCTCTTCTATGTTGTCTAAGGGCTATGAAGAGCTGAAAAGGAGGACCATGTACCTTTTACATCTCAGGTTCCCTATACCATGGTCCTCTCATGCTTTGATGGTACAGATTTCTCCAAGAGGCCTCTTACTTTTGGAAACGGTTCAAAAAATGTTCCAATCTGTGTTCATTACATGTCTAAATGAAGGGGGCCTATATAAAATTGCTTTCCTTAAAACTGGTAGGAAAATAGCTTTCTCTTACCATTTGCCTTACTCAAAACATACCCTGTGCATTGCTGCCTGTTTTAAAAACACAAGTTCCATGCAATGTAGACAATGGATAGACCTCCATTTATTTAGCTTCTCCATGGCAACTGCTCGTTGAGAAAGCTAAAGTGTCACTCACTCCTGATCAGATCAGTACCTTTGTTTTGTAGCAAAATACTATCAGAGTGATGTCTAACATTAGCTGAACTAAAATAACTGATAAGAAATAAGTGGATTTATTAATAGTAATGCATTACCTGCATGGGGGGTAGGGTAAGATGCATTCTAGGAGAAGATAAAGAAAATATCCTAGAAGTAATCAATGTTGGAGATCACTGTTTTGCACATAGTGGGAAAGGGAAGGGGAAGTAATGCCTGGCAGTAGAAGGTTTGGAGGATTTTAGTTTTTAATCATCTCTCTTCTTGTAACTGTCGGAGAGCCAGTTATGCTCATATGAGGCCAATAAGACTGTGATGGATTGAAGTCTGCTTGATTTCTGGAATTGAGTTATAAATTATGTATATAAGCATACGAGACAGCCTCATATTTGAGAAGAGCAATATTGAAGCTTTGGAGTAGAGGTAAGAGAATTCTACACATTGTAAAATATGAAATGTCCTGAGAAAATTAGTCTTCTTTTTTTTTGAAGAATAGGAAACGGAAAAAAGAAAGTAAAAAATTGAAGAATCACCAAAATAAATTTCAAAAGAAAGAAAAGGAATCTACATTGAAGACTTACAAGAAGAGTAAAGCTAAAAAATTATTTACTCTGAACACCAGAATATGTTCTTGGATAGCTGTGAGCCAAACTTAACCCAGTCAAAGAAGCAGGAACAGAAAGTTAACAGGAGAACAAGCACAGGTAAGATTCCAAGGAGATGAGATGGAGAAGTAGGAATTGTGAAGGATGATACTGTGTCGATATAACTCTTTACTGTCATTTCTAAAGAGCATAGATGAAAAAGAAAAATTAGGCTAGCAATTTGGAGAATTTGAAAAGCTCTATCAGAGAAGTGGAAATAAATAAATACATTGGTTAAAATGGTGAAGAGAACTTGAAAGAAAAAGAACAAAGATAACATTTAGAAGTTACAGGTACTCTTAAGGAAGAAACTAGGACAACTGGAATAATAAAAAATAAAAGACATAATTCATTTTTACGAATTTTTTATGTAACTTAGTGAGATTAAACAATAGAATTAGTCTAAATACACTTCAAGAAAAAGTAAATAGAATAGAATTTTAGCAGAAATACATTTTTGTAAAACTCTGAAATTGACAGGTAAATGAAAGTGTCAGAAACCTCCCATCAGCAGGGAATGATCCAACAAAGAGAGAAGTTGGAGGAAGGAAGTGGGGAAGGGAGAGAGAGAAAATGATAAAGAGCAGGGGAAGAAGGAAAATGTATGAGAGGAGGAAACAAGGACTGAACAGACTTTTCTGCACTTTAAATGATCAAAGAAATTGAGAAACCATCCTCAAAGTCTTCATGGAAAGAAATTGAGGCCACTGAATTTTGTAAACAGTGTAGTCTATTCTTAATTGTGAAGGCAAAAATTAAGTTTTTAAAAGAGCAAGAACATAAAATACTGCTACAACTAACATCCAGTATTACCCTTTTAAAAGAAATCATTTAAAAATGCATTTCAACTGAGTAAAGATTAATCATAACTAGAAAGGAAAGAATGGGAATATTGTCATATTAGAAAGAAACTGAAGAGGATGAAACCAGACTAGAGAATAGGAAAGTACACCACATTGCTGAATGGAGGGAGAAAAGGTGGGATTTAAGTATTAAAATCAAGTAGAGGTAAATATAAGCTTCTAAGTCACAACTGCAAATCCAGTTTTGATAATAAATAGATGTGAATTAACATGCCTTAAAGAAAATATATGTAATATAAATATAGTATATTAATAATTAGCTAGGCCTAAAATTCCAGGTTAGGGAAGGCTCCTGTGGGTGGAGGAAGAAATGAAAGTGTAAAAATTCCCTTTTTCTCAAATGCTTCAGTTTTAATCTTAATTAATTGATTTATAAAATTTTGTTGAAGGATTTTGGGGGGAACTTAAACATAACCATCAGTAGGGTAAAGTTAACATATAGTCTGTCTATATAACTGATGGAAATATATACATAATAATTATTCACATAAATTATAAAATGGTAGGGGTAAAACAAACTATAAAATCATGTTAGATATGATTGGTTTAGCTTTCTTATTCAAAAGTAAAAGTGTTTACTTTAAGTTCAATGTAAATCCAATTAAAGGTTATTTGGAAAAGGCATATCCAAACAAAATGGCACAAACAAGCTTAAAAAAAACAGAATAAGCAATGATTTATCAGGTGGTTGTAAACAATAAAATAACAAAATATCAAAGGTAGAAATTCTGTTTGCAGAGGTAAAAGAAAATTAAATGGGATAAAAGATTATTACTTTAATTAAAGATGCAGTACACATGAGGACATAATACTAATAAACTCTGTTGATGGCCTTGCAAGTTTAGTAGCTGAGAATTTTGAAGAGAACACTCAGAAGCACCTGCCAATACTTCTCTCCCAGCGTCACCACTACCTTATACTCCGCCCTCTTTCCTGTTGCAGGGGACGTGAACATGCCATGCACAGTGAGGCTGGTGCCTCATCCTGGGTGCCAGCTCTCATGCTCTGTCAGCTACACACAGACAGTGCTGGAATGATTCTGCTCCTGATTTCCCACATCATCACTTTTTTTCCCACTCTACGCAATCCCCATGCTAGACAATTTCAGCATATAAAAGAAAACAGTTACGTCCCACATTTCCCTCAAATGCTGCCCCATGTCACTCCTCTTATAGCAAAACCCCTGGAAAGAATTTTCAATATATACACTCTCCAGTATCCCTCCTCTCATTCTCTCTTGGACCTGTCTCAAAAAGTTTTCACTCAATTTCAATGTGTCAGAGAAAATGCTCTTAACCAATGTCATCCTACATTTCTAAACCCCATGATGAATTCTCAACCTTCATTGAACTAATAGGAACAAATGATATCATTGATCAGTCTTTTCTCCTTGAAACAGCTTCTTATCTTGGTTTCCACAACACAACACCCTCCATGCTTACCACCTATATCTCTAGTTTTATCTTCTTAGTTTTTTTCTGCTGGTTCCTTTTCATTTCCATAATCTGTAAATGTAAGAGTACCCTAAGGTCCTTCTCTTTACTATCTGTGCTTATTTTTATAGATTATTTCATCCAGAGTGTATGCTGGTAACTCCCAAACTTAGCTTAAAATGCTTCTTTCAAGAAAAGACTACATATCTAATGGCCACTTGACATCTCTACTTAAATGTTTAATAGGAATCACAAACTTAACATCTTCAAAACTGAGTTTCTGTTATTTTCACATTGTATCTGGATTCTCTGAAAATTCCCTTTCCCATTTAATGGCAACTCCATTTTCCGGTTGCTTAGACTAAAACAGTTGAAATCACCCTTGATTCCTCTTTTTATCTCATCACCAAATCAATTCCAGAAGCTGTTCTTATGAGTTATATCTTCAGTTCAAGTCTAGAGTCTGAGTACTTCTTCCCGTTTGCACTGTCATCATCGTTGAATAAATCATCATAATTTCTTGCCTGGAAAATAACAACAGTGGCTTAACTGGTTTCCCTGATTCTGTACTTGCCTGGCTACAGTTTATTTTCAACACAGAGGACAGTGTGATCTTGGTAAAAAAAAAAAAAAAAAAAAAAAAATTTCACCACCCCCTGCAAACAACCCTCCAAAGGCCTTTCATCTCAGAGTAAAAGTAGAAGTCATACAATGAAATTGTAACTTGAAATGCTGGATGAAGGCCATCCTTTCCTGCCTCCTTTGATATAACTCTGACGTTATCAGTCATTGACCCTGTTGTCCACTCTGCTCTAGCCATTCTGGCCTCCTCAGAGACACCCATGGTCTTCAAATCAGTGTCTTTGTATTCAGTCTTCCCTCTCTATGGAATGATCTTTCCCCAAATATCAAAAGAGCTAGCTCTCTCACTTCCCTCAGGCCTAACCCATCAGTTGTCTTTTCATCAAAGTATTCCCTGGCCAGTCTAGGTTAACAATTCGGCTTCTCTTTGACATAATATCACTCTCTTGCCACTTCACTTTTTTCATCTTAGCACTTCATATTATCTAACATCCTATATTTTATTTAAATATTGGTTTATTTGTTTAGTCAGTTTATTGTCTACTAAGTTCCCCAGATATAGGTCCCTATCAGTTGATCCTAATTAATGGTGTGCAAGAGTTAGCTCATCCAAGCTCACAAGAGCCTGTTGTTAGGTTTTCAGAGTGTTATGAGCCAGCGCAGCCAGTACTATAAATAGATAAATAATAAATACTATACACTTACAATTAATCATTTTAAAAACAGAAGTATTAAGTACTCTAACTGCTTCCTAAGAATTTTACTATATTTTAGCAATTTCTATGATCTTGAAGTTACTTTAGTCTATTTTATCTATATTGTGGAAATATTCTACCATCAAATCTCATTATTCACAGTAATTATGTTTTATAAAGTCATAATAAGCCCCAAATTAGTGACTACTGAACTATTGCTACCAGGACAAATACAGGGTTAGGGTCCTGTGAGTCTCTGGTCCTGACATTTTCATCGACTAATCAATACATAACCTTGTTTTATGCACGTTTTTGTTTAAGTACACCTATTTAAAATATATGGTTGTCCATTAACGTTACGTTTACAGCCACCAGCACTGTAACTCGTGCCTGGACAGAGCGTATCTAACACACGTATGTTCTCCGTAAGGCACATCACGGCCTTTTTGCACTAGACACTAGACAGCACTTCAGCACTAACCCTGGGGGACATTTTCAACAGCAAAATCACTAACAAAAAGCACAAGAAAACAAAAACCCCCAAACATGTGGCAGTAGAGCACAAAAAGGGCATTTATTTGTAGTACAAGAGCTGAAATAAGAAGGCAAAAACGTCTCCGTGTTCAACCTCAGCTGGGAACATGAGTATCAGGTGACTCACATTTTTGCCATTCTGTGCATATTCATGACTGTCTATGAAAAGAATGTGAGTGTTGATCTGAAGATTACATACAGGTTTTAGCAAGTGGGCTAATTCACAGACATGAAATTGGCAAATCATAGGATCAACTGTATAGTGATGAGCTGAGTCATGTAAAATGCTTCCCTGCTCTGCGTTCAAGGATGTCAAGGTGGTAGTTTTAAACTGTGCATGGTGGAATTATATACAACAGTGAAACTGGCAAATATTGCAAATTAGGTTTTTATTTCTTGTGTGAGTGATCACATAGACTTAAGAAAGTAATGGAAAAAAATACTAATAATATAGACCAAGCTTACACTTGTAGCCATTACACTGTGAATAGCACAAAAACCAAGGAACTATTTTCTTCCAGTAGTTGAAAAACATTATCCAATAGCAAAGAAGCCACTCATGTTATGGATAATGATGATGTTCCAACATTTTTTTCTTGTTTTACTTTTCATTTTAGTCATTAATGTACACAAAACTATCAGCCAACATTCATGTTGAATCTACTGTTATCTACACTGATTTGCAATCCTAGTTTGCTTAGGGATTCAATAATTCATCAAAAAATCAATAGAAAAAGGCTTCTCAGAGAATGCCTTGGCTGTATGGAATTTACAACATGGACTATTGTATGCTTCATGATTATTTGCATACTGTCTCTTATACATTCTTCGTAGCGATAAAATTTGTATTAAACACATGTATAAGGCATACAGTTTTCCTTTTCTCTGAGAGCAGTCATGCCTTTATCAGGTACACACAGCACTTCTGACAGTCCACTCTCAGTTTATGCATCCAGTGTACTCCAAGGTCAACTGAGTCACCTCACGCATGTCAAGAAGCCATCTTTGAGAGGTCTGTTTTAAAATGAGTCCCAGTTGGTTCCCTCCTGTGTGGCCCACATGTGGACCATGGGAAGTCCTGCTGGCAGTGGAAAAGCAGCTCTTTTTCAGTGTATTTTTCTCTCTTCATAGACTGTTTCCCAGAATATAGACCAACCACTCACCCTTCAGCTTTCCTGGGCATGAGTCAGACATCAGTTTAATGTTTCCCAAACTCTTAGGTGAACATATCACACTTTCTGACTTGTCTCCTTGCAGCTCCTCTTGAGGTGATTTCAAGTGGCGTGAAGTGGAGGGGAAGCACCTTTCTCCCCTTTGCAGGAATGGGAGGAGAAAATTGAATCTATCTAAGTTATAAGATAGCAAATACAGAAAGTAGTTAACAGATATAAATACTATTCTAAGTGAATAAATTCCAAGCTAGTAGAAAATACTGATGAAACAAATGATCTGTTTTAAAATAGAGTAATACTAAGATTTGGTTAAGAAGGTGTATATAGCTTCAACAGACAGAGAATGATATAAGATTGACCTTTGAAGAAGGCTTCCGGGCCAACTGGTTTTATTTATGAACTACTCACCCCCAAACTAGTTGCTATGCTATAAAATCTATCCAGAGATAGAGTAAGATACCAAGGTAGTTACTGTCTCATGAAAATAACAAAACTTTGATATTAAAACTCATGAAAACTGAGGAAGTAAAATTACAGAATGATGGCACTAATGAACAGATGTAGGAACTCTAAGTGAAATATGGCAAATAAATTCCAATCATTTATAAAAGAATCATTCATCAGGATAAAGTAGTTTTTAATCCAGGACACATAATGATGAAAGTGATAATTACAGTGATGCTGAGGATAGCTAAAACTTACTGAGCATTTACAATGTTCCATGCATTGTTTCAAGCATTTTACATACATCAGATCATTTATTCCAAACAACAAACCGTGTATGCTGTATTATCTCCATTTTACAGATGAGAGAACTGGTAAGTGAGTAAATATTAAAACATGAACATAAGAAAAAAGCATATCATGTCAGTATAAAAGACATTTGGAAATATTTGAACATTAAATGAAAATGTTTTAACATTAATTAATTAAATGAAACAAATGTATGCCTCTAACATGATTGAAATATCTCAAAATAAGAGTAATATCTTTCTTAGAGGGAAACACCAGCATGAAATTCAAGACAAAGTTATGCTATCTAATTTCTAAAGTTCCCTTATAGAAATATGGTGTAAAAAAAAAAATGACTACAAATATTTGAAATAGAGGGGAAATATGATTATTTAAAGTCATTGTAGTTAAATACCTAGAGAATGCATGTTAACTTGCTAAAACAGATGTCTAAAAATAAACATTTTGTATTTATCCACAGTAACAGTGATGACAATACCTCAATCACATATAGTAAATTTTTGGTACTTAAAAAAAAATGTCTAGGATCTATGTGAAGAAAGCTATGATCATTTTTGAGTTGAAAGAAAGACTCTCAAGTTCATTTTAAAAATAAATAAGTGCATATAGGCATTAAAAATGAGAGGAATAGAACAGGCTTTTTTTTTTTTTTTTTTTCTGATAAAGAAACATGTTACAAAGCTAGCGCAATTAAAATCAACTTAAACTCAACAGAAAGTTAGTGGAATAGAATAGATAACCCAGAAACAGATCCCAGGAAAATTTTTCTCAAGTTTAGGGTCCCCAAGGGTCACCTATCAATGTTGCTTAAAATATCCAGTTTCTGGGATCCTATCCAAAAGCATCCTGACTACGTCTGGCACTATTTACGTACAAGCACACAACGAAATTCTGATGCATATGGTCTATGTATTACTTTGATGTGTGATAAAGCAAATACTAAACCCCAACAGAGGAAACATTTCAATAATGTTGGTAAGTATTGCTATGAAAAATTACAGTCTTAAATTATTAAAAGTAAAATACTAATGAATTAAAGAGTTACATATAAAGGAGAAAATAAAAGCTAACGTAAAACATAACCCCATGGCCCCAAATGTTGCATCAAATCACCCTAGGTGCAAAGGGTCAATTCAGGGGCACCATGGGATGTTTTACAATTTCAGGGGAAGCATAAAAATTTTTGACATATATTAGACATGTCACAAGCTGCTAGTTCCAGACACACAGTTTTGTCATTAGATTGATTAGCTACATTTGTTTCATTGGCATCCTTTTTTTTTAATCGTAAGAATAGCTATGATAGAAGCAAATACAGTGTAAAGTTCACTGTGTGTCAGGGAGTGTGGTGGATTTCAGTCTGAGATTTGAGAAGGTGTACAGTACTCATTAGACACACAGGCCCGTTAATAATTGAGGTTATATAAGAATACAATTTTTAAATGTTTTCAATTTATGCGAATCTTTTTTCAAACAGCTATTAGTAGGACATAAATATTTCTTAAATTGTTTGTACCTAATTACTTAGTGGTAGTAGGTGATTTTTTGATGCCAAATACCCTGAAAAAATTACTTAGACATTAAGGGAGCTGTGACCTGAGAGAGTTTATATAACTTATAAGCAGAAGAAAGTATGGGTTACTTTTTAGTTGATCTTTGAAATGGAAGGATTATTTGAGCAATAGAAATAGCAGTGATAACGTTAATAATAAAACTAATACTTATGTATCAAGTACTTACTATTTAAGATCCTGGGCTTAAAGTTTTATGTGAACTATCCCATTTCTTTATCACAAAGATCTTTTGAGATAGGTTTTGTTTCAATCTCAACTGAGATGTAGAGTAATTAACTTTCCCAAGATGGTATAGCTAGCTGGTATATTAACTTAGGTGTTAAAATATAGTATAATTCTGTATGAAAATATGGCAAACAGTTAATAATATATAAAGAGTTCTCACTGGATGTTTAGAAAAGCACTCAAAAATACCAATGGAAAAATGAATAAAATCCATGAATAGGTAATTCACAAAAGAAGTAATGCATAAGAAGTCGATACAGAAGAAAAATAGAAAAATAAACCTTACTAGTAATACAGTAATTCGAGTTAAAACTGTAAATATTTCAACGTCAGTTTGAAAGCCCTGTAAGAGCAGCAGTCACAGACTTTTATGTCTGTGTTTGTTATATATCAGCCATCAATCAAGTTTTCAAAAGAATGAGCATTCTGCCTTTTTACCTTATAAAGATTTAAATATTTATTAATTTTCTCCTCAAATAATTATTGAGTGATTTTTTGAACGTCTAATTGTGCTGGTTCTTAGATACAGGAGAGAACAACACAGACATAGCCCTGGCGTGGTGGAAATCATTATCTATGGATGTCAGGATGCTGAGATGCAGTGAGATAGGAATTCTCATACATTGCCATTGGTGGAAGTGCAGCTGGATACAGGCTTTCTGGAAAACACTTTGACAGCATGTGACAAGAGTCTGAAGAGTGACTCACCCTCTAATTCCACTTTTAAGAATCTTTTCCTAAAGACATAGTCAGAAAGACACTAAAAGATTTGCTTTAATGGATCTTCATCATAGCATTATTTAGAGAGCAAAACTTTGAAAGTAGCAATGGTCAATAACCAGTGAATTGTTAAGTAAATTATGGCAGTCTGTAGGAGACAATATTAGGCAGTCAAGGAAAACCATATTTTTGAAGAGTATTTAATAATGTGGAAAGTATGCTTTGTGATCCAGGAGGGATAAGGCAAACTTTAAAAACTATTATTAATGAATCTTTAAAAATCTCTAAAACTCTAGTAGGAAAAAAAAGGGGCATGCAATTGGAATCCAGCATTAACAGCAACACACACACACACACACACATGTGTACACACCCAAACATAGTTTTGGGGAAAAAAACAAAGATTAGAATATTCAAGGTAGTTATATCTGGGGTTAAGTCTGAGACTATGGGTAACCTAAATTTTTTTTCTCCTGTATTATTTGATAAAGTAACTCTCCATATCTGTGGTTTTGATACCCCTGTATTCAACCAACTGCAGATCAAAAATGTTTGAAGAAAATTTTAGAAAGTTTCAAAAAGCAAAACTTTGATTTGCCTCATCCTGGCAACTATTTATGTATCATTTACATTGTATTTATAACTATTTACATAACATTTATATTGTATTTTGTATTATAACTACCCTAAGTGTTTGGGAGGGTGTGAGTAAGTTATATGCCAATACTGTGACACTTTGTACAAGGCATTTGAGCATCTGCAGATTTTGGTATCCACAGGGGTCCTGGAATCAGTCCTCCTGCAGATATCAATGGACTTTAAAAAAAAATTTTTTTTTTGAAGTGTCATTGATTTACAATGTTAGGTTCAGGTGTACAGCAAAGCGATGCAGGTATACATATACAAACATACATATTTTTTCTTTTCATCTTCTTTTCCATTATATGGTATTACAAGAAATTGAATATAGTTCCCTGTACTATACAGTAGGCCCTTGTTGTTTATCTATTTTATATGTAGTAATGTGTATCTAGTAGTCCCCAAACCCTAAATTACCCTTCCCTACCTTTTTCCCTTTGGTAACCATAGTTTGTTTTCAATGTCCATGAGTCTATTTTTGATTTTTAAATAGAATATGTATCTTTTTTTTAAGATATCACATATTAGTGATAGCATATGGTATTTGTCTTTCCCTGTCTGACTTACTTCACTCAATATAATAATCTCTAGGTCCATCCATGTTGCTGCAAATGACATTATTTCATTCTTTATTATGGCTGAGTAATATTCCATTGCATATGTATACCACATCTTCTTTATCCAGTCATCTGTTGATGGGCATTTAAGTTGTTTCCATTCTTGGGTATCATAAATAGTGCAGCTGTGAACATTGGAGTGCATGTGTCTTTTCAAATTGTACTTTTCTCTGGGTATATGCCTAGGAGTGGGATTGCTAGATCATACAGTAAGTCTATTTTTAGTTTTTTAAGAAACTTCTATACTGTCCTCCATAGTGGCAGCACCCATTTACATTCCCACCAACAATGTAGGAAGGTTCCTTTTTCTCCACACCCTCTCCAAGAGACTTCTGTACTAAACATTTTGTCCAATGTGCTTGCATTGTTTTCTATAATAAAATAACTTGAATAAAAACAGTAGTAAGCAATAACAGAGAGAATTTAATAGAAATATAAATGAGAAATGAATGGTGATAAAAAAAATAACTCCGTAACTGTCAGTCAGTTAAGCATATGGCTTTAAAGGTCTTCAAAAGCAGTGAAAATAAGTTTGTTTAAGGCAATAATTTAAAGTATAAAGATACTTATTTATTCAACATTTGTTTATATTTATTGTTTATAAGGTATTATATTATCCAGGTGCTAAGTTAATTAGACAATTATTTTATAATCGAATAAAATAGATTATTTTATAGCTATCAGTATTTTATTGAAGCATATCTAACTAGACAGAGACAATACTCAGTTGGTCTCCAGTTCAGAAAGTAACTAAAAGAAAAAAAATGTGTATATATATACACATTTTGCCAAAAATAATTATTACATATTTCCCTCAGGGATTCTCAGCCTTCTTTGAAGAAATAGGGGGATATCAGAGTGGGCAAAATGGGTTCAGAATTGCCCAAGAGCAAGGCAAGATCACAGGCAACAAGAATGAGAGTGACGTCACCAACTTAAATCAATGTTTATGATGGTAAAACACCCTACAGGGTGAGGCTGCGATGGGAAAGAAAAGATCAGGAAACCTAAGCAGTTTTTGTATCCTGAGTTATAGTGGACCAACTGGAAAAAGACACATATCAAGGATGCCCAGAGGTAGAGCTAAGCAAAGAGCAGCAAGTCCACAAGCAGAGGTGGGTGAGTCTCTTTAACAAGAAAATGGGCTGAATCGTGAACAGTGTCAGGCTCAACACAAAGCAACTGTAGGCCGAAGTGACATACTTTTAGGTATTTGTTATCTGAGAAATATGGTTCCCACATAAACCTCTATCTCCTTTTGTACCAGAATATAGAACACTCATTATCATCTCTGAATTATGTGTCTTAACACTGAAAATATCCTGTTAAAAGGCAAACTGAGCATGTTAACATTTTTAAGAGTTTATTTGAACAAAAAAATAATTTGAATTGGGCAGCATCCCATCTGGCAGATGGAAAGGATCTTCCAAGACCTGTACAAAATAAAACACTACATAGACAGAAGGGAGCAGGAGCTCGGAAGTTTTACGCTAGGTAAGAAAGCAGGTTGGTTATTGCGAGGTTACTTTCCTTTAGGGGCTGCTAGGGACCTAGTAGGAAAATTATCTAACCTAGTACACATCAGGTGACTTCTGATTGACTGGTTTAAGATTCCATGTCTGGGAAAGCCCAAACTAATTAAGTCAATTTGGTGACATGGGAGTAGGGCTTAGCATAAGCAACTCAATTTTGGGCCTGCTGTCATGTTATTAACACTTTATTCCCTTTAATAATAATTTTAAAATTTTTTCCTAAACCTTTTTCTGTATGAATTATCATTTTTTGTTTTTTTGCTAATTTTATCTAATCACTCTATAAACCCCTACCATCACCATCATCTTCATCTCCATTTTGCCCATAAAAAATCTGTTAAAATTGATCACTCTTGTAAGAAATTAAAACTATGCCAGAAAGTAGAAAGAGATAATGCTGTTCATTGTATATAGTGTTCAGGGCAAATCTGGTATGAATTCATCTAGGAATGGAAAACAAAGAAAATGTTAAACTAAGTGAAATTGTCATCTCACACATCTGTCAACAAATAGATTTTTAAAATTATTTTAGAGAAAAAAATCATTGAGGCCATCAGGCAGTAGAAATCAGCTCTCTAAACAGGCAAAGTAGATACTGGAATATAGCTGCAGAAGAATAGAATATAAAACAAAGGAATAATAGCCAACTTTGCTTGGTAGATCTAATCTAGAATACTGTGATTTACTTTAAGGTTAAAATTGGGTTACAACTTATGGTTCCACTTTTCTGCAACACTTTCTCTGTGTTACAATGGCTCGTAAAAAGTTTCTTTTTTTCCCTTTTATCAGAACTTCTTAAAAAGACATTCCTTTATTGGAAAAACTATTTTCTACCTTACTCAGTTCATTAAAACATTCCCCAGTGGTTTCCTCTACCTTTCCTTTGAATTGTTATTCCGGCTTTTTCTTCTTTTTATTTTTTAATAATCCAAGGGGTTGTTGTTTTCTTTTTTTTTCTACTTAACTTGCTACTTCTTTTTATTTCCCCTTGTGTCTAGTGTTTCACTACATAATCTATTTTTAAATTGATGGCCCATAATCTAAAAGGTTTATAATAAATTTTCTATTCCTAATTTCCAAAGAATACCTTAAGTGAACTTTCTCTTGGGTATAACATCTATTTTAAAATAATAAATCTCAATCAGAACAGTTTTGTGATCAATTTCACTGTGGAAGAATACAGATTCCAACATTTTGTCTTGCTTTTACTGTTGCTTTGAGAACTTTCTCTAACCTTTTATGGAAATGGTAATCTTTAGTGTTTATAACTCAAGTGGTTTGGAGGAAGTTGCAATGAAATGATGATTGTATGCATTTTAAATATATTGATTGAAATAGTAAGAAAATGTTTCAGAGTAGAGAAAACAAAATACAACTACTTTTGAAAAACTTTACTGAATAATTTGTGTAGTTTGTAAGGCTTCCATGTTCTTTTTCTAAAATTCATAAATTTACATTCAGTAGAATTTATACTTTTTTCACCTACATAAGAAGACTTCATGTATTACTGGGAAAGTATAATACAAATAATTTATTTCCTTAGGCCCTTAATACTTTTAAATATGAAAAGAAGTAGATATTGAAAAAGAAATTAGTGAATAGAGATTAGATATTCCAATGTCAAAAATGGGATTTGAAAACGATTTAACTTATATTTTCTTTTTGTAGATATTAACAATTGTAGCTCAAAGTTAAGGTAAAATTCTAGAACTTATTGCTGTCACTGAGAAAGTGATATGTTCCTTTGTTAGATCTTACCACAATCTGAAAGATATTTTCTCAAAAATAATTTTTTTTTTGCAGCAAGTTATCTTACTGTTTGGATGTTTGCTTATGTGAATTCTTCATGATTCAAATAAAATCATGTCCCCAAAGTTGATTAATAATTCTGTCAGAGGCTGTGATACATCCTTAGCAGAGCCCATAAATCCCGTTTAACACATTATTAAAATAAAAATGTTTTATAAAAGAATATTGCAGAAAATAATTATAACACTATACTTAAAAGAGAAAAATCATAACATTAAAAATAAGTAGAAAAAGTGGCTACTAGTATTTAAGGAGATAAATACAGACATTAAGTTATGAGGGAAACTTTTTAGAAAAATTACAGGATTGCAGGTGGATGGTATTTATTCTTTATTATAACTAAATTTATTTTAACATTGTGTCTTGTTTTGTCTTATGGTAGTTTGTCTGAAAAAATGCTGGACTCCTCTTGCCTCATTTCAGGGAACCATGCCTTCCGGAGCTCCCGTCACCACACGGTTCCCTCCCACACTGAGCCTGCGCTGATCCTGGTATAGAAAATAGAAGGCGATGGAAGTGATGCGGCGTGACTTCCCAGGTGAGGCTACAAGAAGCCATGCAGCTTTGCGCTGGGCTTTTAGAACACTTGCTTTGGGCAAAGCCAGTCCCCGTTTAAGAAGACCATTCACTCTGAGCCAGACATGGTGTGAGGAAGCCCAGACTAGCCATTTGAATAGGTCATGTAGAAAAGGAAGGAGGGGAGGGCAAGAGGAGGAAGGGGAGAGAGAGAGGTTAACTGGCCAGATCCCTGCTGCTGTCCAAGTCGTCTCAGCCGAAAAGTCAGTTGCGTGCGATGCGAGGCCCACGTGGATGTCTAGCCCTGCTGAGTCTTCAGGAACCCCAGCCCCAGTCACCATTTCTCTGTTCTGCTTGAGACACACCAAGCAAGACAGACTAGCGGAACCCAGTCAACCCACGGACCCCGAGAGGTAATAACAAATCATTGCCTTAAGCTACTAATGTGTGGTTTTTGTTACACAACAATAGAGAACTAGAAGAGCTTTCTCTTGTTACAGGTATAGTATCAGCAAAAAAATTGCATTTTCTCAACTAAGATGAAAAGAATATAGAGAAAGGAAAATGTTTTATTTATTGGCGATACCAAAGAAAGAAGGAAAGGGGGCTAGTCAAGAGGTGACGCCTTATTCCCTGAGTGACTGAACTGCTGTCTAGACAGTCCTAAGGGACCATTTTATAGATGCAGCATTGATAAACCAGTTTCCAAAACTTTAAAAGTGGCTCTATTTTGGAAATTAATCTTTTTGATTTATAAACACCACTTTGAAAACTTTTCAGTAAAGACCTACAGAGTCATAAACAAAGGTATAATGTCATTATGTTCTATGATACTCCCTGTGTCAATGACAGGTCATAGATAAACATTGGATATATTTATTTATGTATGCAAATACATACCTTAATGCAGTCATTCTTCAACACAAACATAATCCTGCACCCTAGAGAGATTTTAATGCAGTTCATAAAATTGGAATCAGAAGATTCAATTTAGTCCAACCTCCTTTTTGGGAGACCAGAGCTTTACCTGAAAAAAAGTTGGAATATTACGTGTTGTATTAGAACATAAAATTAAACTCAGCTATCTCGGAGGACAAGTTCAGGTTTAATAAAAATAAATGTGACTGCTCATTCATTCAAAGAAACATACTCTCACTTTCCTACAGATGCTTCAGTAAAGAGAACACTAATCTAATTATAGTATTTAAAAAAATAAATTGCCTTTGTGCTTGCTGTAAAATAAACAACACAGCTGCAGGGCCTGCCGAGCTTCATTTATTAAAGAAAATACCTTTTGATGATTAACAAAGGCAGGTTTGTTTGAAACATGAATATGCTCACTGAAGTCTCCAGGATGGAGGGGATTTTCAGAAACGGAGGATTTCAATGAACTGAGGAAAATGTAAACCTAGATAATTAGCATTAGATAACTTTTGCTCCTTTTTGATTTATAGTGTTGGCAGGGGTGAAGGGTAGGGGGTAGAAAAGAGTAAAGAACGAAAGGAAAAGATAATGTTGGTTTCCTAAAAAACAATCTCATTATTTTCTGACTTAGGATTTTTATATAAAGAGCTTTTGGGTAAAATGGCTCAGTCTCTGTAAAATTTTAAAAAGATATTACTACCTCCGTCAGGCACTGGAGATTTTGGCTTTTAATTTGGGGTGAGGTTTAGCCACAGATCCTTGAGCAGGTAAGTCTTACCTATGCTCATCACTATGGGGCCATCAGGACAATAATAATGAGGAAGTTTCTGATAAACTGAGAATTTGGCACAAAATCAGCCTGGATATCATCCAGACCAGGCTGCTTTTGAGCATGAAGGGAGCACACCTAATAATTAATTAATAATTATGCTGGGGCAGTAGGCATAAATTGTCACTGTCCCTGGCAGACCCAGATACATGGTCACCCTACACAGAGAAAACGCTGTTGGTCATTGGCAGGGTCTCCCTGTGGATAAGATTGTAGGACTATTTCTCTCATTCTACAGTTGAGGATACAGATAAGGATCAAATCCTTTGTTCAAAGTCTCACTTTTTATTACTGGCAGAATAGAACACAGGTCTCCTAATGCTCTTCCAAACATACTACAGCCGAAGAACCTCACTACTGGTCTACCTAAAGGCTGACCCTTAGAGAGCTTTCTTTGATCTCTGGATCCACATTACAAAAGATATTCCCAAAATTATAAATGGTAGTACTCAGTGGTTATATATTAAGCACACGACACCAGATAACTCAGCAAGGATAAGTTTATCATATTAGCAACCTATTTCCTTGGAAAGCAAGAAACAAGATTCCAAGGAAATGAATCATAGGACAGACATTTTTCTGTGAGAGCATCCATGTGAAAGGAGATGCCTTCTTTCCGGCACTCACCGCAGGAGCAGCAGGCTAAACACCAGGGTATCCAGAAAGCCATTTCTCCTCTTAGAAAGCACCAGCTACCTTAGAATAACCTTTCTTTAAACACAAAGAACAAAATTTCTACAGCAATTGTTCTTTCACTGTTGTCCTACCGCTCTTCCTGTTGTTTCTTGTTCTCATCTTACAGTTCCATAGTGGCAGTCCTGACAAATCTCTCCTACAGATACTCGAATTTCACTGCAACATATTTGCAAGTGTGAATTAAAGAAACTAAAGGGATCTAAAGCATATGCTACGTCTTTGACCGCAATGCTGGGTTTGTTATGTTCTCATAAACTCCCTTAGAGATGTTTGAGGGAGAAAGTTCACTGTAGGGACACCTGTGGAAACACAGAAGGGAGGCATCGACATGGCTGGGCTCACCTGGAAAAGGTCTTGCAATCTGGTTTCACAAGAACAAAAGCTCCCTGTAAGCAGGCCTTGTGCAAGATGCCTGGCAGATGTGTCAGAAAAGTTTGGAACCAGGAGAGTGGTTCCTTTTAGTTGCCCTGTCCCTGTGGGATCATAGACAGCATAGACTCTCCTAGAAACAAAGTAGGACAATATACATGGAGTACTGCCAACCAGGGAAGCTCACCTGAGCTTTGAGCCCAGAGTTTTTTGGGGTCCCATCATATAGACACGGTTGATTGACCATATGACTGATCTCAGTCTCTGGCTGCTCTGGAAGTCTAGCTGGTACCATGTGGCATAAGATATTCCACCATAAACTACATCCTAAGACTATGTAGAATGATGGCGTAAGTCCAATCAAGGTAAACAAAGACACTCTTATGAGGCAAGGCACTCAAAAGTTTAGAGATGACCTTGCAGGAGCAGAAGCAAAGGCCTAGCCTCTCTTGGGCAGGGTTAATTCTTTATTGCACACCGCTACAGAAGACTTCCTGAGATCTGCTTCAGGACTCCACATTGACCGAGCTCTGCTGTTCCCCCTCCCACCCATCACCCCCCACCCCACACACTCACTACTTCTCCCTGTGTCTTGATCTTTTGGTGCCCCTACCAACTGGTACACTTGGATCAGAAACGTCAGCTCAAGTTTCTAAGAGAAAGAATTAGTCCATTTTATCACCATAGTCTGTGTGGGTGTAAAGATTCATTACTGGCCCCTTTGTGGGCTTCTGACTAACCCAACTAACACTGAGTGTGACTGGCCTTGGATCAGATCACAAGCCTCATGCAGTCAGCTGTGACCAAGAACAATGGATCATTGGTGTTTAACCAATGCAACCCTCATAAGTAACTGTTTTAAATGTCACCATTTGTATAATAAAATGCACGCCTGTCATGAAATATCTGATGTATCGGTGTCATGTATGAAGGACCTAGTATGAACAGCATCTAAATTTAAAACTGATAGTAAGGAGTAGTTTGATTTCCTTGGCCATATAAGAAAACATGTGCTTTTGCTTCATGGCCACGCTGTGGACCATTTGGCTTTGAACCTTGTATATGTGATTTTTACAACCTAGGTTTGCCACAGAGATTCTGAATTGCGCCAATTCAGGACTGAAAATTATTTTGCCATGCAGTAGGCATATCTACCTTTTAATAATTGTTTGCAATGAGAAGAATTGGAAAGTGTATGGCCTACCATGAAATGTCTAAGGTGACATTCATTTTATTTAATAATGATGAAACATGGGTATCCTAGTGTCATCAACTGACTCATGTCACCCTGAAAGTCGTAGGTGGAAGCCCTAATCCCCAGTGTGGCTGTATTTGGAGATCGGGGCTTTGCAACAGGAGGTGATACAGGTATAATGAGGTCATGAGGGTGGGGCCCTAATCTGATAGAACTTATGTCCCTTTCAGAAGAGGAAGAGACACCAGACTTTCTTTCCGCACACCATGGAGGAAAGGGCATGTGAAGATTCAGCAAGAAGGAGACTGTCTGCAAGTTAGGAAGAGAATTCCCACCAGAAACTGAACCTGCCAGACCTTGATCTGAGATGTCTAGTCTTCAGACTGTGATAAATAAATGTCTACTATTTAAGCCACGTGGTTTGTGGTAGTTTAGCATGGTAGCCTGAGCAGACAGATACATCCAAAGTGATGACTAAATAACTGAAAAAAGTCATCTTTATTGACTATGAACTTAATGAATAACTGAATAAAAGGAAAAAATGAGAAAAATTAGGATCTGAGCATATTACACTCTAAGAAAAATCATTTTCATGCTTAGATATAAACTTAAACTTAAAATTTCCCTGTAAAGGACCTAGAAATTTAAGAAGGCTCTGATGTAGCTTAGAGCTATAGAATTTATATAATTTTCTATCACAGACATATTAAGATTTTTTACCTTGAGTGAAAACAATTGGGGATCTTTCATTTGCCACACGTTCTGAACGAGACTGAAGTCATCTGAAGAGCAAAAATCAGTGAAGCAGCAGAAAGCAGTAGTGAGTGAGAACAATTCACCATGTGACCATCTGTCCCACATTCTGAATTCAAGAGACTTGGCAAGTCTATAAAAATATCATGCAGGAACTTCCCCTAATGGTCATATTTTTTACTGCCAGCTATATTAATTTTCAATTGCATTTCAATAGGGCATTAGTGATAACCAGTTAGACAAATTCAAGATCCTAATGGAGATATATATTATAGGCTTCTTTTTCATATTTAAAGGTAACGTTAAATTTATACCACATTGTTCAGGAATTCATTTATTTATTCTCCACACTTTATGGGTGCTGTGACACCTCATAAAATTTCCTATTAGCTAGAATCTCCTGCTAGGAAAATAATATGGTGGTTAAGTTAATTTGCATATCTCTACTGCAGATATTTAGATTTGTATTTTTGTGTCACTATATATATTTTCATGAGTTTTGTAAAGCCTCCTCACTGACAGCAGTGAATTTGAGTAGGAAATCAGATCATGACCTGATATTTTCAATATGATTTGCATATAATTACAGGAAATAGAAGTGACTGAGAATTATTTTAGGGGTGTCTGGACAAGTTTTCTGATATAAGAAGCACCTGCAGACCAAGGCACCATCAGTACACAAAGGGACATTTGGGTCCTACACCTCCTCCTGGCCTTCTTGACCAGAACTGGAGATCTAGGAGGGGTGAGGTCACTGTTCAGTGATCAGGAGAGATGATTACACTGATCTGCTCCTCTGCTTGTTTTGAGGCTGTAAGATTTACAAAGGCAGAGACCTGGTCTCTTTTGTTCACCAGAGCCTGAATTTTCTCCACATCTACAGTCATTATTCAAGAAATATTAGTTGAGTCATTGACTGGAAGAAAATGAAACCAAGTGCCATTCCCACTGCTCTGAGAAAGAAAAGGAAAGGAAATAAATGAAGTTGCTAAGAATTCATTGTCTCTAAGCCACCTGTCTTCTCAGCTGGAAAGATCCCTGAGAAAAAGCTCAGGGGTAAGTGCACCATTACAGGACAGTTTGCCACACTCTCTTGAAGGCAGAAAAATAATAGACATTTTTTCTTCTGTAGGTTTCTACATCTTCCTACAAGTTAAAAAAGAAAAGAAAAAAAAAGGAAAGGAGGCAGAGAACCCTGAGTAGAGAGATTTCAGCCACTTGTAGCAACTTAGGTGGTATAGGGCGCCTCAGGCACGGTGGACTTGGAGTGGGGAGTGGCCCTGCCAGGCAGAAAGGGCTGTCTGGGGAGAGTCCTGATGTCAGGATGACGTCAGCCAGCGAGGAGCCTTTTGAAGAGTTAAAGAATGGACTCGGCTGAGAGAGAGAACAAAACATTTCCAGTTTTCAGAACACCGTGGCTGCCTTGACAGAGTTTCCCAGGAGTTACCCTTTATGCCAAAGGAGAGGGAGGAGGTAAAACTCTTCATTTATCTGACCTTTAGATACTGTCTTTTCCAGGGGATCCAGCAACAGAGAGGAGAGACCTAGAATGAGAACAGGAAACCTTTTGCTGCCAGGTAGGAGACAACTGCATAGCTTCAGGGTAGATGAAAATTCATGAGGAAATGGCAAACATTACATAGGAAAACTGAGCCTGCAAACCAGGTATTTCAAAACAAATTTATGATATGAGTGATCATTAAAATTGTTCTGATAATGCTAAAATTTCTAGACGGGACAGGCTTAGAGCACAACAATCTGAACAGAAGGCGGCAACTTGAAGCTGTGTTTCAATAATAATAATAATAATAATAATAATAATAATAATAATAATAATAATAATAATAATAATAATAATACAACTTAGATTGCATTTTACAGATAACACAGTAATCTAAAAATGTCCTTATTGACATTTGTAAAATAGTGAGAAAATATAGATTCTCCTTTACAAGGAATATTATTTCTATGTCATGGTTTGAACACTTGATGGTGATGTCATTGATTACTTGTAATAAACATGAAGGGTGTAAAAGGAACCCTCCTACATTGGTGGGAATGTAGTTTGGTGCAGCTGTTATGGAAAACAGTATGGAGATTCCTCAAAAGACTGAAAATAAAAGTTACCATCTGATCCAGCAGTCCCACTCCTGGGCATATATCCAGAGGGAACCTTAATTCAAAAAGGTATATGCACCCCAATGTTCATAGTAGCACTATTTACAATAGCCAAGACATGGAAACAACCTAAATGTCCAATAACAAATGACTGGATAAAGAAGTGGTGGTATATTTATACAATGGAATATTACTCGGTCATTAAAAAGGAATAAAATGACGCCATTTGCAGCAACATGAATGGACCTGGAGATTGTCATTCAAAGTGAAGTAAGCCAGAAAGAAAAAGAAAAATACTATATGAGACCACTCATATGTGGAATCTAAAAAAGAACATAAATACAAAACAGAAACAGACTCATAGACATAGAAAACAAACTTATGGTTGCCAGGGAGGGAAGGGAATGGGGAGGGATAAATTGAGAGTTTTGAGATTTGCAGATATTAACTGCAATATATAAGATAGATAAATAACAAGTTTATACTGTATAGCACAGGGAACTATATTCAATATCTTGTAGTAACTTATGGTGAAAAAGAATATGAAAGCAAATATATGTATGTTCATGTATGACTGAAGAATTATGCTGTACACTAGAAATTGATACAACACTGTACACTGACTATATACTTCAATAAAAAATATTTATACAAAAAAAACGCAAAACAACAACAAAAAAAAACAAAAAATGAGGGGTATAAACAATTAGTTTTGAAACACTGTTGAAAGCCATGGTTAAATGCAAGTTGGCAGGAAAACAGCAATGTCATGTGAGGAGTTACTTCTAACTAAAATCTGTTAGAAATCAAGATTAAGCATCACTAAATTTACGGTGGAAGTCAAAGTGAAAATGTGGTTTGATTTATGCACTGCTTTCTCAGGAATATCGTCATTGGATACAATGAGGTATAGTGTTATAAGATGTTAAGAAAAGTAAATAAACACACTGGCATAAATATTGGACACTGTGGTGCATGAATACTAAGAACGAAAATATAAGCAGTATAAACATGCTTTAATTAAAATGTAATGTGATATATTCAATATGCATTAGTCTCCATTCTTTACATAGGCAAGTGGACTGGCTACCCTCCCATCTTTAGGGAGTAAATAGGCCTCTGTCCAACTCACCCCAGGCACTCTGACACAGGAAACCAATGACATTATCCTTAAAGAGTATACAATCTGTCTACCTGCCAAATTCGCAAAGTTCTGCCTCTGGATATTTTCTATACTTCATCTAGTGACCAGTACACATTATTGAATTGAACTGATTATACTTATGTGTATATACACACACATACAATTAGGGTAATTAAAAGAGCCTGATCACTTCATTCTATTAGTGTTTACCTTGTTAAAGTATTTTTTCTTTTTCCTCTTATCTCATTTTTGACCTGGAACAAATCTATTTCTGCAGCTTTAAGCAGAATTGATGTTTACTGGAAAATGTTTCTTTTACCTCCCTCTGTCCAGGCTGATGGAGATTGAAGTCATATACAGATATATACATAGTTAATCATCATTCTTGTTATCAATTTATGTTGCCCTCAACTATGAATGACCTTATTACTGATAGCATTTAATTTCAGCTAAATGTTTAAAAACAGAATTCTGGGTTCAGACAAAAACTTTCTTAGTAAATATTAAAGAATGAATAATAATTATGACAACTGTTACTGTGTTTTGAGAGATTAATAAGTTCTTCCAATTGACAAAATCAAGGATATATCTTAGGTAGCTTGATCTTCCAGTAGTTACTAAAATGCTTCAAGTGGAAGAGAACGTATTATTTGTGCCACATTCTATTCCATTTCAGACTGCTTATATTTTAAAATTCTGGAAGGACAAGTTAAAGTTAGAAGAAAGAAGGGGCAGGGTATTATAAACAGAAGAGAGTGTACATGTGGAAGAATGCATTTCCTGTTCAGTTTGCTGCAAATCACTGATGTAGTCAGAATACACAGCAAAGTGAGAGGATGGTGGGATGAGATGACAGAGCTCTGGGGGATGCAGAGCTAAGGACTTGGGGCTTTATCCTATGGGGTAGTTTCTGCTACAGGAAAACAGTCAGATTTAAATCTTACAAAGGTCACTCTGAAAGAGTGTATGTAAATGGTGAATTAGTGCAGAGATGTGAACTCTGTAGGTACTTATGACTGAACTATTGCATTCATCTAGGCAAGAAATAAATGTAAATAATGAACTTATCTACAGAACAGAAGTAGACTTGCAGGCATAGTAAATAATCTTATGGTGGGGGTGGGAAGGGATACATTTGGGAGTTTGAGATTTGCGAATGATAACCTCTCTATATAAAAATAGATAAAAAACAAATTTATTCTGTACAGCACAGGGAACTATATTCAATATCTTGTAATAACCTTTAATGAAAAAGAATATGAAAATGAGTATATGTATATATATGCATGCCTGGGACATTGTGCTGTGCACCAGAAACTGACACATTGTAACTAACTGTACTTCAATTTAAAAAAAGAAAGAAACATAGGTCATGAAACAGAAGAGAGAACAGGAAGCATATTTGAGAACCATTTAGCAGACAGACTGACAAAGACTTCCATGTTTCTGGCAGGGTAGATTAGCAATAATTGATGATATTTACCAAAATGGGGGAATCCAAGAGAGGAAGAGAAGATGCAAGGGAATGAGGCAGGGAAAATGAGAACAAAGCCATGTCAAGTTTGTGATACAAAAAGAAAACTCAGCTGCAGATGTTCTGATAACAAGTCAATCTGATGATATCATAGGGGGAATTCTAGTCTAGAAATATTGGGTGAATCAGTGCAAATCAGAAGTGAGGACAGTATGAATAAGGCAGTATCAGGGTGTAACGGATAAAAATAGGGTGGAATTAAAAGACACATTAAAGTAAGATTCAGTAAGACTAGTGCCAAATTGTTTTAACATTAGAGAAAGATATTGCTCTTAATAAGTGCCAGAGCTAGTGCTGTTTAAAGCATGTAAATCTGCAGGTACAACTTCTAACCTTTAAACAGAACTGTAATTAAAATTTAGTTTTATAGACATTTCTATATTAGGCTGTTAACGTGTAAACAGTAGGTCAAAGCACATGTTATTCAAATCTAGTATTCGGAGCACCTAGTGTATGAACATGGTCAACACATGTTTGTAGAACCAGATTGACACATCTATGCTGCAGCTTTCATCATGTCATGCATTTTTTTTTCCCAGCAGACATTTACTGAATGTATGCTATGGGCCAGGACCTGTGTTTTGTATATTATTTGATTTCTTAAAAGAAAGATTTTTAAATGCTAACATTTTGCAAAATGCTTCAATGTTTTAAAGAAATAAAATGTTAATATGTAATTTCATTACATAAAAACCCAAAATATAGTCATGCATATGCACAGATATGCATATTTTATATCTAAACATAAAAAACATTATTCGATGAATAAGATGATAGAGATTTTCTCTATCATTGAGCTTTATTCTTTTCCTTAACTTACGGTTATTTCAGGTACTTCAGGGCTCCAGAGCTTGCCAGGAGACGCACATGTCCAAGAAGGCCAGTGCCCAGCAGGGAAGCAGGATGGAGCCCCAGGTGCAGGGAGGTCAAGGCAGGATGGGGGTACTGGGGATGGTCGAAGGCAGGCAGGGAGGCTCCGGGTCAGGCAACGGGGAGGGAAGCATCGGGGTGTATGTGGGGCACAGGTAGGCCAAGGCAGGATGGGGTGAGGGGCGCTGTGTGGGACCCAAGTAGGAAGGGAGGGGAGGGGTGCTTCAGGCTCCAGGGTCGGGCTATCCCCTCCCCCCACCTCCTGCCACCTCCCAAAGCAGCAGCTGAGTCCCTCCTGAGCTCCCTGTCGGACAGGCCCAGCTTTGGCATCTGCGTCCTTGCCCCAAGTTGCTACACGGCTCCCCTCATCTGGAGCCGCCGGCCCACTTTTCTTTCCCACCACAGACTGAACGCATCTTTGGACATGTGGCTGGCTCTGGCATGAAAGGTTTCCAGGGCACTTCATTGGCACTCTTAACTCATGTCTTAACACACTGAATTGTTTTATAAGTACGTTTAGAAATAGCTTATTCACAAGAATATCAAACTTCCTCATTCTTGGTCAACATTGACAGATGGTCATTTATCTTAGCATGTTATACATACTTCAATTAAGTATGTTTCCCCCTTTGTCTGTGATCGTCTACAGATAAAACTGGTCTGCTATTAGCTTACTTAGAGTCCATCTCTGCCTTTGCTCTTTCATTTTTCCTGAACTTCTCGTGTGGGATAATTTCTCATATCGCTTTCCCTGATCCTAACTTACTTATTATAATTAAGTGGGGTGTAGGAATAGGAATATAGTATAGTTATGAATGTCCAATAACATATATTCCATTATTCTAAATTGATTTAAATTTACTTAAAAATGATAGTTGAAGATAGAGTGCCTCATTTGGAAGGGAAGGGGGTCTACAGAATATTTGCTTTTATAAAGGGGGTATTGGGTCTGAAATGATAGCTATGGCCATAAGTTAGCAACGTTTGCTAGGAACTGGGCTGATGTTAACTCTGCTAGTTCTGATCCATAGATCATAGTCCTTTGTAGATCTATGGTCTATTGTAGACTTTGTGTGTTAGGTGCAGCATTTATCACATTGTATGTACCGCACTATATATATGATATTCAGTAGCTTACCCTTCTAAATGAAAAGATAAAAGGACTATAGATGAGTAGATTCTTAGTGAGTTGTTCCCCGCCCTCTCCCATTCCCACCAATTTGGTTAGAGATAGCCAATACAGAAGATTCTTTAAACACGTGGATGAGGATAGAAACTCAATCCTTAACCATTACACATTTTCAGGACTGACTTTAAATTAAATTTTAGGCTATCATTAGCAATGTACCGCTATTCTCAGATTTCTTTTACAGTCTCTTGTTTCGATGACCTTTTCGTACTTCGGTCTTTGCTTAATTTCATTCAGAGGTAGAAAATATGGTAATTTTTAACAACTCCTTGGTAATTGTGCAAATAAAAAGGAGGTTTTAAAACGGCAGATTTAAAAAGAAAAGAATTGATTCGATTCCAAAGCTGGTATTAACATATTTCAATGCAGAGGAAAGATAAGGAGCAAGATGAATCTTAAGGTTATAAGAGGCCCATCAAATTGACCTACATGAGCTCACAGAAGTTACACGTTTCCTAAGGCCAAGGAACTGTTTCATGACCTTGAAGGGTATATTAGGATTTCTATTTAAGTCATTACATTTTCAAACATTGGAACTGCTCAGATTTGGTTCACTGCACAAACCGATCACTTAGAATGTTAAAGAGCATGACTTTGGTCTCCTGGAGACAGCTCTTCTGTGACTGAGCTCTCGTTTGCACGGCCTGTCTACCTTCCCTGTTAATTTTTTTTTCTTGTTTTTTGTTTTTCTCCCCCCCTTGTCAGCCTACATTGTGAATGCAACTGATAGAACAAACACCAACACCTAACACTGGAAATTCTCTCCTCTGAACTCATTTGAAACACATGCTGAGGTTCTCAATCGGCAAGTTTTATAAAATGTCAGAACGTTTTAGAGTTGGGAGTGATTGTTGGACTCATTCTAATCACACAGGGAGCTTAAGAAAATACTAATGCCTCAGCCCCACCTTCCGAAATTCTGAATTAACTTGTCTGGGGAAGACTGCAGGCCCCTATGTTTTTAAAAAGTCTTCCAAGCAATTTTAATGTCCAGCCAATTGGAGAACCACTGGGCTAGTCCCATTCGATCAGATAAAAACAGAAATTCATATAGGATTTGACATAGCAAAGGGCACAAAACTAGACATCAGAATAGCTGAGACTAAACACTGACGGCGCCGGCCCTCCCCGCCCCGCAGAGGCCCGCGCGGCCTCCCTCCGCCGCGGGGACCCGGAGTGGCAGCCGCCGCAACCCTCGTCCTTCCCGCGCCCCGCGCCCCGCCGCCGCCGCCGCCCGCGCTCACCTCAGGGGCGCAACCGGCACAGCCGGCAGTCGGCCTCGTTCCCGCCGAAGCGTCTCGGTGCGGTACTCCCTGCGCGGGCGGCTTCTTCCCCGGCGGTCGCAGGGGGTTCACGGGTGGGGGGGCGGGGAACGGCCGTCACTTGAGCAACGAACCGAAGCGCCGCCTGGTGGCATTTTCCACAGGCCGGCGCCACCGCAGCCGCCTTGGGTCCGCACAGCCCCCTGCCGGCCGCAGCTCTTGCTGTCTCGCCGAGCCGACAAGCCTCCGCGGACAGGCGAGGGAGCCGCGGCGCGAGTCGGAGGCCGGGCGGGGGTGTGCGCAGACTCTTTCCTCTGGGAACTGCGCGCATGCGCACCAGCGGGGCGGGACCCGCGGCCGCTGCCTGGGGGCGGGACCCGCGGCCGCTGCGTGGGGGCCGGCCCCGCCCAGGGGCGCTGGTCCGGCTCAGCCAATCGCGAGCGCCGGGTACCTCTTGGCGCGGGCGATTTGAATGGTTCGCGGCCGCCTGAGGTGGCGGCAGGTGGGCATGCCGCTGCCCTTTAGGGAGCTTCTCTGAGATCGGGAGGGGAACCCGCACCTCATCCTTTCGCCGGAGCCCCACCCTCCCCAGGCCGCGGGACTGGCAAAAAAAACAAACAAACAAAAAAACCAGCTGGGAAAGTAAAACAACACTGACTTCAGGATAACGGTTACATCTTTGGATGGAAAGAAGGGAATGGGATAAAGGAAAGGTGAAAAAGAAACTTCAAGCATTTGTATATTATTTGATTTCTTAAAAGAAAGATTTTTAAATGCTAACATTTTGCAAAATGCTTCAATGTTTTAAAGAAATAAAATGTTAATATGTAATTTTATTACATAAAAACCCAAAATATAGTCATGCATATGCACACACATATGCATATTTTATATCTAAACATAAAAAACATTATTCGATGAATAAAATGATAGAGATTTTCTCTATCATTGAGCTGTATTCTTTTCCTTAACTTACGGTTATTTCAGGTACTTCAGGGCTCCAGAGCTTGCCAGGAGACGCACATGTCCAAGAAGGCCAGTGCCCAGCAGGGAAGCAGGATGGAGCCCCAGGTGCAGGGAGGTCAAGGCAGGATGGGGGTACTGGGGATGGTCGAAGGCAGGCAGGGAGGCTCGGGGTCAGGCAACGGGGAGGGAAGCATCGGGGTGTATGTGGGGCACAGGTAGGCCAAGGCAGGATGGGGTGAGGGGCGCTGTGTGGGACCCAAGTAGGAAGGGAGGGGAGGGGTGCTTCAGGCGCCAGGGTCGGGCTATCCCCTCCCCCCACCTGCTGCCACCTCCCAAAGCAGCAGCTGAGTCCCTCCTGAGCTCCCTGTCGGACAGGCCCAGCTTTGGCATCTGCGTCCTTGCCCCAAGTTGCTACACGGCTCCCCTCATCTGGAGCCGCCGGCCCACTTTTCTTTCCCACCACAGACTGAACGCATCTTTGGACATGTGGCTGGCTCTGGGATGAAATGTTTCCAGGGCACTTCATTGGCACTCTTAACTCGTGTCATAACACACTGAATTGTTTTAGAAGTACGTTTAGAAATAGCTTATTCACAAGAATATCAAACTTCCTCATTCTTGGTCAACATTGACAGATGGTCATTTATCTTAGCATGTTATACATACTTCAATTAAGTATGTTTCCCCCTTTATCTGTGATCGTCTACAGATAAAACTGGTCTGCTATTAGCTTACTTAGAGTCCATCTCTGCCTTTGCTCTTTCATTTTTCCTGAACTTCTCGTGTGGGATAATTTCTCATATCGCTTTCCCTGATCCTAACTTACTTATTATAATTAAGTGGGGTGTAGGAATAGGAATATAGTATAGTTATGAATGTCCAATAACATATATTCCATTATTCTAAATTGATTTAAATTTACTTAAAAATGATAGTTGAAGATAGAGTGCCTCATTTGGAAGGGAAGGGGGTCTACAGAATATTTGCTTTTATAAAGGGGGTATTGGGTCTGAAATGATAGCTATGGCCATAAGTTAGCAACGTTTGCTAGGAACTGGGCTGATGTTAACTCTGCTAGTTCTGATCCATAGATCATAGTCCTTTGTAGATCTATGGTCTATTGTAGACTTTGTGTGTTAGGTGCAGCATTTATCACATTGTATGTACCGCACTATATATATGATATTCAGTAGCTTACCCTTCTAAATGAAAAGATAAAAGGACTATAGATGAGTAGATTCTTAGTGAGTTGTTCCCCGCCCTCTCCCATTCCCACCAATTTGGTTAGAGATAGCCAATACAGAAGATTCTTTAAACACGTGGATGAGGATAGAAACTCAATCCTTAACCATTACACATTTTCAGGACTGACTTTAAATTAAATTTTCGGCTATCATTAGCAATGTACCGCTATTCTCAGATTTCTTTTACAGTCTCTTGTTTCGATGACCTTTTCGTACTTCGGTCTTTGCTTAATTTCATTCAGAGGTAGAAAATATGGTAATTTTTAACAACTCCTTGGTAATTGTGCAAATAAAAAGGAGGTTTTAAAACGGCAGATTTAAAAAGAAAAGAATTGATTCGATTCCAAAGCTGGTATTAACATATTTCAATGCAGAGGAAAGATAAGGAGCAAGATGAATCTTAAGGTTATAAGAGGCCCATCAAATTGACCTACATGAGCTCACAGAAGTTACACGTTTCCTAAGGCCAAGGAACTGTTTCATGACCTTGAAGGGTATATTAGGATTTCTATTTAAGTCATTACATTTTCAAACATTGGAACTGCTCAGATTTGGTTCACTGCACAAACCGATCACTTAGAATGTTAAAGAGCATGACTTTGGTCTCCTGGAGACAGCTCTTCTGTGACTGAGCTCTCGTTTGCACGGCCTGTCTACCTTCCCTGTTAATTTTTTTTTCTTGTTTTTTGTTTTTCTCCCCCCCTTGTCAGCCTACATTGTGAATGCAACTGATAGAACAAACACCAACACCTAACACTGGAAATTCTCTCCTCTGAACTCATTTGAAACACATGCTGAGGTTCTCAATCGGCAAGTTTTATAAAATGTCAGAACGTTTTAGAGTTGGGAGTGATTGTTGGACTCATTCTAATCACACAGGGAGCTTAAGAAAATACTAATGCCTCAGCCCCACCTTCCGAAATTCTGAATTAACTTGTCTGGGGAAGACTGCAGGCCCCTATGTTTTTAAAAAGTCTTCCAAGCAATTTTAATGTCCAGCCAATTGGAGAACCACTGGGCTAGTCCCATTCGATCAGATAAAAACAGAAATTCATATAGGATTTGACATAGCAAAGGGCACAAAACTAGACATCAGAATAGCTGAGACTAAACACTGACGGCGCCGGCCCTCCCCGCCCCGCAGAGGCCCGCGCGGCCTCCCTCCGCCGCGGGGACCCGGAGTGGCAGCCGCCGCAACCCCCGTCCTTCCCGCGCCCCGCGCCCCGCCGCCGCCGCCGCCGCCGCCGCCGCCCGCGCTCACCTCAGGGGCGCAACCGGCACAGCCGGCAGTCGGCCTCGTTCCCGCCGAAGCGTCTCGGTGCGGTACTCCCTGCGCGGGCGGCTTCTTCCCCGGCGGTCGCAGGGGGTTCACGGGTGGGGGGGCGGGGAACGGCCGTCACTTGAGCAACGAACCGAAGCGCCGCCTGGTGGCATTTTCCACAGGCCGGCGCCACCGCAGCCGCCTTGGGTCCGCACAGCCCCCTGCCGGCCGCAGCTCTTGCTGTCTCGCCGAGCCGACAAGCCTCCGCGGACAGGCGAGGGAGCCGCGGCGCGAGTCGGAGGCCGGGCGGGGGTGTGCGCAGACTCTTTCCTCTGGGAACTGCGCGCATGCGCACCAGCGGGGCGGGACCCGCGGCCGCTGCCTGGGGGCGGGACCCGCGGCCGCTGCGTGGGGGCCGGCCCCGCCCAGGGGCGCTGGTCCGGCTCAGCCAATCGCGAGCGCCGGGTACCTCTTGGCGCGGGCGATTTGAATGGTTCGCGGCCGCCTGAGGTGGCGGCAGGTGGGCATGCCGCTGCCCTTTAGGGAGCTTCTCTGAGATCGGGAGGGGAACCCGCACCTCATCCTTTCGCCGGAGCCCCACCCTCCCCAGGCCGCGGGACTGGCAAAAAAAACAAACAAACAAAAAAACCAGCTGGGAAAGTAAAACAACACTGACTTCAGGATAACGGTTACATCTTTGGATGGAAAGAAGGGAATGGGATAAAGGAAAGGTGAAAAAGAAACTTCAAGCATTTGTATATTATTTGATTTCTTAAAAGAAAGATTTTTAAATGCTAACATTTTGCAAAATGCTTCAATGTTTTAAAGAAATAAAATGTTAATATGTAATTTTATTACATAAAAACCCAAAATATAGTCATGCATATGCACACACATATGCATATTTTATATCTAAACATAAAAAACATTATTCGATGAATAAAATGATAGAGATTTTCTCTATCATTGAGCTGTATTCTTTTCCTTAACTTACGGTTATTTCAGGTACTTCAGGGCTCCAGAGCTTGCCAGGAGACGCACATGTCCAAGAAGGCCAGTGCCCAGCAGGGAAGCAGGATGGAGCCCCAGGTGCAGGGAGGTCAAGGCAGGATGGGGGTACTGGGGATGGTCGAAGGCAGGCAGGGAGGCTCGGGGTCAGGCAACGGGGAGGGAAGCATCGGGGTGTATGTGGGGCACAGGTAGGCCAAGGCAGGATGGGGTGAGGGGCGCTGTGTGGGACCCAAGTAGGAAGGGAGGGGAGGGGTGCTTCAGGCGCCAGGGTCGGGCTATCCCCTCCCCCCACCTGCTGCCACCTCCCAAAGCAGCAGCTGAGTCCCTCCTGAGCTCCCTGTCGGACAGGCCCAGCTTTGGCATCTGCGTCCTTGCCCCAAGTTGCTACACGGCTCCCCTCATCTGGAGCCGCCGGCCCACTTTTCTTTCCCACCACAGACTGAACGCATCTTTGGACATGTGGCTGGCTCTGGGATGAAATGTTTCCAGGGCACTTCATTGGCACTCTTAACTCGTGTCATAACACACTGAATTGTTTTAGAAGTACGTTTAGAAATAGCTTATTCACAAGAATATCAAACTTCCTCATTCTTGGTCAACATTGACAGATGGTCATTTATCTTAGCATGTTATACATACTTCAATTAAGTATGTTTCCCCCTTTATCTGTGATCGTCTACAGATAAAACTGGTCTGCTATTAGCTTACTTAGAGTCCATCTCTGCCTTTGCTCTTTCATTTTTCCTGAACTTCTCGTGTGGGATAATTTCTCATATCGCTTTCCCTGATCCTAACTTACTTATTATAATTAAGTGGGGTGTAGGAATAGGAATATAGTATAGTTATGAATGTCCAATAACATATATTCCATTATTCTAAATTGATTTAAATTTACTTAAAAATGATAGTTGAAGATAGAGTGCCTCATTTGGAAGGGAAGGGGGTCTACAGAATATTTGCTTTTATAAAGGGGGTATTGGGTCTGAAATGATAGCTATGGCCATAAGTTAGCAACGTTTGCTAGGAACTGGGCTGATGTTAACTCTGCTAGTTCTGATCCATAGATCATAGTCCTTTGTAGATCTATGGTCTATTGTAGACTTTGTGTGTTAGGTGCAGCATTTATCACATTGTATGTACCGCACTATATATATGATATTCAGTAGCTTACCCTTCTAAATGAAAAGATAAAAGGACTATAGATGAGTAGATTCTTAGTGAGTTGTTCCCCGCCCTCTCCCATTCCCACCAATTTGGTTAGAGATAGCCAATACAGAAGATTCTTTAAACACGTGGATGAGGATAGAAACTCAATCCTTAACCATTACACATTTTCAGGACTGACTTTAAATTAAATTTTAGGCTATCATTAGCAATGTACCGCTATTCTCAGATTTCTTTTACAGTCTCTTGTTTCGATGACCTTTTCGTACTTCGGTCTTTGCTTAATTTCATTCAGAGGTAGAAAATATGGTAATTTTTAACAACTCCTTGGTAATTGTGCAAATAAAAAGGAGGTTTTAAAACGGCAGATTTAAAAAGAAAAGAATTGATTCGATTCCAAAGCTGGTATTAACATATTTCAATGCAGAGGAAAGATAAGGAGCAAGATGAATCTTAAGGTTATAAGAGGCCCATCAAATTGACCTACATGAGCTCACAGAAGTTACACGTTTCCTAAGGCCAAGGAACTGTTTCATGACCTTGAAGGGTATATTAGGATTTCTATTTAAGTCATTACATTTTCAAACATTGGAACTGCTCAGATTTGGTTCACTGCACAAACCGATCACTTAGAATGTTAAAGAGCATGACTTTGGTCTCCTGGAGACAGCTCTTCTGTGACTGAGCTCTCGTTTGCACGGCCTGTCTACCTTCCCTGTTAATTTTTTTTTCTTGTTTTTTGTTTTTCTCCCCCCCTTGTCAGCCTACATTGTGAATGCAACTGATAGAACAAACACCAACACCTAACACTGGAAATTCTCTCCTCTGAACTCATTTGAAACACATGCTGAGGTTCTCAATCGGCAAGTTTTATAAAATGTCAGAACGTTTTAGAGTTGGGAGTGATTGTTGGACTCATTCTAATCACACAGGGAGCTTAAGAAAATACTAATGCCTCAGCCCCACCTTCCGAAATTCTGAATTAACTTGTCTGGGGAAGACTGCAGGCCCCTATGTTTTTAAAAAGTCTTCCAAGCAATTTTAATGTCCAGCCAATTGGAGAACCACTGGGCTAGTCCCATTCGATCAGATAAAAACAGAAATTCATATAGGATTTGACATAGCAAAGGGCACAAAACTAGACATCAGAATAGCTGAGACTAAACACTGACGGCGCCGGCCCTCCCCGCCCCGCAGAGGCCCGCGCGGCCTCCCTCCGCCGCGGGGACCCGGAGTGGCAGCCGCCGCAACCCTCGTCCTTCCCGCGCCCCGCGCCCCGCCGCCGCCGCCGCCCGCGCTCACCTCAGGGGCGCAACCGGCACAGCCGGCAGTCGGCCTCGTTCCCGCCGAAGCGTCTCGGTGCGGTACTCCCTGCGCGGGCGGCTTCTTCCCCGGCGGTCGCAGGGGGTTCAGGGGTGGGGGGGCGGGGAACGGCCGTCACTTGAGCAACGAACCGAAGCGCCGCCTGGTGGCATTTTCCACAGGCCGGCGCCACCGCAGCCGCCTTGGGTCCGCACAGCCCCCTGCCGGCCGCAGCTCTTGCTGTCTCGCCGAGCCGACAAGCCTCCGCGGACAGGCGAGGGAGCCGCGGCGCGAGTCGGAGGCCGGGCGGGGGTGTGCGCAGACTCTTTCCTCTGGGAACTGCGCGCATGCGCACCAGCGGGGCGGGACCCGCGGCCGCTGCCTGGGGGCGGGACCCGCGGCCGCTGCGTGGGGGCCGGCCCCGCCCAGGGGCGCTGGTCCGGCTCAGCCAATCGCGAGCGCCGGGTACCTCTTGGCGCGGGCGATTTGAATGGTTCGCGGCCGCCTGAGGTGGCGGCAGGTGGGCATGCCGCTGCCCTTTAGGGAGCTTCTCTGAGATCGGGAGGGGAACCCGCACCTCATCCTTTCGCCGGAGCCCCACCCTCCCCAGGCCGCGGGACTGGCAAAAAAAACAAACAAACAAACAAACAAAAAAAACCAGCTGGGAAAGTAAAACAACACTGACTTCAGGATAACGGTTACATCTTTGGATGGAAAGAAGGGAATGGGATAAAGGAAAGGTGAAAAAGAAACTTCAAGCATTTGTATATTATTTGATTTCTTAAAAGAAAGATTTTTAAATGCTAACATTTTGCAAAATGCTTCAATGTTTTAAAGAAATAAAATGTTAATATGTAATTTTATTACATAAAAACCCAAAATATAGTCATGCATATGCACAGATATGCATATTTTATATCTAAACATAAAAAACATTATTCGATGAATAAAATGATAGAGATTTTCTCTATCATTGAGCTGTATTCTTTTCCTTAACTTACGGTTATTTCAGGTACTTCAGGGCTCCAGAGCTTGCCAGGAGACGCACATGTCCAAGAAGGCCAGTGCCCAGCAGGGAAGCAGGATGGAGCCCCAGGTGCAGGGAGGTCAAGGCAGGATGGGGGTACTGGGGATGGTCGAAGGCAGGCAGGGAGGCTCGGGGTCAGGCAACGGGGAGGGAAGCATCGGGGTGTATGTGGGGCACAGGTAGGCCAAGGCAGGATGGGGTGAGGGGCGCTGTGTGGGACCCAAGTAGGAAGGGAGGGGAGGGGTGCTTCAGGCGCCAGGGTCGGGCTATCCCCTCCCCCCACCTCCTGCCACCTCCCAAAGCAGCAGCTGAGTCCCTCCTGAGCTCCCTGTCGGACAGGCCCAGCTTTGGCATCTGCGTCCTTGCCCCAAGTTGCTACACGGCTCCCCTCATCTGGAGCCGCCGGCCCACTTTTCTTTCCCACCACAGACTGAACGCATCTTTGGACATGTGGCTGGCTCTGGGATGAAATGTTTCCAGGGCACTTCATTGGCACTCTTAACTCGTGTCATAACACACTGAATTGTTTTAGAAGTACGTTTAGAAATAGCTTATTCACAAGAATATCAAACTTCCTCATTCTTGGTCAACATTGACAGATGGTCATTTATCTTAGCATGTTATACATACTTCAATTAAGTATGTTTCCCCCTTTATCTGTGATCGTCTACAGATAAAACTGGTCTGCTATTAGCTTACTTAGAGTCCATCTCTGCCTTTGCTCTTTCATTTTTCCTGAACTTCTCGTGTGGGATAATTTCTCATATCGCTTTCCCTGATCCTAACTTACTTATTATAATTAAGTGGGGTGTAGGAATAGGAATATAGTATAGTTATGAATGTCCAATAACATATATTCCATTATTCTAAATTGATTTAAATTTACTTAAAAATGATAGTTGAAGATAGAGTGCCTCATTTGGAAGGGAAGGGGGTCTACAGAATATTTGCTTTTATAAAGGGGGTATTGGGTCTGAAATGATAGCTATGGCCATAAGTTAGCAACGTTTGCTAGGAACTGGGCTGATGTTAACTCTGCTAGTTCTGATCCATAGATCATAGTCCTTTGTAGATCTATGGTCTATTGTAGACTTTGTGTGTTAGGTGCAGCATTTATCACATTGTATGTACCGCACTATATATATGATATTCAGTAGCTTACCCTTCTAAATGAAAAGATAAAAGGACTATAGATGAGTAGATTCTTAGTGAGTTGTTCCCCGCCCTCTCCCATTCCCACCAATTTGGTTAGAGATAGCCAATACAGAAGATTCTTTAAACACGTGGATGAGGATAGAAACTCAATCCTTAACCATTACACATTTTCAGGACTGACTTTAAATTAAATTTTCGGCTATCATTAGCAATGTACCGCTATTCTCAGATTTCTTTTACAGTCTCTTGTTTCGATGACCTTTTCGTACTTCGGTCTTTGCTTAATTTCATTCAGAGGTAGAAAATATGGTAATTTTTAACAACTCCTTGGTAATTGTGCAAATAAAAAGGAGGTTTTAAAACGGCAGATTTAAAAAGAAAAGAATTGATTCGATTCCAAAGCTGGTATTAACATATTTCAATGCAGAGGAAAGATAAGGAGCAAGATGAATCTTAAGGTTATAAGAGGCCCATCAAATTGACCTACATGAGCTCACAGAAGTTACACGTTTCCTAAGGCCAAGGAACTGTTTCATGACCTTGAAGGGTATATTAGGATTTCTATTTAAGTCATTACATTTTCAAACATTGGAACTGCTCAGATTTGGTTCACTGCACAAACCGATCACTTAGAATGTTAAAGAGCATGACTTTGGTCTCCTGGAGACAGCTCTTCTGTGACTGAGCTCTCGTTTGCACGGCCTGTCTACCTTCCCTGTTAATTTTTTTTTCTTGTTTTTTGTTTTTCTCCCCCCCTTGTCAGCCTACATTGTGAATGCAACTGATAGAACAAACACCAACACCTAACACTGGAAATTCTCTCCTCTGAACTCATTTGAAACACATGCTGAGGTTCTCAATCGGCAAGTTTTATAAAATGTCAGAACGTTTTAGAGTTGGGAGTGATTGTTGGACTCATTCTAATCACACAGGGAGCTTAAGAAAATACTAATGCCTCAGCCCCACCTTCCGAAATTCTGAATTAACTTGTCTGGGGAAGACTGCAGGCCCCTATGTTTTTAAAAAGTCTTCCAAGCAATTTTAATGTCCAGCCAATTGGAGAACCACTGGGCTAGTCCCATTCGATCAGATAAAAACAGAAATTCATATAGGATTTGACATAGCAAAGGGCACAAAACTAGACATCAGAATAGCTGAGACTAAACACTGACGGCGCCGGCCCTCCCCGCCCCGCAGAGGCCCGCGCGGCCTCCCTCCGCCGCGGGGACCCGGAGTGGCAGCCGCCGCAACCCTCGTCCTTCCCGCGCCCCGCGCCCCGCCGCCGCCGCCGCCGCCGCCGCCCGCGCTCACCTCAGGGGCGCAACCGGCACAGCCGGCAGTCGGCCTCGTTCCCGCCGAAGCGTCTCGGTGCGGTACTCCCTGCGCGGGCGGCTTCTTCCCCGGCGGTCGCAGGGGGTTCAGGGGTGGGGGGGCGGGGAACGGCCGTCACTTGAGCAACGAACCGAAGCGCCGCCTGGTGGCATTTTCCACAGGCCGGCGCCACCGCAGCCGCCTTGGGTCCGCACAGCCCCCTGCCGGCCGCAGCTCTTGCTGTCTCGCCGAGCCGACAAGCCTCCGCGGACAGGCGAGGGAGCCGCGGCGCGAGTCGGAGGCCGGGCGGGGGTGTGCGCAGACTCTTTCCTCTGGGAACTGCGCGCATGCGCACCAGCGGGGCGGGACCCGCGGCCGCTGCCTGGGGGCGGGACCCGCGGCCGCTGCGTGGGGGCCGGCCCCGCCCAGGGGCGCTGGTCCGGCTCAGCCAATCGCGAGCGCCGGGTACCTCTTGGCGCGGGCGATTTGAATGGTTCGCGGCCGCCTGAGGTGGCGGCAGGTGGGCATGCCGCTGCCCTTTAGGGAGCTTCTCTGAGATCGGGAGGGGAACCCGCACCTCATCCTTTCGCCGGAGCCCCACCCTCCCCAGGCCACGGGACTGGCAAAAAAAACAAACAAACAAAAAAAAAAAACCAGCTGGGAAAGTAAAACAACACTGACTTCAGGATAACGGTTACATCTTTGGATGGAAAGAAGGGAATGGGATAAAGGAAAGGTGAAAAAGAAACTTCAAGCATTTGTATATTATTTGATTTCTTAAAAGAAAGATTTTTAAATGCTAACATTTTGCAAAATGCTTCAATGTTTTAAAGAAATAAAATGTTAATATGTAATTTTATTACATAAAAACCCAAAATATAGTCATGCATATGCACACAGATATGCATATTTTATATCTAAACATAAAAAACATTATTCGATGAATAAAATGATAGAGATTTTCTCTATCATTGAGCTTTATTCTTTTCCTTAACTTACGGTTATTTCAGGTACTTCAGGGCTCCAGAGCTTGCCAGGAGACGCACATGTCCAAGAAGGCCAGTGCCCAGCAGGGAAGCAGGATGGAGCCCCAGGTGCAGGGAGGTCAAGGCAGGATGGGGGTACTGGGGATGGTCGAAGGCAGGCAGGGAGGCTCGGGGTCAGGCAACGGGGAGGGAAGCATCGGGGTGTATGTGGGGCACAGGTAGGCCAAGGCAGGATGGGGTGAGGGGCGCTGTGTGGGACCCAAGTAGGAAGGGAGGGGAGGGGTGCTTCAGGCGCCAGGGTCGGGCTATCCCCTCCCCCCACCTGCTGCCACCTCCCAAAGCAGCAGCTGAGTCCCTCCTGAGCTCCCTGTCGGACAGGCCCAGCTTTGGCATCTGCGTCCTTGCCCCAAGTTGCTACACGGCTCCCCTCATCTGGAGCCGCCGGCCCACTTTTCTTTCCCACCACAGACTGAACGCATCTTTGGACATGTGGCTGGCTCTGGGATGAAATGTTTCCAGGGCACTTCATTGGCACTCTTAACTCGTGTCATAACACACTGAATTGTTTTAGAAGTACGTTTAGAAATAGCTTATTCACAAGAATATCAAACTTCCTCATTCTTGGTCAACATTGACAGATGGTCATTTATCTTAGCATGTTATACATACTTCAATTAAGTATGTTTCCCCCTTTATCTGTGATCGTCTACAGATAAAACTGGTCTGCTATTAGCTTACTTAGAGTCCATCTCTGCCTTTGCTCTTTCATTTTTCCTGAACTTCTCGTGTGGGATAATTTCTCATATCGCTTTCCCTGATCCTAACTTACTTATTATAATTAAGTGGGGTGTAGGAATAGGAATATAGTATAGTTATGAATGTCCAATAACATATATTCCATTATTCTAAATTGATTTAAATTTACTTAAAAATGATAGTTGAAGATAGAGTGCCTCATTTGGAAGGGAAGGGGGTCTACAGAATATTTGCTTTTATAAAGGGGGTATTGGGTCTGAAATGATAGCTATGGCCATAAGTTAGCAACGTTTGCTAGGAACTGGGCTGATGTTAACTCTGCTAGTTCTGATCCATAGATCATAGTCCTTTGTAGATCTATGGTCTATTGTAGACTTTGTGTGTTAGGTGCAGCATTTATCACATTGTATGTACCGCACTATATATATGATATTCAGTAGCTTACCCTTCTAAATGAAAAGATAAAAGGACTATAGATGAGTAGATTCTTAGTGAGTTGTTCCCCGCCCTCTCCCATTCCCACCAATTTGGTTAGAGATAGCCAATACAGAAGATTCTTTAAACACGTGGATGAGGATAGAAACTCAATCCTTAACCATTACACATTTTCAGGACTGACTTTAAATTAAATTTTCGGCTATCATTAGCAATGTACCGCTATTCTCAGATTTCTTTTACAGTCTCTTGTTTCGATGACCTTTTCGTACTTCGGTCTTTGCTTAATTTCATTCAGAGGTAGAAAATATGGTAATTTTTAACAACTCCTTGGTAATTGTGCAAATAAAAAGGAGGTTTTAAAACGGCAGATTTAAAAAGAAAAGAATTGATTCGATTCCAAAGCTGGTATTAACATATTTCAATGCAGAGGAAAGATAAGGAGCAAGATGAATCTTAAGGTTATAAGAGGCCCATCAAATTGACCTACATGAGCTCACAGAAGTTACACGTTTCCTAAGGCCAAGGAACTGTTTCATGACCTTGAAGGGTATATTAGGATTTCTATTTAAGTCATTACATTTTCAAACATTGGAACTGCTCAGATTTGGTTCACTGCACAAACCGATCACTTAGAATGTTAAAGAGCATGACTTTGGTCTCCTGGAGACAGCTCTTCTGTGACTGAGCTCTCGTTTGCACGGCCTGTCTACCTTCCCTGTTAATTTTTTTTTCTTGTTTTTTGTTTTTCTCCCCCCCTTGTCAGCCTACATTGTGAATGCAACTGATAGAACAAACACCAACACCTAACACTGGAAATTCTCTCCTCTGAACTCATTTGAAACACATGCTGAGGTTCTCAATCGGCAAGTTTTATAAAATGTCAGAACGTTTTAGAGTTGGGAGTGATTGTTGGACTCATTCTAATCACACAGGGAGCTTAAGAAAATACTAATGCCTCAGCCCCACCTTCCGAAATTCTGAATTAACTTGTCTGGGGAAGACTGCAGGCCCCTATGTTTTTAAAAAGTCTTCCAAGCAATTTTAATGTCCAGCCAATTGGAGAACCACTGGGCTAGTCCCATTCGATCAGATAAAAACAGAAATTCATATAGGATTTGACATAGCAAAGGGCACAAAACTAGACATCAGAATAGCTGAGACTAAACACTGACGGCGCCGGCCCTCCCCGCCCCGCAGAGGCCCGCGCGGCCTCCCTCCGCCGCGGGGACCCGGAGTGGCAGCCGCCGCAACCCTCGTCCTTCCCGCGCCCCGCGCCCCGCCGCCGCCGCCGCCGCCGCCGCCGCCCGCGCTCACCTCAGGGGCGCAACCGGCACAGCCGGCAGTCGGCCTCGTTCCCGCCGAAGCGTCTCGGTGCGGTACTCCCTGCGCGGGCGGCTTCTTCCCCGGCGGTCGCAGGGGGTTCAGGGGTGGGGGGGCGGGGAACGGCCGTCACTTGAGCAACGAACCGAAGCGCCGCCTGGTGGCATTTTCCACAGGCCGGCGCCACCGCAGCCGCCTTGGGTCCGCACAGCCCCCTGCCGGCCGCAGCTCTTGCTGTCTCGCCGAGCCGACAAGCCTCCGCGGACAGGCGAGGGAGCCGCGGCGCGAGTCGGAGGCCGGGCGGGGGTGTGCGCAGACTCTTTCCTCTGGGAACTGCGCGCATGCGCACCAGCGGGGCGGGACCCGCGGCCGCTGCCTGGGGGCGGGACCCGCGGCCGCTGCGTGGGGGCCGGCCCCGCCCAGGGGCGCTGGTCCGGCTCAGCCAATCGCGAGCGCCGGGTACCTCTTGGCGCGGGCGATTTGAATGGTTCGCGGCCGCCTGAGGTGGCGGCAGGTGGGCATGCCGCTGCCCTTTAGGGAGCTTCTCTGAGATCGGGAGGGGAACCCGCACCTCATCCTTTCGCCGGAGCCCCACCCTCCCCAGGCCGCGGGACTGGCAAAAAAAACAAACAAACAAACAAACAAAAAAAACCAGCTGGGAAAGTAAAACAACACTGACTTCAGGATAACGGTTACATCTTTGGATGGAAAGAAGGGAATGGGATAAAGGAAAGGTGAAAAAGAAACTTCAAGCATTTGTATATTATTTGATTTCTTAAAAGAAAGATTTTTAAATGCTAACATTTTGCAAAATGCTTCAATGTTTTAAAGAAATAAAATGTTAATATGTAATTTTATTACATAAAAACCCAAAATATAGTCATGCATATGCACACACATATGCATATTTTATATCTAAACATAAAAAAAATTATTCGATGAATAAAATGATAGAGATTTTCTCTATCATTGAGCTTTATTCTTTTCCTTAACTTACGGTTATTTCAGGTACTTCAGGGCTCCAGAGCTTGCCAGGAGACGCACATGTCCAAGAAGGCCAGTGCCCAGCAGGGAAGCAGGATGGAGCCCCAGGTGCAGGGAGGTCAAGGCAGGATGGGGGTACTGGGGATGGTCGAAGGCAGGCAGGGAGGCTCGGGGTCAGGCAACGGGGAGGGAAGCATCGGGGTGTATGTGGGGCACAGGTAGGCCAAGGCAGGATGGGGTGAGGGGCGCTGTGTGGGACCCAAGTAGGAAGGGAGGGGAGGGGTGCTTCAGGCGCCAGGGTCGGGCTATCCCCTCCCCCCACCTCCTGCCACCTCCCAAAGCAGCAGCTGAGTCCCTCCTGAGCTCCCTGTCGGACAGGCCCAGCTTTGGCACCTGCGTCCTTGCCCCAAGTTGCTACACGGCTCCCCTCATCTGGAGCCGCCTGCCCACTTTTCTTTCCCACCACAGACTGAACGCATCTTTGGACATGTGGCTGGCTCTGGGATGAAATGTTTCCAGGGCACTTCATTGGCACTCTTAACTCGTGTCATAACACACTGAATTGTTTTAGAAGTACGTTTAGAAATAGCTTATTCACAAGAATATCAAACTTCCTCATTCTTGGTCAACATTGACAGATGGTCATTTATCTTAGCATGTTATACATACTTCAATTAAGTATGTTTCCCCCTTTATCTGTGATCGTCTACAGATAAAACTGGTCTGCTATTAGCTTACTTAGAGTCCATCTCTGCCTTTGCTCTTTCATTTTTCCTGAACTTCTCGTGTGGGATAATTTCTCATATCGCTTTCCCTGATCCTAACTTACTTATTATAATTAAGTGGGGTGTAGGAATAGGAATATAGTATAGTTATGAATGTCCAATAACATATATTCCATTATTCTAAATTGATTTAAATTTACTTAAAAATGATAGTTGAAGATAGAGTGCCTCATTTGGAAGGGAAGGGGGTCTACAGAATATTTGCTTTTATAAAGGGGGTATTGGGTCTGAAATGATAGCTATGGCCATAAGTTAGCAACGTTTGCTAGGAACTGGGCTGATGTTAACTCTGCTAGTTCTGATCCATAGATCATAGTCCTTTGTAGATCTATGGTCTATTGTAGACTTTGTGTGTTAGGTGCAGCATTTATCACATTGTATGTACCGCACTATATATATGATATTCAGTAGCTTACCCTTCTAAATGAAAAGATAAAAGGACTATAGATGAGTAGATTCTTAGTGAGTTGTTCCCCGCCCTCTCTCATTCCCACCAATTTGGTTAGAGATAGCCAATACAGAAGATTCTTTAAACACGTGGATGAGGATAGAAACTCAATCCTTAACCATTACACATTTTCAGGACTGACTTTAAATTAAATTTTCGGCTATCATTAGCAATGTACCGCTATTCTCAGATTTCTTTTACAGTCTCTTGTTTCGATGACCTTTTCGTACTTCGGTCTTTGCTTAATTTCATTCAGAGGTAGAAAATATGGTAATTTTTAACAACTCCTTGGTAATTGTGCAAATAAAAAGGAGGTTTTAAAACGGCAGATTTAAAAAGAAAAGAATTGATTCGATTCCAAAGCTGGTATTAACATATTTCAATGCAGAGGAAAGATAAGGAGCAAGATGAATCTTAAGGTTATAAGAGGCCCATCAAATTGACCTACATGAGCTCACAGAAGTTACACGTTTCCTAAGGCCAAGGAACTGTTTCATGACCTTGAAGGGTATATTAGGATTTCTATTTAAGTCATTACATTTTCAAACATTGGAACTGCTCAGATTTGGTTCACTGCACAAACCGATCACTTAGAATGTTAAAGAGCATGACTTTGGTCTCCTGGAGACAGCTCTTCTGTGACTGAGCTCTCGTTTGCACGGCCTGTCTACCTTCCCTGTTAATTTTTTTTTCTTGTTTTTTGTTTTTCTCCCCCCCTTGTCAGCCTACATTGTGAATGCAACTGATAGAACAAACACCAACACCTAACACTGGAAATTCTCTCCTCTGAACTCATTTGAAACACATGCTGAGGTTCTCAATCGGCAAGTTTTATAAAATGTCAGAACGTTTTAGAGTTGGGAGTGATTGTTGGACTCATTCTAATCACACAGGGAGCTTAAGAAAAAACTAATGCCTCAGCCCCACCTTCCGAAATTCTGAATTAACTTGTCTGGGGAAGACTGCAGGCCCCTATGTTTTTAAAAAGTCTTCCAAGCAATTTTAATGTCCAGCCAATTGGAGAACCACTGGGCTAGTCCCATTCGATCAGATAAAAACAGAAATTCATATAGGATTTGACATAGCAAAGGGCACAAAACTAGACATCAGAATAGCTGAGACTAAACACTGACGGCGCCGGCCCTCCCCGCCCCGCAGAGGCCCGCGCGGCCTCCCTCCGCCGCGGGGACCCGGAGTGGCAGCCGCCGCAACCCCCGTCCTTCCCGCGCCCCGCGCCCCGCCGCCGCCGCCGCCGCCGCCGCCGCCCGCGCTCACCTCAGGGGCGCAACCGGCACAGCCGGCAGTCGGCCTCGTTCCCGCCGAAGCGTCTCGGTGCGGTACTCCCTGCGCGGGCGGCTTCTTCCCCGGCGGTCGCAGGGGGTTCAGGGGTGGGGGGGCGGGGAACGGCCGTCACTTGAGCAACGAACCGAAGCGCCGCCTGGTGGCATTTTCCACAGGCCGGCGCCACCGCAGCCGCCTTGGGTCCGCACAGCCCCCTGCCGGCCGCAGCTCTTGCTGTCTCGCCGAGCCGACAAGCCTCCGCGGACAGGCGAGGGAGCCGCGGCGCGAGTCGGAGGCCGGGCGGGGGTGTGCGCAGACTCTTTCCTCTGGGAACTGCGCGCATGCGCACCAGCGGGGCGGGACCCGCGGCCGCTGCCTGGGGGCGGGACCCGCGGCCGCTGCGTGGGGGCCGGCCCCGCCCAGGGGCGCTGGTCCGGCTCAGCCAATCGCGAGCGCCGGGTACCTCTTGGCGCGGGCGATTTGAATGGTTCGCGGCCGCCTGAGGTGGCGGCAGGTGGGCATGCCGCTGCCCTTTAGGGAGCTTCTCTGAGATCGGGAGGGGAACCCGCACCTCATCCTTTCGCCGGAGCCCCACCCTCCCCAGGCCGCGGGACTGGCAAAAAAAACAAACAAACAAACAAACAAAAAAAAACCAGCTGGGAAAGTAAAACAACACTGACTTCAGGATAACGGTTACATCTTTGGATGGAAAGAAGGGAATGGGATAAAGGAAAGGTGAAAAAGAAACTTCAAGCATTTGTATATTATTTGATTTCTTAAAAGAAAGATTTTTAAATGCTAACATTTTGCAAAATGCTTCAATGTTTTAAAGAAATAAAATGTTAATATGTAATTTTATTACATAAAAACCCAAAATATAGTCATGCATATGCACAGATATGCATATTTTATATCTAAACATAAAAAACATTATTCGATGAATAAAATGATAGAGATTTTCTCTATCATTGAGCTTTATTCTTTTCCTTAACTTACGGTTATTTCAGGTACTTCAGGGCTCCAGAGCTTGCCAGGAGACGCACATGTCCAAGAAGGCCAGTGCCCAGCAGGGAAGCAGGATGGAGCCCCAGGTGCAGGGAGGTCAAGGCAGGATGGGGGTACTGGGGATGGTCGAAGGCAGGCAGGGAGGCTCGGGGTCAGGCAACGGGGAGGGAAGCATCGGGGTGTATGTGGGGCACAGGTAGGCCAAGGCAGGATGGGGTGAGGGGCGCTGTGTGGGACCCAAGTAGGAAGGGAGGGGAGGGGTGCTTCAGGCGCCAGGGTCGGGCTATCCCCTCCCCCCACCTCCTGCCACCTCCCAAAGCAGCAGCTGAGTCCCTCCTGAGCTCCCTGTCGGACAGGCCCAGCTTTGGCACCTGCGTCCTTGCCCCAAGTTGCTACACGGCTCCCCTCATCTGGAGCCGCCTGCCCACTTTTCTTTCCCACCACAGACTGAACGCATCTTTGGACATGTGGCTGGCTCTGGGATGAAATGTTTCCAGGGCACTTCATTGGCACTCTTAACTCGTGTCATAACACACTGAATTGTTTTAGAAGTACGTTTAGAAATAGCTTATTCACAAGAATATCAAACTTCCTCATTCTTGGTCAACATTGACAGATGGTCATTTATCTTAGCATGTTATACATACTTCAATTAAGTATGTTTCCCCCTTTATCTGTGATCGTCTACAGATAAAACTGGTCTGCTATTAGCTTACTTAGAGTCCATCTCTGCCTTTGCTCTTTCATTTTTCCTGAACTTCTCGTGTGGGATAATTTCTCATATCGCTTTCCCTGATCCTAACTTACTTATTATAATTAAGTGGGGTGTAGGAATAGGAATATAGTATAGTTATGAATGTCCAATAACATATATTCCATTATTCTAAATTGATTTAAATTTACTTAAAAATGATAGTTGAAGATAGAGTGCCTCATTTGGAAGGGAAGGGGGTCTACAGAATATTTGCTTTTATAAAGGGGGTATTGGGTCTGAAATGATAGCTATGGCCATAAGTTAGCAACGTTTGCTAGGAACTGGGCTGATGTTAACTCTGCTAGTTCTGATCCATAGATCATAGTCCTTTGTAGATCTATGGTCTATTGTAGACTTTGTGTGTTAGGTGCAGCATTTATCACATTGTATGTACCGCACTATATATATGATATTCAGTAGCTTACCCTTCTAAATGAAAAGATAAAAGGACTATAGATGAGTAGATTCTTAGTGAGTTGTTCCCCGCCCTCTCCCATTCCCACCAATTTGGTTAGAGATAGCCAATACAGAAGATTCTTTAAACACGTGGATGAGGATAGAAACTCAATCCTTAACCATTACACATTTTCAGGACTGACTTTAAATTAAATTTTAGGCTATCATTAGCAATGTACCGCTATTCTCAGATTTCTTTTACAGTCTCTTGTTTCGATGACCTTTTCGTACTTCGGTCTTTGCTTAATTTCATTCAGAGGTAGAAAATATGGTAATTTTTAACAACTCCTTGGTAATTGTGCAAATAAAAAGGAGGTTTTAAAACGGCAGATTTAAAAAGAAAAGAATTGATTCGATTCCAAAGCTGGTATTAACATATTTCAATGCAGAGGAAAGATAAGGAGCAAGATGAATCTTAAGGTTATAAGAGGCCCATCAAATTGACCTACATGAGCTCACAGAAGTTACACGTTTCCTAAGGCCAAGGAACTGTTTCATGACCTTGAAGGGTATATTAGGATTTCTATTTAAGTCATTACATTTTCAAACATTGGAACTGCTCAGATTTGGTTCACTGCACAAACCGATCACTTAGAATGTTAAAGAGCATGACTTTGGTCTCCTGGAGACAGCTCTTCTGTGACTGAGCTCTCGTTTGCACGGCCTGTCTACCTTCCCTGTTAATTTTTTTTTCTTGTTTTTTGTTTTTCTCCCCCCCTTGTCAGCCTACATTGTGAATGCAACTGATAGAACAAACACCAACACCTAACACTGGAAATTCTCTCCTCTGAACTCATTTGAAACACATGCTGAGGTTCTCAATCGGCAAGTTTTATAAAATGTCAGAACGTTTTAGAGTTGGGAGTGATTGTTGGACTCATTCTAATCACACAGGGAGCTTAAGAAAATACTAATGCCTCAGCCCCACCTTCCGAAATTCTGAATTAACTTGTCTGGGGAAGACTGCAGGCCCCTATGTTTTTAAAAAGTCTTCCAAGCAATTTTAATGTCCAGCCAATTGGAGAACCACTGGGCTAGTCCCATTCGATCAGATAAAAACAGAAATTCATATAGGATTTGACATAGCAAAGGGCACAAAACTAGACATCAGAATAGCTGAGACTAAACACTGACGGCGCCGGCCCTCCCCGCCCCGCAGAGGCCCGCGCGGCCTCCCTCCGCCGCGGGGACCCGGAGTGGCAGCCGCCGCAACCCCCGTCCTTCCCGCGCCCCGCGCCCCGCCGCCGCCGCCGCCGCCGCCGCCCGCGCTCACCTCAGGGGCGCAACCGGCACAGCCGGCAGTCGGCCTGGTTCCCGCCGAAGCGTCTCGGTGCGGTACTCCCTGCGCGGGCGGCTTCTTCCCCGGCGGTCGCAGGGGGTTCAGGGGTGGGGGGGCGGGGAACGGCCGTCACTTGAGCAACGAACCGAAGCGCCGCCTGGTGGCATTTTCCACAGGCCGGCGCCACCGCAGCCGCCTTGGGTCCGCACAGCCCCCTGCCGGCCGCAGCTCTTGCTGTCTCGCCGAGCCGACAAGCCTCCGCGGACAGGCGAGGGAGCCGCGGCGCGAGTCGGAGGCCGGGCGGGGGTGTGCGCAGACTCTTTCCTCTGGGGACTGCGCGCATGCGCACCAGCGGGGCGGGACCCGCGGCCGCTGCCTGGGGGCGGGACCCGCGGCCGCTGCGTGGGGGCCGGCCCCGCCCAGGGGCGCTGGTCCGGCTCAGCCAATCGCGAGCGCCGGGTACCTCTTGGCTCGGGCGATTTGAATGGTTCGCGGCCGCCTGAGGTGGCGGCAGGTGGGCACGCCGCTGCCCTTTTGGGAGCTTCTCTGAGATCGGGAGGGGAACCCGCACCTCATCCTTTCGCCGGAGCCCCACCCTCCCCAGGCCGCGGGACTGGCAAAAAAAAAAAAAAAAAAAAAAAAAAAACCAGCTGGGAAAGTAAAACAACACTGACTTCAGGATAACGGTTACATCTTTGGATGGAAAGAAGGGAATGGGATAAAGGAAAGGTGAAAAAGAAACTTCAAGCATTTCTATATTATTTGATTTCTTAAAAGAAAGATTTTTAAATGCTAACATTTTGCAAAATGCTTCAATGTTTTAAAGAAATAAAATGTTAATATGTAATTTTATTACATAAAAACCCAAAATATAGTCATGCATATGCACACAAATATTCTGTAGACCCCCTTCCCTTCCAAATGAGGCACTCTATCTTCAACTATCATTTTTAAGTAAATTTAAATCAATTTAGAATAATGGAATATATGTTATTGGACATTCATAACTATACTATATTCCTATTCCTACACCCCACTTAATTATAATAAGTAAGTTAGGATCAGGGAAAGCGATATGAGAAATTATCCCACAGGAGAAGTTCAGGAAAAATGAAAGAGCAAAGGCAGAGATGGACTCTAAGTAAGCTAATAGCAGACCAGTTTTATCTGTAGACGATCACAGATAAAGGGGGAAACATACTTAATTGAAGTATGTATAACATGCTAAGATAAATGACCATCTGTCAATGTTGACCAAGAATGAGGAAGTTTGATATTCTTGTGAATAAGCTATTTCTAAACGTACTTCTAAAACAATTCAGTGTGTTATGACACGAGTTAAGAGTGCCAATGAAGTGCCCTGGAAACATTTCATCCCAGAGCCAGCCACATGTCCAAAGATGCGTTCAGTCTGTGGTGGGAAAGAAAAGTGGGCCGGCGGCTCCAGATGAGGGGAGCCGTGTAGCAACTTGGGGCAAGGACGCAGGTGCCAAAGCTGGGCCTGTCCGACACGGAGCTCAGGAGGGACTCAGCTGCTGCTTTGGGAGGTGGCAGGAGGTGGGGGGAGGGGATAGCCCGACCCTGGCGCCTGAAGCACCCCTCCCCTCCCTTCCTACTTGGGTCCCACACAGCGCCCCTCACCCCATCCTGCCTTGGCCTACCTGTGCCCCACATACACCCCGATGCTTCCCTCCCCGTTGCCTGACCCCGAGCCTCCCTGCCTGCCTTCGACCATCCCCAGTACCCCCATCCTGCCTTGACCTCCCTGCACCTGGGGCTCCATCCTGCTTCCCTGCTGGGCACTGGCCTTCTTGGACATGTGCGTCTCCTGGCAAGCTCTGGAGCCCTGAAGTACCTGAAATAACCGTAAGTTAAGGAAAAGAATAAAGCTCAATGATAGAGAAAATCTCTATCATTTTATTCATCGAATAATGTTTTTTATGTTTAGATATAAAATATGCATATCTGTGCATATGCATGACTATATTTTGGGTTTTTATGTAATAAAATTACATATTAACATTTTATTTCTTTAAAACATTGAAGCATTTTGCAAAATGTTAGCATTTAAAAATCTTTCCTTTAAGAAATCAAATAATATACAAATGCTTGAAGTTTCTTTTTCACCTTTCCTTTATCCCATTCCCTTCTTTCCATCCAAAGATGTAACCGTTATCCTGAAGTCAGTGTTGTTTTACTTTCCCAGCTGGTTTTTTTTTGTTTGTTTGTTTGTTTTGCCAGTCCCGCGGCCTGGGGAGGGTGGGGCTCCGGCGAAAGGATGAGGGGCGGGTTCCCCTCCCGATCTCAGAGAAGCTCCCAAAAGGGCAGCGGCGTGCCCACCTGCCGCCACCTCAGGCGTCCGCGAACCATTCAAATCGCCCGCGCCAAGAGGTACCCGGCGCTCGCGATTGGCTGAGCCGGACCAGCGCCCCTGGGCGGGGCCGGCCCGCACGCAGCAGCCGCGGGTCCCGCCCCCAGGCAGCGGCCGCGGGTCCCGCCCCGCTGGTGCGCATGCGCGCAGTCCCCAGAGGAAAGAGTCTGCGCACAACCCGCCCGGCCTCCGACTCGCGCCGCGGCTCCCTCGCCTGTCCGCGGAGGCTTGTCGGCTCGGCGAGACAGCAAGAGCTGCGGCCGGCAGGGGGCTGTGCGGACCCAAGGCGGCTGCGGTGGCGCCGGCCTGTGGAAAATGCCACCAGGCGGCGCTTCGGTTCGTTGCTCAAGTGACGGCCGTTCCCCGCCCCCCCCACCCCTGAACCCCCTGCGACCGCCGGGGAAGAAGCCGCCCGCGCAGGGAGTACCGCACCGAGACGCTTCGGCGGGAACGAGGCCGACTGCCGGCTGTGCCGGTTGCGCCCCTGAGGTGAGCGCGGGCGGCGGCGGCGGCGGCGGCGGCGGGGCGCGGGGCGCGGGAAGGACGGGGGTTGCGGCGGCTGCCACTCCGGGTCCCCGCGGCGGAGGGGGGCCGCGCGGGCCTCTGCGGGGCGGGGAGGGCCGGCGCCGTCAGTGTTTAGTCTCAGCTATTCTGATGTCTAGTTTTGTGCCCTTTGCTATGTCAAATCGTATATGAATTTCTGTTTTTATCTGATCGAATGGGACTAGCCCAGTGGTTCTCCAATTGGCTGGACATTAAAATTGCTTGGAAGACTTTTTAAAAACATAGGGGCCTGCAGTCTTCCCCAGACAAGTTAATTCAGAATTTCGGAAGGTGGGGCTGAGGCATTAGTATTTTCTTAAGCTCCCTGTGTGATTAGAATGAGTCCAACAATCACTCCCAACTCTGAAACGTTCTGACATTTTATAAAACTTGCCGATTGAGAACTCAGCATGTGTTTCAAATGAGTTCAGAGGAGAGAATTTCCAGTGTTAGGTGTTGGTGTTTGTTCTATCAGTTGCATTCACAATGTAGGCTGACAAGGGGGGGAAAAAAAACAAAAAACAAGAAAAAGAAATTAACAGGGAAGGTAGACAGGCCGTGCAAACGAGAGCTCAGTCACAGAAGAGCTGTCTCCAGGAGACCAAAGTCATGCTCTTTAACATTCTAAGTGATCGGTTTGTGCAGTGGACCAAATCTGAGCAGTTCCAATGTTTGAAAATGTAATGACTTAAATAGAAATCCTAATATACCCTTCAAGGTCATGAAACAGTTCCTTGGCCTTAGGAAACGTGTAACTTCTGTGAGCTCATGTAGGTCAATTTGATGGGCCTCTTATAACCTTAAGATTCATCTTGCTCCTTATCTTTCCTCTGCATTGAAATATGTTAATACCAGCTTTGGAATCGAATCAATTCTTTTCTTTTTAAATCTGCCGTTTTAAAACCTCCTTTTTATTTGCACAATTACCAAGGAGTTGTTAAAAATTACCATATTTTCTACCTCTGAATGAAATTAAGCAAAGACCGAAGTACGAAAAGGTCATCGAAACAAGAGACTGTAAAAGAAATCTGAGAATAGCGGTACATTGCTAATGATAGCCTAAAATTTAATTTAAAGTCAGTCCTGAAAATGTGTAATGGTTAAGGATTGAGTTTCTATCCTCATCCACGTGTTTAAAGAATCTTCTGTATTGGCTATCTCTAACCAAATTGGTGGGAATGGGAGAGGGCGGGGAACAACTCACTAAGAATCTACTCATCTATAGTCCTTTTATCTTTTCATTTAGAAGGGTAAGCTACTGAATATCATATATATAGTGCGGTACATACAATGTGATAAATGCTGCACCTAACACACAAAGTCTACAATAGACCATAGATCTACAAAGGACTATGATCTATGGATCAGAACTAGCAGAGTTAACATCAGCCCAGTTCTTAGCAAACGTTGCTAACTTATGGCCATAGCTATCATTTCAGACCCAATACCCCCTTTATAAAAGCAAATATTCTGTAGACCCCCTTCCCTTCCAAATGAGGCACTCTATCTTCAACTATCATTTTTAAGTAAATTTAAATCAATTTAGAATAATGGAATATATGTTATTGGACATTCATAACTATACTATATTCCTATTCCTACACCCCACTTAATTATAATAAGTAAGTTAGGATCAGGGAAAGCGATATGAGAAATTATCCCACACGAGAAGTTCAGGAAAAATGAAAGAGCAAAGGCAGAGATGGACTCTAAGTAAGCTAATAGCAGACCAGTTTTATCTGTAGACGATCACAGATAAAGGGGGAAACATACTTAATTGAAGTATGTATAACATGCTAAGATAAATGACCATCTGTCAATGTTGACCAAGAATGAGGAAGTTTGATATTCTTGTGAATAAGCTATTTCTAAACGTACTTCTAAAACAATTCAGTGTGTTATGACACGAGTTAAGAGTGCCAATGAAGTGCCCTGGAAACATTTCATCCCAGAGCCAGCCACATGTCCAAAGATGCGTTCAGTCTGTGGTGGGAAAGAAAAGTGGGCCGGCGGCTCCAGATGAGGGGAGCCGTGTAGCAACTTGGGGCAAGGACGCAGGTGCCAAAGCTGGGCCTGTCCGACACGGAGCTCAGGAGGGACTCAGCTGCTGCTTTGGGAGGTGGCAGGAGGTGGGGGGAGGGGATAGCCCGACCCTGGCGCCTGAAGCACCCCTCCCCTCCCTTCCTACTTGGGTCCCACACAGCGCCCCTCACCCCATCCTGCCTTGGCCTACCTGTGCCCCACATACACCCCGATGCTTCCCTCCCCGTTGCCTGACCCCGAGCCTCCCTGCCTGCCTTCGACCATCCCCAGTACCCCCATCCTGCCTTGACCTCCCTGCACCTGGGGCTCCATCCTGCTTCCCTGCTGGGCACTGGCCTTCTTGGACATGTGCGTCTCCTGGCAAGCTCTGGAGCCCTGAAGTACCTGAAATAACCGTAAGTTAAGGAAAAGAATAAAGCTCAATGATAGAGAAAATCTCTATCATTTTATTCATCGAATAATGTTTTTTATGTTTAGATATAAAATATGCATATCTGTGTGCATATGCATGACTATATTTTGGGTTTTTATGTAATAAAATTACATATTAACATTTTATTTCTTTAAAACATTGAAGCATTTTGCAAAATGTTAGCATTTAAAAATCTTTCTTTTAAGAAATCAAATAATATACAAATGCTTGAAGTTTCTTTTTCACCTTTCCTTTATCCCATTCCCTTCTTTCCATCCAAAGATGTAACCGTTATCCTGAAGTCAGTGTTGTTTTACTTTCCCAGCTGGTTTTTTTTTTTTTTTTTTTGCCAGTCCCGCGGCCTGGGGAGGGTGGGGCTCCGGCGAAAGGATGAGGTGCGGGTTCCCCTCCCGATCTCAGAGAAGCTCCCAAAAGGGCAGCGGCGTGCCCACCTGCCGCCACCTCAGGCGGCCGCGAACCATTCAAATCGCCCGCGCCAAGAGGTACCCGGCGCTCGCGATTGGCTGAGCCGGACCAGCGCCCCTGGGCGGGGCCGGCCCCCTCGCAGCGGCCGCGGGTCCCGCCCCCAGGCAGCGGCCGCGGGTCCCGCCCCGCTGGTGCGCATGCGCGCAGTTCCCAGAGGAAAGAGTCTGCGCACACCCCCGCCCGGCCTCCGACTCGCGCCGCGGCTCCCTCGCCTGTCCGCGGAGGCTTGTCGGCTCGGCGAGACAGCAAGAGCTGCGGCCGGCAGGGGGCTGTGCGGACCCAAGGCGGCTGCGGTGGCGCCGGCCTGTGGAAAATGCCACCAGGCGGCGCTTCGGTTCGTTGCTCAAGTGACGGCCGTTCCCCGCCCCCCCACCCCTGAACCCCCTGCGACCGCCGGGGAAGAAGCCGCCCGCGCAGGGAGTACCGCACCGAGACGCTTCGGCGGGAACGAGGCCGACTGCCGGCTGTGCCGGTTGCGCCCCTGAGGTGAGCGCGGGCGGCGGCGGCGGCGGCGGCGGCGGCGGCGGCGGCGGCGGCGGGGCGCGGGGCGCGGGAAGGACGGGGGTTGCGGCGGCTGCCACTCCGGGTCCCCGCGGCGGAGGGAGGCCGCGCGGGCCTCTGCGGGGCGGGGAGGGCCGGCGCCGTCAGTGTTTAGTCTCAGCTATTCTGATGTCTAGTTTTGTGCCCTTTGCTATGTCAAATCCTATATGAATTTCTGTTTTTATCTGATCGAATGGGACTAGCCCAGTGGTTCTCCAATTGGCTGGACATTAAAATTGCTTGGAAGACTTTTTAAAAACATAGGGGCCTGCAGTCTTCCCCAGACAAGTTAATTCAGAATTTCGGAAGGTGGGGCTGAGGCATTAGTATTTTCTTAAGCTCCCTGTGTGATTAGAATGAGTCCAACAATCACTCCCAACTCTAAAACGTTCTGACATTTTATAAAACTTGCCGATTGAGAACCTCAGCATGTGTTTCAAATGAGTTCAGAGGAGAGAATTTCCAGTGTTAGGTGTTGGTGTTTGTTCTATCAGTTGCATTCACAATGTAGGCTGACAAGGGGGGGGAAAAAACAAAAAACAAGAAAAAAAAATTAACAGGGAAGGTAGACAGGCCGTGCAAACGAGAGCTCAGTCACAGAAGAGCTGTCTCCAGGAGACCAAAGTCATGCTCTTTAACATTCTAAGTGATCGGTTTGTGCAGTGAACCAAATCTGAGCAGTTCCAATGTTTGAAAATGTAATGACTTAAATAGAAATCCTAATATACCCTTCAAGGTCATGAAACAGTTCCTTGGCCTTAGGAAACGTGTAACTTCTGTGAGCTCATGTAGGTCAATTTGATGGGCCTCTTATAACCTTAAGATTCATCTTGCTCCTTATCTTTCCTCTGCATTGAAATATGTTAATACCAGCTTTGGAATCGAATCAATTCTTTTCTTTTTAAATCTGCCGTTTTAAAACCTCCTTTTTATTTGCACAATTACCAAGGAGTTGTTAAAAATTACCATATTTTCTACCTCTGAATGAAATTAAGCAAAGACCGAAGTACGAAAAGGTCATCGAAACAAGAGACTGTAAAAGAAATCTGAGAATAGCGGTACATTGCTAATGATAGCCTAAAATTTAATTTAAAGTCAGTCCTGAAAATGTGTAATGGTTAAGGATTGAGTTTCTATCCTCATCCACGTGTTTAAAGAATCTTCTGTATTGGCTATCTCTAACCAAATTGGTGGGAATGGGAGAGGGCGGGGAACAACTCACTAAGAATCTACTCATCTATAGTCCTTTTATCTTTTCATTTAGAAGGGTAAGCTACTGAATATCATATATATAGTGCGGTACATACAATGTGATAAATGCTGCACCTAACACACAAAGTCTACAATAGACCATAGATCTACAAAGGACTATGATCTATGGATCAGAACTAGCAGAGTTAACATCAGCCCAGTTCTTAGCAAACGTTGCTAACTTATGGCCATAGCTATCATTTCAGACCCAATACCCCCTTTATAAAAGCAAATATTCTGTAGACCCCCTTCCCTTCCAAATGAGGCACTCTATCTTCAACTATCATTTTTAAGTAAATTTAAATCAATTTAGAATAATGGAATATATGTTATTGGACATTCATAACTATACTATATTCCTATTCCTACACCCCACTTAATTATAATAAGTAAGTTAGGATCAGGGAAAGCGATATGAGAAATTATCCCACACGAGAAGTTCAGGAAAAATGAAAGAGCAAAGGCAGAGATGGACTCTAAGTAAGCTAATAGCAGACCAGTTTTATCTGTAGACGATCACAGATAAAGGGGGAAACATACTTAATTGAAGTATGTATAACATGCTAAGATAAATGACCATCTGTCAATGTTGACCAAGAATGAGGAAGTTTGATATTCTTGTGAATAAGCTATTTCTAAACGTACTTCTAAAACAATTCAGTGTGTTATGACACGAGTTAAGAGTGCCAATGAAGTGCCCTGGAAACATTTCATCCCAGAGCCAGCCACATGTCCAAAGATGCGTTCAGTCTGTGGTGGGAAAGAAAAGTGGGCCGGCGGCTCCAGATGAGGGGAGCCGTGTAGCAACTTGGGGCAAGGACGCAGGTGCCAAAGCTGGGCCTGTCCGACACGGAGCTCAGGAGGGACTCAGCTGCTGCTTTGGGAGGTGGCAGGAGGTGGGGGGAGGGGATAGCCCGACCCTGGCGCCTGAAGCACCCCTCCCCTCCCTTCCTACTTGGGTCCCACACAGCGCCCCTCACCCCATCCTGCCTTGGCCTACCTGTGCCCCACATACACCCCGATGCTTCCCTCCCCGTTGCCTGACCCCGAGCCTCCCTGCCTGCCTTCGACCATCCCCAGTACCCCCATCCTGCCTTGACCTCCCTGCACCTGGGGCTCCATCCTGCTTCCCTGCTGGGCACTGGCCTTCTTGGACATGTGCGTCTCCTGGCAAGCTCTGGAGCCCTGAAGTACCTGAAATAACCGTAAGTTAAGGAAAAGAATAAAGCTCAATGATAGAGAAAATCTCTATCATTTTATTCATCGAATAATGTTTTTTATGTTTAGATATAAAATATGCATATCTGTGTGCATATGCATGACTATATTTTGGGTTTTTATGTAATAAAATTACATATTAACATTTTATTTCTTTAAAACATTGAAGCATTTTGCAAAATGTTAGCATTTAAAAATCTTTCTTTTAAGAAATCAAATAATATACAAATGCTTGAAGTTTCTTTTTCACCTTTCCTTTATCCCATTCCCTTCTTTCCATCCAAAGATGTAACCGTTATCCTGAAGTCAGTGTTGTTTTACTTTCCCAGCTGGTTTTTTTGTTTTTTTTTTTTTTTTTGCCAGTCCCGCGGCCTGGGGAGGGTGGGGCTCCGGCGAAAGGATGAGGTGCGGGTTCCCCTCCCGATCTCAGAGAAGCTCCCAAAAGGGCAGCGGCGTGCCCACCTGCCGCCACCTCAGGCGGCCGCGAACCATTCAAATCGCCCGCGCCAAGAGGTACCCGGCGCTCGCGATTGGCTGAGCCGGACCAGCGCCCCTGGGCGGGGCCGGCCCCCACGCAGCGGCCGCGGGTCCCGCCCCCAGGCAGCGGCCGCGGGTCCCGCCCCGCTGGTGCGCATGCGCGCAGTTCCCAGAGGAAAGAGTCTGCGCACACCCCCGCCCGGCCTCCGACTCGCGCCGCGGCTCCCTCGCCTGTCCGCGGAGGCTTGTCGGCTCGGCGAGACAGCAAGAGCTGCGGCCGGCAGGGGGCTGTGCGGACCCAAGGCGGCTGCGGTGGCGCCGGCCTGTGGAAAATGCCACCAGGCGGCGCTTCGGTTCGTTGCTCAAGTGACGGCCGTTCCCCGCCCCCCCACCCCTGAACCCCCTGCGACCGCCGGGGAAGAAGCCGCCCGCGCAGGGAGTACCGCACCGAGACGCTTCGGCGGGAACGAGGCCGACTGCCGGCTGTGCCGGTTGCGCCCCTGAGGTGAGCGCGGGCGGCGGCGGCGGCGGCGGCGGCGGCGGCGGCGGCGGCGGCGGCGGGGCGCGGGGCGCGGGAAGGACGGGGGTTGCGGCGGCTGCCACTCCGGGTCCCCGCGGCGGAGGGAGGCCGCGCGGGCCTCTGCGGGGCGGGGAGGGCCGGCGCCGTCAGTGTTTAGTCTCAGCTATTCTGATGTCTAGTTTTGTGCCCTTTGCTATGTCAAATCCTATATGAATTTCTGTTTTTATCTGATCGAATGGGACTAGCCCAGTGGTTCTCCAATTGGCTGGACATTAAAATTGCTTGGAAGACTTTTTAAAAACATAGGGGCCTGCAGTCTTCCCCAGACAAGTTAATTCAGAATTTCGGAAGGTGGGGCTGAGGCATTAGTATTTTCTTAAGCTCCCTGTGTGATTAGAATGAGTCCAACAATCACTCCCAACTCTAAAACGTTCTGACATTTTATAAAACTTGCCGATTGAGAACCTCAGCATGTGTTTCAAATGAGTTCAGAGGAGAGAATTTCCAGTGTTAGGTGTTGGTGTTTGTTCTATCAGTTGCATTCACAATGTAGGCTGACAAGGGGGGGAAAAAAACAAAAAACAAGAAAAAAAAATTAACAGGGAAGGTAGACAGGCCGTGCAAACGAGAGCTCAGTCACAGAAGAGCTGTCTCCAGGAGACCAAAGTCATGCTCTTTAACATTCTAAGTGATCGGTTTGTGCAGTGAACCAAATCTGAGCAGTTCCAATGTTTGAAAATGTAATGACTTAAATAGAAATCCTAATATACCCTTCAAGGTCATGAAACAGTTCCTTGGCCTTAGGAAACGTGTAACTTCTGTGAGCTCATGTAGGTCAATTTGATGGGCCTCTTATAACCTTAAGATTCATCTTGCTCCTTATCTTTCCTCTGCATTGAAATATGTTAATACCAGCTTTGGAATCGAATCAATTCTTTTCTTTTTAAATCTGCCGTTTTAAAACCTCCTTTTTATTTGCACAATTACCAAGGAGTTGTTAAAAATTACCATATTTTCTACCTCTGAATGAAATTAAGCAAAGACCGAAGTACGAAAAGGTCATCGAAACAAGAGACTGTAAAAGAAATCTGAGAATAGCGGTACATTGCTAATGATAGCCTAAAATTTAATTTAAAGTCAGTCCTGAAAATGTGTAATGGTTAAGGATTGAGTTTCTATCCTCATCCACGTGTTTAAAGAATCTTCTGTATTGGCTATCTCTAACCAAATTGGTGGGAATGGGAGAGGGCGGGGAACAACTCACTAAGAATCTACTCATCTATAGTCCTTTTATCTTTTCATTTAGAAGGGTAAGCTACTGAATATCATATATATAGTGCGGTACATACAATGTGATAAATGCTGCACCTAACACACAAAGTCTACAATAGACCATAGATCTACAAAGGACTATGATCTATGGATCAGAACTAGCAGAGTTAACATCAGCCCAGTTCTTAGCAAACGTTGCTAACTTATGGCCATAGCTATCATTTCAGACCCAATACCCCCTTTATAAAAGCAAATATTCTGTAGACCCCCTTCCCTTCCAAATGAGGCACTCTATCTTCAACTATCATTTTTAAGTAAATTTAAATCAATTTAGAATAATGGAATATATGTTATTGGACATTCATAACTATACTATATTCCTATTCCTACACCCTACTTAATTACAATAAGTAAGTTAGGATCAGGGAAAGCGATATGAGAAATTATCCCACACGAGAAGTTCAGGAAAAATGAAAGAGCAAAGGCAGAGATGGACTCTAAGTAAGCTAATAGCAGACCAGTTTTATCTGTAGACGATCACAGATAAAGGGGGAAACATACTTAATTGAAGTATGTATAACATGCTAAGATAAATGACCATCTGTCAATGTTGACCAAGAATGAGGAAGTTTGATATTCTTGTGAATAAGCTATTTCTAAACGTACTTCTAAAACAATTCAGTGTGTTATGACACGAGTTAAGAGTGCCAATGAAGTGCCCTGGAAACATTTCATCCCAGAGCCAGCCACATGTCCAAAGATGCGTTCAGTCTGTGGTGGGAAAGAAAAGTGGGCCGGCGGCTCCAGATGAGGGGAGCCGTGTAGCAACTTGGGGCAAGGACGCAGGTGCCAAAGCTGGGCCTGTCCGACACGGAGCTCAGGAGGGACTCAGCTGCTGCTTTGGGAGGTGGCAGGAGGTGGGGGGAGGGGATAGCCCGACCCTGGCGCCTGAAGCACCCCTCCCCTCCCTTCCTACTTGGGTCCCACACAGCGCCCCTCACCCCATCCTGCCTTGGCCTACCTGTGCCCCACATACACCCCGATGCTTCCCTCCCCGTTGCCTGACCCCGAGCCTCCCTGCCTGCCTTCGACCATCCCCAGTACCCCCATCCTGCCTTGACCTCCCTGCACCTGGGGCTCCATCCTGCTTCCCTGCTGGGCACTGGCCTTCTTGGACATGTGCGTCTCCTGGCAAGCTCTGGAGCCCTGAAGTACCTGAAATAACCGTAAGTTAAGGAAAAGAATAAAGCTCAATGATAGAGAAAATCTCTATCATTTTATTCATCGAATAATGTTTTTTATGTTTAGATATAAAATATGCATATCTGTGTGCATATGCATGACTATATTTTGGGTTTTTATGTAATAAAATTACATATTAACATTTTATTTCTTTAAAACATTGAAGCATTTTGCAAAATGTTAGCATTTAAAAATCTTTCTTTTAAGAAATCAAATAATATACAAATGCTTGAAGTTTCTTTTTCACCTTTCCTTTATCCCATTCCCTTCTTTCCATCCAAAGATGTAACCGTTATCCTGAAGTCAGTGTTGTTTTACTTTCCCAGCTGGTTTTTTTGTTTTTTTTTTTTTTTTTGCCAGTCCCGCGGCCTGGGGAGGGTGGGGCTCCGGCGAAAGGATGAGGTGCGGGTTCCCCTCCCGATCTCAGAGAAGCTCCCAAAAGGGCAGCGGCGTGCCCACCTGCCGCCACCTCAGGCGGCCGCGAACCATTCAAATCGCCCGCGCCAAGAGGTACCCGGCGCTCGCGATTGGCTGAGCCGGACCAGCGCCCCTGGGCGGGGCCGGCCCCCACGCAGCGGCCGCGGGTCCCGCCCCCAGGCAGCGGCCGCGGGTCCCGCCCCGCTGGTGCGCATGCGCGCAGTTCCCAGAGGAAAGAGTCTGCGCACACCCCCGCCCGGCCTCCGACTCGCGCCGCGGCTCCCTCGCCTGTCCGCGGAGGCTTGTCGGCTCGGCGAGACAGCAAGAGCTGCGGCCGGCAGGGGGCTGTGCGGACCCAAGGCGGCTGCGGTGGCGCCGGCCTGTGGAAAATGCCACCAGGCGGCGCTTCGGTTCGTTGCTCAAGTGACGGCCGTTCCCCGCCCCCCCACCCCTGAACCCCCTGCGACCGCCGGGGAAGAAGCCGCCCGCGCAGGGAGTACCGCACCGAGACGCTTCGGCGGGAACGAGGCCGACTGCCGGCTGTGCCGGTTGCGCCCCTGAGGTGAGCGCGGGCGGCGGCGGCGGCGGCGGCGGCGGCGGCGGCGGCGGCGGCGGGGCGCGGGGCGCGGGAAGGACGGGGGTTGCGGCGGCTGCCACTCCGGGTCCCCGCGGCGGAGGGAGGCCGCGCGGGCCTCTGCGGGGCGGGGAGGGCCGGCGCCGTCAGTGTTTAGTCTCAGCTATTCTGATGTCTAGTTTTGTGCCCTTTGCTATGTCAAATCCTATATGAATTTCTGTTTTTATCTGATCGAATGGGACTAGCCCAGTGGTTCTCCAATTGGCTGGACATTAAAATTGCTTGGAAGACTTTTTAAAAACATAGGGGCCTGCAGTCTTCCCCAGACAAGTTAATTCAGAATTTCGGAAGGTGGGGCTGAGGCATTAGTATTTTCTTAAGCTCCCTGTGTGATTAGAATGAGTCCAACAATCACTCCCAACTCTAAAACGTTCTGACATTTTATAAAACTTGCCGATTGAGAACCTCAGCATGTGTTTCAAATGAGTTCAGAGGAGAGAATTTCCAGTGTTAGGTGTTGGTGTTTGTTCTATCAGTTGCATTCACAATGTAGGCTGACAAGGGGGGGAAAAAAACAAAAAACAAGAAAAAAAAATTAACAGGGAAGGTAGACAGGCCGTGCAAACGAGAGCTCAGTCACAGAAGAGCTGTCTCCAGGAGACCAAAGTCATGCTCTTTAACATTCTAAGTGATCGGTTTGTGCAGTGAACCAAATCTGAGCAGTTCCAATGTTTGAAAATGTAATGACTTAAATAGAAATCCTAATATACCCTTCAAGGTCATGAAACAGTTCCTTGGCCTTAGGAAACGTGTAACTTCTGTGAGCTCATGTAGGTCAATTTGATGGGCCTCTTATAACCTTAAGATTCATCTTGCTCCTTATCTTTCCTCTGCATTGAAATATGTTAATACCAGCTTTGGAATCGAATCAATTCTTTTCTTTTTAAATCTGCCGTTTTAAAACCTCCTTTTTATTTGCACAATTACCAAGGAGTTGTTAAAAATTACCATATTTTCTACCTCTGAATGAAATTAAGCAAAGACCGAAGTACGAAAAGGTCATCGAAACAAGAGACTGTAAAAGAAATCTGAGAATAGCGGTACATTGCTAATGATAGCCTAAAATTTAATTTAAAGTCAGTCCTGAAAATGTGTAATGGTTAAGGATTGAGTTTCTATCCTCATCCACGTGTTTAAAGAATCTTCTGTATTGGCTATCTCTAACCAAATTGGTGGGAATGGGAGAGGGCGGGGAACAACTCACTAAGAATCTACTCATCTATAGTCCTTTTATCTTTTCATTTAGAAGGGTAAGCTACTGAATATCATATATATAGTGCGGTACATACAATGTGATAAATGCTGCACCTAACACACAAAGTCTACAATAGACCATAGATCTACAAAGGACTATGATCTATGGATCAGAACTAGCAGAGTTAACATCAGCCCAGTTCTTAGCAAACGTTGCTAACTTATGGCCATAGCTATCATTTCAGACCCAATACCCCCTTTATAAAAGCAAATATTCTGTAGACCCCCTTCCCTTCCAAATGAGGCACTCTATCTTCAACTATCATTTTTAAGTAAATTTAAATCAATTTAGAATAATGGAATATATGTTATTGGACATTCATAACTATACTATATTCCTATTCCTACACCCTACTTAATTACAATAAGTAAGTTAGGATCAGGGAAAGCGATATGAGAAATTATCCCACACGAGAAGTTCAGGAAAAATGAAAGAGCAAAGGCAGAGATGGACTCTAAGTAAGCTAATAGCAGACCAGTTTTATCTGTAGACGATCACAGATAAAGGGGGAAACATACTTAATTGAAGTATGTATAACATGCTAAGATAAATGACCATCTGTCAATGTTGACCAAGAATGAGGAAGTTTGATATTCTTGTGAATAAGCTATTTCTAAACGTACTTCTAAAACAATTCAGTGTGTTATGACACGAGTTAAGAGTGCCAATGAAGTGCCCTGGAAACATTTCATCCCAGAGCCAGCCACATGTCCAAAGATGCGTTCAGTCTGTGGTGGGAAAGAAAAGTGGGCCGGCGGCTCCAGATGAGGGGAGCCGTGTAGCAACTTGGGGCAAGGACGCAGGTGCCAAAGCTGGGCCTGTCCGACAGGGAGCTCAGGAGGGACTCAGCTGCTGCTTTGGGAGGTGGCAGGAGGTGGGGGGAGGGGATACCCCGACCCTGGCGCCTGAAGCACCCCTCCCCTCCCTTCCTACTTGGGTCCCACACAGCGCCCCTCACCCCATCCTGCCTTGGCCTACCTGTGCCCCACATACACCCCGATGCTTCCCTCCCCGTTGCCTGACCCCGAGCCTCCCTGCCTGCCTTCGACCATCCCCAGTACCCCCATCCTGCCTTGACCTCCCTGCACCTGGGGCTCCATCCTGCTTCCCTGCTGGGCACTGGCCTTCTTGGACATGTGCGTCTCCTGGCAAGCTCTGGAGCCCTGAAGTACCTGAAATAACCGTAAGTTAAGGAAAAGAATAAAGCTCAATGATAGAGAAAATCTCTATCATTTTATTCATCGAATAATGTTTTTTATGTTTAGATATAAAATATGCATATCTGTGTGCATATGCATGACTATATTTTGGGTTTTTATGTAATAAAATTACATATTAACATTTTATTTCTTTAAAACATTGAAGCATTTTGCAAAATGTTAGCATTTAAAAATCTTTCTTTTAAGAAATCAAATAATATACAAATGCTTGAAGTTTCTTTTTCACCTTTCCTTTATCCCATTCCCTTCTTTCCATCCAAAGATGTAACCGTTATCCTGAAGTCAGTGTTGTTTTACTTTCCCAGCTGGTTTTTTTGTTTTTTTTTTTTTTTTTGCCAGTCCCGCGGCCTGGGGAGGGTGGGGCTCCGGCGAAAGGATGAGGTGCGGGTTCCCCTCCCGATCTCAGAGAAGCTCCCAAAAGGGCAGCGGCGTGCCCACCTGCCGCCACCTCAGGCGGCCGCGAACCATTCAAATCGCCCGCGCCAAGAGGTACCCGGCGCTCGCGATTGGCTGAGCCGGACCAGCGCCCCTGGGCGGGGCCGGCCCCCACGCAGCGGCCGCGGGTCCCGCCCCCAGGCAGCGGCCGCGGGTCCCGCCCCGCTGGTGCGCATGCGCGCAGTTCCCAGAGGAAAGAGTCTGCGCACACCCCCGCCCGGCCTCCGACTCGCGCCGCGGCTCCCTCGCCTGTCCGCGGAGGCTTGTCGGCTCGGCGAGACAGCAAGAGCTGCGGCCGGCAGGGGGCTGTGCGGACCCAAGGCGGCTGCGGTGGCGCCGGCCTGTGGAAAATGCCACCAGGCGGCGCTTCGGTTCGTTGCTCAAGTGACGGCCGTTCCCCGCCCCCCCACCCCTGAACCCCCTGCGACCGCCGGGGAAGAAGCCGCCCGCGCAGGGAGTACCGCACCGAGACGCTTCGGCGGGAACGAGGCCGACTGCCGGCTGTGCCGGTTGCGCCCCTGAGGTGAGCGCGGGCGGCGGCGGCGGCGGCGGCGGCGGCGGCGGCGGGGCGCGGGGCGCGGGAAGGACGGGGGTTGCGGCGGCTGCCACTCCGGGTCCCCGCGGCGGAGGGAGGCCGCGCGGGCCTCTGCGGGGCGGGGAGGGCCGGCGCCGTCAGTGTTTAGTCTCAGCTATTCTGATGTCTAGTTTTGTGCCCTTTGCTATGTCAAATCCTATATGAATTTCTGTTTTTATCTGATCGAATGGGACTAGCCCAGTGGTTCTCCAATTGGCTGGACATTAAAATTGCTTGGAAGACTTTTTAAAAACATAGGGGCCTGCAGTCTTCCCCAGACAAGTTAATTCAGAATTTCGGAAGGTGGGGCTGAGGCATTAGTATTTTCTTAAGCTCCCTGTGTGATTAGAATGAGTCCAACAATCACTCCCAACTCTAAAACGTTCTGACATTTTATAAAACTTGCCGATTGAGAACCTCAGCATGTGTTTCAAATGAGTTCAGAGGAGAGAATTTCCAGTGTTAGGTGTTGGTGTTTGTTCTATCAGTTGCATTCACAATGTAGGCTGACAAGGGGGGGGAAAAACAAAAAACAAGAAAAAAAAATTAACAGGGAAGGTAGACAGGCCGTGCAAACGAGAGCTCAGTCACAGAAGAGCTGTCTCCAGGAGACCAAAGTCATGCTCTTTAACATTCTAAGTGATCGGTTTGTGCAGTGAACCAAATCTGAGCAGTTCCAATGTTTGAAAATGTAATGACTTAAATAGAAATCCTAATATACCCTTCAAGGTCATGAAACAGTTCCTTGGCCTTAGGAAACGTGTAACTTCTGTGAGCTCATGTAGGTCAATTTGATGGGCCTCTTATAACCTTAAGATTCATCTTGCTCCTTATCTTTCCTCTGCATTGAAATATGTTAATACCAGCTTTGGAATCGAATCAATTCTTTTCTTTTTAAATCTGCCGTTTTAAAACCTCCTTTTTATTTGCACAATTACCAAGGAGTTGTTAAAAATTACCATATTTTCTACCTCTGAATGAAATTAAGCAAAGACCGAAGTACGAAAAGGTCATCGAAACAAGAGACTGTAAAAGAAATCTGAGAATAGCGGTACATTGCTAATGATAGCCTAAAATTTAATTTAAAGTCAGTCCTGAAAATGTGTAATGGTTAAGGATTGAGTTTCTATCCTCATCCACGTGTTTAAAGAATCTTCTGTATTGGCTATCTCTAACCAAATTGGTGGGAATGGGAGAGGGCGGGGAACAACTCACTAAGAATCTACTCATCTATAGTCCTTTTATCTTTTCATTTAGAAGGGTAAGCTACTGAATATCATATATATAGTGCGGTACATACAATGTGATAAATGCTGCACCTAACACACAAAGTCTACAATAGACCATAGATCTACAAAGGACTATGATCTATGGATCAGAACTAGCAGAGTTAACATCAGCCCAGTTCTTAGCAAACGTTGCTAACTTATGGCCATAGCTATCATTTCAGACCCAATACCCCCTTTATAAAAGCAAATATTCTGTAGACCCCCTTCCCTTCCAAATGAGGCACTCTATCTTCAACTATCATTTTTAAGTAAATTTAAATCAATTTAGAATAATGGAATATATGTTATTGGACATTCATAACTATACTATATTCCTATTCCTACACCCTACTTAATTACAATAAGTAAGTTAGGATCAGGGAAAGCGATATGAGAAATTATCCCACACGAGAAGTTCAGGAAAAATGAAAGAGCAAAGGCAGAGATGGACTCTAAGTAAGCTAATAGCAGACCAGTTTTATCTGTAGACGATCACAGATAAAGGGGGAAACATACTTAATTGAAGTATGTATAACATGCTAAGATAAATGACCATCTGTCAATGTTGACCAAGAATGAGGAAGTTTGATATTCTTGTGAATAAGCTATTTCTAAACGTACTTCTAAAACAATTCAGTGTGTTATGACACGAGTTAAGAGTGCCAATGAAGTGCCCTGGAAACATTTCATCCCAGAGCCAGCCACATGTCCAAAGATGCGTTCAGTCTGTGGTGGGAAAGAAAAGTGGGCCGGCGGCTCCAGATGAGGGGAGCCGTGTAGCAACTTGGGGCAAGGACGCAGGTGCCAAAGCTGGGCCTGTCCGACAGGGAGCTCAGGAGGGACTCAGCTGCTGCTTTGGGAGGTGGCAGGAGGTGGGGGGAGGGGATACCCCGACCCTGGCGCCTGAAGCACCCCTCCCCTCCCTTCCTACTTGGGTCCCACACAGCGCCCCTCACCCCATCCTGCCTTGGCCTACCTGTGCCCCACATACACCCCGATGCTTCCCTCCCCGTTGCCTGACCCCGAGCCTCCCTGCCTGCCTTCGACCATCCCCAGTACCCCCATCCTGCCTTGACCTCCCTGCACCTGGGGCTCCATCCTGCTTCCCTGCTGGGCACTGGCCTTCTTGGACATGTGCGTCTCCTGGCAAGCTCTGGAGCCCTGAAGTACCTGAAATAACCGTAAGTTAAGGAAAAGAATAAAGCTCAATGATAGAGAAAATCTCTATCATTTTATTCATCGAATAATGTTTTTTATGTTTAGATATAAAATATGCATATCTGTGTGCATATGCATGACTATATTTTGGGTTTTTATGTAATAAAATTACATATTAACATTTTATTTCTTTAAAACATTGAAGCATTTTGCAAAATGTTAGCATTTAAAAATCTTTCTTTTAAGAAATCAAATAATATACAAATGCTTGAAGTTTCTTTTTCACCTTTCCTTTATCCCATTCCCTTCTTTCCATCCAAAGATGTAACCGTTATCCTGAAGTCAGTGTTGTTTTACTTTCCCAGCTGGTTTTTTTTTTTTTTTTTTTTTGCCAGTCCCGCGGCCTGGGGAGGGTGGGGCTCCGGCGAAAGGATGAGGGGCGGGTTCCCCTCCCGATCTCAGAGAAGCTCCCAAAAGGGCAGCGGCGTGCCCACCTGCCGCCACCTCAGGCGGCCGCGAACCATTCAAATCGCCCGAGCCAAGAGGTACCCGGCGCTCGCGATTGGCTGAGCCGGACCAGCGCCCCTGGGCGGGGCCGGCCCCCACGCAGCGGCCGCGGGTCCCGCCCCCAGGCAGCGGCCGCGGGTCCCGCCCCGCTGGTGCGCATGCGCGCAGTTCCCAGAGGAAAGAGTCTGCGCACACCCCCGCCCGGCCTCCGACTCGCGCCGCGGCTCCCTCGCCTGTCCGCGGAGGCTTGTCGGCTCGGCGAGACAGCAAGAGCTGCGGCCGGCAGGGGGCTGTGCGGACCCAAGGCGGCTGCGGTGGCGCCGGCCTGTGGAAAATGCCACCAGGCGGCGCTTCGGTTCGTTGCTCAAGTGACGGCCGTTCCCCGCCCCCCCACCCCTGAACCCCCTGCGACCGCCGGGGAAGAAGCCGCCCGCGCAGGGAGTACCGCACCGAGACGCTTCGGCGGGAACCAGGCCGACTGCCGGCTGTGCCGGTTGCGCCCCTGAGGTGAGCGCGGGCGGCGGCGGCGGCGTCGGCGGCGGGGCGCGGGGCGCGGGAAGGACGGGGGTTGCGGCGGCTGCCACTCCGGGTCCCCGCGGCGGAGGGAGGCCGCGCGGGCCTCTGCGGGGCGGGGAGGGCCGGCGCCGTCAGTGTTTAGTCTCAGCTATTCTGATGTCTAGTTTTGTGCCCTTTGCTATGTCAAATCCTATATGAATTTCTGTTTTTATCTGATCGAATGGGACTAGCCCAGTGGTTCTCCAATTGGCTGGACATTAAAATTGCTTGGAAGACTTTTTAAAAACATAGGGGCCTGCAGTCTTCCCCAGACAAGTTAATTCAGAATTTCGGAAGGTGGGGCTGAGGCATTAGTATTTTCTTAAGCTCCCTGTGTGATTAGAATGAGTCCAACAATCACTCCCAACTCTAAAACGTTCTGACATTTTATAAAACTTGCCGATTGAGAACCTCAGCATGTGTTTCAAATGAGTTCAGAGGAGAGAATTTCCAGTGTTAGGTGTTGGTGTTTCTTCTATCAGTTGCATTCACAATGTAGGCTGACAAGGGGGGGGGAAAAACAAAAAACAAGAAAAAGAAATTAACAGGGAAGGTAGACAGGCCGTGCAAACGAGAGCTCAGTCACAGAAGAGCTGTCTCCAGGAGACCAAAGTCATGCTCTTTAACATTCTAAGTGATCGGTTTGTGCAGTGAACCAAATCTGAGCAGTTCCAATGTTTGAAAATGTAATGACTTAAATAGAAATCCTAATATACCCTTCAAGGTCATGAAACAGTTCCTTGGCCTTAGGAAACGTGTAACTTCTGTGAGCTCATGTAGGTCAATTTGATGGGCCTCTTATAACCTTAAGATTCATCTTGCTCCTTATCTTTCCTCTGCATTGAAATATGTTAATACCAGCTTTGGAATCGAATCAATTCTTTTCTTTTTAAATCTGCCGTTTTAAAACCTCCTTTTTATTTGCACAATTACCAAGGAGTTGTTAAAAATTACCATATTTTCTACCTCTGAATGAAATTAAGCAAAGACCGAAGTACGAAAAGGTCATCGAAACAAGAGACTGTAAAAGAAATCTGAGAATAGCGGTACATTGCTAATGATAGCCTAAAATTTAATTTAAAGTCAGTCCTGAAAATGTGTAATGGTTAAGGATTGAGTTTCTATCCTCATCCACGTGTTTAAAGAATCTTCTGTATTGGCTATCTCTAACCAAATTGGTGGGAATGGGAGAGGGCGGGGAACAACTCACTAAGAATCTACTCATCTATAGTCCTTTTATCTTTTCATTTAGAAGGGTAAGCTACTGAATATCATATATATAGTGCGGTACATACAATGTGATAAATGCTGCACCTAACACACAAAGTCTACAATAGACCATAGATCTACAAAGGACTATGATCTATGGATCAGAACTAGCAGAGTTAACATCAGCCCAGTTCTTAGCAAACGTTGCTAACTTATGGCCATAGCTATCATTTCAGACCCAATACCCCCTTTATAAAAGCAAATATTCTGTAGACCCCCTTCCCTTCCAAATGAGGCACTCTATCTTCAACTATCATTTTTAAGTAAATTTAAATCAATTTAGAATAATGGAATATATGTTATTGGACATTCATAACTATACTATATTCCTATTCCTACACCCCACTTAATTATAATAAGTAAGTTAGGATCAGGGAAAGCGATATGAGAAATTATCCCACACGAGAAGTTCAGGAAAAATGAAAGAGCAAAGGCAGAGATGGACTCTAAGTAAGCTAATAGCAGACCAGTTTTATCTGTAGACGATCACAGATAAAGGGGGAAACATACTTAATTGAAGTATGTATAACATGCTAAGATAAATGACCATCTGTCAATGTTGACCAAGAATGAGGAAGTTTGATATTCTTGTGAATAAGCTATTTCTAAACGTACTTCTAAAACAATTCAGTGTGTTATGACACGAGTTAAGAGTGCCAATGAAGTGCCCTGGAAACATTTCATCCCAGAGCCAGCCACATGTCCAAAGATGCGTTCAGTCTGTGGTGGGAAAGAAAAGTGGGCCGGCGGCTCCAGATGAGGGGAGCCGTGTAGCAACTTGGGGCAAGGACGCAGGTGCCAAAGCTGGGCCTGTCCGACACGGAGCTCAGGAGGGACTCAGCTGCTGCTTTGGGAGGTGGCAGGAGGTGGGGGGAGGGGATAGCCCGACCCTGGCGCCTGAAGCACCCCTCCCCTCCCTTCCTACTTGGGTCCCACACAGCGCCCCTCACCCCATCCTGCCTTGGCCTACCTGTGCCCCACATACACCCCGATGCTTCCCTCCCCGTTGCCTGACCCCGAGCCTCCCTGCCTGCCTTCGACCATCCCCAGTACCCCCATCCTGCCTTGACCTCCCTGCACCTGGGGCTCCATCCTGCTTCCCTGCTGGGCACTGGCCTTCTTGGACATGTGCGTCTCCTGGCAAGCTCTGGAGCCCTGAAGTACCTGAAATAACCGTAAGTTAAGGAAAAGAATAAAGCTCAATGATAGAGAAAATCTCTATCATTTTATTCATCAAATAATGTTTTTTATGTTTAGATATAAAATATGCATATCTGTGTGAATATGCATGACTATATTTTGGGGTTTTATGTAATAAAATTACATATTAACATTTTATTTCTTTAAAACATTGAAGCATTTTGCAAAATGTTAGCATTTAAAAATCTTTCTTTTAAGAAATCAAATAATATACAAATGCTTGAAGTTTCTTTTTCACCTTTCCTTTATCCCATTCCCTTCTTTCCATCCAAAGATGTAACCGTTATCCTGAAGTCAGTGTTGTTTTACTTTCCCAGCTGGTTTTTTTTTTTTTTTTTTTTTTTTTTTGCCAGTCCCGCGGCCTGGGGAGGGTGGGGCTCCGGCGAAAGGATGAGGTGCGGGTTCCCCTCCCGATCTCAGAGAAGCTCCCAAAAGGGCAGCGGCGTGCCCACCTGCCGCCACCTCAGGCGGCCGCGAACCATTCAAATCGCCCGAGCCAAGAGGTACCCGGCGCTCGCGATTGGCTGAGCCGGACCAGCGCCCCTGGGCGGGGCCGGCCCCCACGCAGCGGCCGCGGGTCCCGCCCCCAGGCAGCGGCCGCGGGTCCCGCCCCGCTGGTGCGCATGCGCGCAGTTCCCAGAGGAAAGAGTCTGCGCACACCCCCGCCCGGCCTCCGACTCGCGCCTCGGCTCCCTCGCCTGTCCGCGGAGGCTTGTCGGCTCGGCGAGACAGCAAGAGCTGCGGCCGGCAGGGGGCTGTGCGGACCCAAGGCGGCTGCGGTGGCGCCGGCCTGTGGAAAATGCCACCAGGCGGCGCTTCGGTTCGTTGCTCAAGTGACGGCCGTTCCCCGCCCCCCCACCCCTGAACCCCCTGCGACCGCCGGGGAAGAAGCCGCCCGCGCAGGGAGTACCGCACCGAGACGCTTCGGCGGGAACCAGGCCGACTGCCGGCTGTGCCGGTTGCGCCCCTGAGGTGAGCGCGGGCGGCGGCGGCGGCGGCGGCGGCGTCGGCGGCGGGGCGCGGGGCGCGGGAAGGACGGGGGTTGCGGCGGCTGCCACTCCGGGTCCCCGCGGCGGAGGGAGGCCGCGCGGGCCTCTGCGGGGCGGGGAGGGCCGGCGCCGTCAGTGTTTAGTCTCAGCTATTCTGATGTCTAGTTTTGTGCCCTTTGCTATGTCAAATCCTATATGAATTTCTGTTTTTATCTGATCGAATGGGACTAGCCCAGTGGTTCTCCAATTGGCTGGACATTAAAATTGCTTGGAAGACTTTTTAAAAACATAGGGGCCTGCAGTCTTCCCCAGACAAGTTAATTCAGAATTTCGGAAGGTGGGGCTGAGGCATTAGTATTTTCTTAAGCTCCCTGTGTGATTAGAATGAGTCCAACAATCACTCCCAACTCTAAAACGTTCTGACATTTTATAAAACTTGCCGATTGAGAACCTCAGCATGTGTTTCAAATGACTTCAGAGGAGAGAATTTCCAGTGTTAGGTGTTGGTGTTTGTTCTATCAGTTGCATTCACAATGTAGGCTGACAAGGGGGGGGAAAAAACAAAAAACAAGAAAAAAAAATTAACAGGGAAGGTAGACAGGCCGTGCAAACGAGAGCTCAGTCACAGAAGAGCTGTCTCCAGGAGACCAAAGTCATGCTCTTTAACATTCTAAGTGATCGGTTTGTGCAGTGAACCAAATCTGAGCAGTTCCAATGTTTGAAAATGTAATGACTTAAATAGAAATCCTAATATACCCTTCAAGGTCATGAAACAGTTCCTTGGCCTTAGGAAACGTGTAACTTCTGTGAGCTCATGTAGGTCAATTTGATGGGCCTCTTATAACCTTAAGATTCATCTTGCTCCTTATCTTTCCTCTGCATTGAAATATGTTAATACCAGCTTTGGAATCGAATCAATTCTTTTCTTTTTAAATCTGCCGTTTTAAAACCTCCTTTTTATTTGCACAATTACCAAGGAGTTGTTAAAAATTACCATATTTTCTACCTCTGAATGAAATTAAGCAAAGACCGAAGTACGAAAAGGTCATCGAAACAAGAGACTGTAAAAGAAATCTGAGAATAGCGGTACATTGCTAATGATAGCCTAAAATTTAATTTAAAGTCAGTCCTGAAAATGTGTAATGGTTAAGGATTGAGTTTCTATCCTCATCCACGTGTTTAAAGAATCTTCTGTATTGGCTATCTCTAACCAAATTGGTGGGAATGGGAGAGGGCGGGGAACAACTCACTAAGAATCTACTCATCTATAGTCCTTTTATCTTTTCATTTAGAAGGGTAAGCTACTGAATATCATATATATAGTGCGGTACATACAATGTGATAAATGCTGCACCTAACACACAAAGTCTACAATAGACCATAGATCTACAAAGGACTATGATCTATGGATCAGAACTAGCAGAGTTAACATCAGCCCAGTTCTTAGCAAACGTTGCTAACTTATGGCCATAGCTATCATTTCAGACCCAATACCCCCTTTATAAAAGCAAATATTCTGTAGACCCCCTTCCCTTCCAAATGAGGCACTCTATCTTCAACTATCATTTTTAAGTAAATTTAAATCAATTTAGAATAATGGAATATATGTTATTGGACATTCATAACTATACTATATTCCTATTCCTACACCCCACTTAATTATAATAAGTAAGTTAGGATCAGGGAAAGCGATATGAGAAATTATCCCACACGAGAAGTTCAGGAAAAATGAAAGAGCAAAGGCAGAGATGGACTCTAAGTAAGCTAATAGCAGACCAGTTTTATCTGTAGACGATCACAGATAAAGGGGGAAACATACTTAATTGAAGTATGTATAACATGCTAAGATAAATGACCATCTGTCAATGTTGACCAAGAATGAGGAAGTTTGATATTCTTGTGAATAAGCTATTTCTAAACGTACTTCTAAAACAATTCAGTGTGTTATGACACGAGTTAAGAGTGCCAATGAAGTGCCCTGGAAACATTTCATCCCAGAGCCAGCCACATGTCCAAAGATGCGTTCAGTCTGTGGTGGGAAAGAAAAGTGGGCAGGCGGCTCCAGATGAGGGGAGCCGTGTAGCAACTTGGGGCAAGGACGCAGGTGCCAAAGCTGGGCCTGTCCGACACGGAGCTCAGGAGGGACTCAGCTGCTGCTTTGGGAGGTGGCAGGAGGTGGGGGGAGGGGATAGCCCGACCCTGGCGCCTGAAGCACCCCTCCCCTCCCTTCCTACTTGGGTCCCACACAGCGCCCCTCACCCCATCCTGCCTTGGCCTACCTGTGCCCCACATACACCCCGATGCTTCCCTCCCCGTTGCCTGACCCCGAGCCTCCCTGCCTGCCTTCGACCATCCCCAGTACCCCCATCCTGCCTTGACCTCCCTGCACCTGGGGCTCCATCCTGCTTCCCTGCTGGGCACTGGCCTTCTTGGACATGTGCGTCTCCTGGCAAGCTCTGGAGCCCTGAAGTACCTGAAATAACCGTAAGTTAAGGAAAAGAATAAAGCTCAATGATAGAGAAAATCTCTATCATTTTATTCATCAAATAATGTTTTTTATGTTTAGATATAAAATATGCATATCTGTGTGAATATGCATGACTATATTTTGGGTTTTTATGTAATAAAATTACATATTAACATTTTATTTCTTTAAAACATTGAAGCATTTTGCAAAATGTTAGCATTTAAAAATCTTTCTTTTAAGAAATCAAATAATATACAAATGCTTGAAGTTTCTTTTTCACCTTTCCTTTATCCCATTCCCTTCTTTCCATCCAAAGATGTAACCGTTATCCTGAAGTCAGTGTTGTTTTACTTTCCCAGCTGGTTTTTTTTTTTTTTTTTTTTTTTTTTTTTGCCAGTCCCGCGGCCTGGGGAGGGTGGGGCTCCGGCGAAAGGATGAGGGGCGGGTTCCCCTCCCGATCTCAGAGAAGCTCCCAAAAGGGCAGCGGCGTGCCCACCTGCCGCCACCTCAGGCGGCCGCGAACCATTCAAATCGCCCGAGCCAAGAGGTACCCGGCGCTCGCGATTGGCTGAGCCGGACCAGCGCCCCTGGGCGGGGCCGGCCCCCACGCAGCGGCCGCGGGTCCCGCCCCCAGGCAGCGGCCGCGGGTCCCGCCCCGCTGGTGCGCATGCGCGCAGTTCCCAGAGGAAAGAGTCTGCGCACACCCCCGCCCGGCCTCCGACTCGCGCCTCGGCTCCCTCGCCTGTCCGCGGAGGCTTGTCGGCTCGGCGAGACAGCAAGAGCTGCGGCCGGCAGGGGGCTGTGCGGACCCAAGGCGGCTGCGGTGGCGCCGGCCTGTGGAAAATGCCACCAGGCGGCGCTTCGGTTCGTTGCTCAAGTGACGGCCGTTCCCCGCCCCCCCACCCCTGAACCCCCTGCGACCGCCGGGGAAGAAGCCGCCCGCGCAGGGAGTACCGCACCGAGACGCTTCGGCGGGAACCAGGCCGACTGCCGGCTGTGCCGGTTGCGCCCCTGAGGTGAGCGCGGGCGGCGGCGGCGGCGGCGGCGGCGGCGGCGGCGGGGCGCGGGGCGCGGGAAGGACGGGGGTTGCGGCGGCTGCCACTCCGGGTCCCCGCGGCGGAGGGAGGCCGCGCGGGCCTCTGCGGGGCGGGGAGGGCCGGCGCCGTCAGTGTTTAGTCTCAGCTATTCTGATGTCTAGTTTTGTGCCCTTTGCTATGTCAAATCCTATATGAATTTCTGTTTTTATCTGATCGAATGGGACTAGCCCAGTGGTTCTCCAATTGGCTGGACATTAAAATTGCTTGGAAGACTTTTTAAAAACATAGGGGCCTGCAGTCTTCCCCAGACAAGTTAATTCAGAATTTCGGAAGGTGGGGCTGAGGCATTAGTATTTTCTTAAGCTCCCTGTGTGATTAGAATGAGTCCAACAATCACTCCCAACTCTAAAACGTTCTGACATTTTATAAAACTTGCCGATTGAGAACCTCAGCATGTGTTTCAAATGAGTTCAGAGGAGAGAATTTCCAGTGTTAGGTGTTGGTGTTTGTTCTATCAGTTGCATTCACAATGTAGGCTGACAAGGGGGGGGAAAAACAAAAAACAAGAAAAAAAAATTAACAGGGAAGGTAGACAGGCCGTGCAAACGAGAGCTCAGTCACAGAAGAGCTGTCTCCAGGAGACCAAAGTCATGCTCTTTAACATTCTAAGTGATCGGTTTGTGCAGTGAACCAAATCTGAGCAGTTCCAATGTTTGAAAATGTAATGACTTAAATAGAAATCCTAATATACCCTTCAAGGTTATGAAACAGTTCCTTGGCCTTAGGAAACGTGTAACTTCTGTGAGCTCATGTAGGTCAATTTGATGGGCCTCTTATAACCTTAAGATTCATCTTGCTCCTTATCTTTCCTCTGCATTGAAATATGTTAATACCAGCTTTGGAATCGAATCAATTCTTTTCTTTTTAAATCTGCCGTTTTAAAACCTCCTTTTTATTTGCACAATTACCAAGGAGTTGTTAAAAATTACCATATTTTCTACCTCTGAATGAAATTAAGCAAAGACCGAAGTACGAAAAGGTCATCGAAACAAGAGACTGTAAAAGAAATCTGAGAATAGCGGTACATTGCTAATGATAGCCTAAAATTTAATTTAAAGTCAGTCCTGAAAATGTGTAATGGTTAAGGATTGAGTTTCTATCCTCATCCACGTGTTTAAAGAATCTTCTGTATTGGCTATCTCTAACCAAATTGGTGGGAATGGGAGAGGGCGGGGAACAACTCACTAAGAATCTACTCATCTATAGTCCTTTTATCTTTTCATTTAGAAGGGTAAGCTACTGAATATCATATATATAGTGCGGTACATACAATGTGATAAATGCTGCACCTAACACACAAAGTCTACAATAGACCATAGATCTACAAAGGACTATGATCTATGGATCAGAACTAGCAGAGTTAACATCAGCCCAGTTCTTAGCAAACGTTGCTAACTTATGGCCATAGCTATCATTTCAGACCCAATACCCCCTTTATAAAAGCAAATATTCTGTAGACCCCCTTCCCTTCCAAATGAGGCACTCTATCTTCAACTATCATTTTTAAGTAAATTTAAATCAATTTAGAATAATGGAATATATGTTATTGGACATTCATAACTATACTATATTCCTATTCCTACACCCCACTTAATTATAATAAGTAAGTTAGGATCAGGGAAAGCGATATGAGAAATTATCCCACACGAGAAGTTCAGGAAAAATGAAAGAGCAAAGGCAGAGATGGACTCTAAGTAAGCTAATAGCAGACCAGTTTTATCTGTAGACGATCACAGATAAAGGGGGAAACATACTTAATTGAAGTATGTATAACATGCTAAGATAAATGACCATCTGTCAATGTTGACCAAGAATGAGGAAGTTTGATATTCTTGTGAATAAGCTATTTCTAAACGTACTTCTAAAACAATTCAGTGTGTTATGACACGAGTTAAGAGTGCCAATGAAGTGCCCTGGAAACATTTCATCCCAGAGCCAGCCACATGTCCAAAGATGCGTTCAGTCTGTGGTGGGAAAGAAAAGTGGGCAGGCGGCTCCAGATGAGGGGAGCCGTGTAGCAACTTGGGGCAAGGACGCAGGTGCCAAAGCTGGGCCTGTCCGACACGGAGCTCAGGAGGGACTCAGCTGCTGCTTTGGGAGGTGGCAGGAGGTGGGGGGAGGGGATAGCCCGACCCTGGCGCCTGAAGCACCCCTCCCCTCCCTTCCTACTTGGGTCCCACACAGCGCCCCTCACCCCATCCTGCCTTGGCCTACCTGTGCCCCACATACACCCCGATGCTTCCCTCCCCGTTGCCTGACCCCGAGCCTCCCTGCCTGCCTTCGACCATCCCCAGTACCCCCATCCTGCCTTGACCTCCCTGCACCTGGGGCTCCATCCTGCTTCCCTGCTGGGCACTGGCCTTCTTGGACATGTGCGTCTCCTGGCAAGCTCTGGAGCCCTGAAGTACCTGAAATAACCGTAAGTTAAGGAAAAGAATAAAGCTCAATGATAGAGAAAATCTCTATCATTTTATTCATCAAATAATGTTTTTTATGTTTAGATATAAAATATGCATATCTGTGTGAATATGCATGACTATATTTTGGGTTTTTATGTAATAAAATTACATATTAACATTTTATTTCTTTAAAACATTGAAGCATTTTGCAAAATGTTAGCATTTAAAAATCTTTCTTTTAAGAAATCAAATAATATACAAATGCTTGAAGTTTCTTTTTCACCTTTCCTTTATCCCATTCCCTTCTTTCCATCCAAAGATGTAACCGTTATCCTGAAGTCAGTGTTGTTTTACTTTCCCAGCTGGTTTTTTTTTTTTTTTTTTTTTTTTTTTTTGCCAGTCCCGCGGCCTGGGGAGGGTGGGGCTCCGGCGAAAGGATGAGGGGCGGGTTCCCCTCCCGATCTCAGAGAAGCTCCCAAAAGGGCAGCGGCGTGCCCACCTGCCGCCACCTCAGGCGGCCGCGAACCATTCAAATCGCCCGAGCCAAGAGGTACCCGGCGCTCGCGATTGGCTGAGCCGGACCAGCGCCCCTGGGCGGGGCCGGCCCCCACGCAGCGGCCGCGGGTCCCGCCCCCAGGCAGCGGCCGCGGGTCCCGCCCCGCTGGTGCGCATGCGCGCAGTTCCCAGAGGAAAGAGTCTGCGCACACCCCCGCCCGGCCTCCGACTCGCGCCGCGGCTCCCTCGCCTGTCCGCGGAGGCTTGTCGGCTCGGCGAGACAGCAAGAGCTGCGGCCGGCAGGGGGCTGTGCGGACCCAAGGCGGCTGCGGTGGCGCCGGCCTGTGGAAAATGCCACCAGGCGGCGCTTCGGTTCGTTGCTCAAGTGACGGCCGTTCCCCGCCCCCCCACCCCTGAACCCCCTGCGACCGCCGGGGAAGAAGCCGCCCGCGCAGGGAGTACCGCACCGAGACGCTTCGGCGGGAACCAGGCCGACTGCCGGCTGTGCCGGTTGCGCCCCTGAGGTGAGCGCGGGCGGCGGCGGCGGCGGCGGCGGCGGCGGCGGGGCGCGGGGCGCGGGGCGCGGGAAGGACGGGGGTTGCGGCGGCTGCCACTCCGGGTCCCCGCGGCGGAGGGAGGCCGCGCGGGCCTCTGCGGGGCGGGGAGGGCCGGCGCCGTCAGTGTTTAGTCTCAGCTATTCTGATGTCTAGTTTTGTGCCCTTTGCTATGTCAAATCCTATATGAATTTCTGTTTTTATCTGATCGAATGGGACTAGCCCAGTGGTTCTCCAATTGGCTGGACATTAAAATTGCTTGGAAGACTTTTTAAAAACATAGGGGCCTGCAGTCTTCCCCAGACAAGTTAATTCAGAATTTCGGAAGGTGGGGCTGAGGCATTAGTATTTTCTTAAGCTCCCTGTGTGATTAGAATGAGTCCAACAATCACTCCCAACTCTAAAACGTTCTGACATTTTATAAAACTTGCCGATTGAGAACCTCAGCATGTGTTTCAAATGAGTTCAGAGGAGAGAATTTCCAGTGTTAGGTGTTGGTGTTTGTTCTATCAGTTGCATTCACAATGTAGGCTGACAAGGGGGGGAAAAAAACAAAAAACAAGAAAAAAAAAATTAACAGGGAAGGTAGACAGGCCGTGCAAACGAGAGCTCAGTCACAGAAGAGCTGTCTCCAGGAGACCAAAGTCATGCTCTTTAACATTCTAAGTGATCGGTTTGTGCAGTGAACCAAATCTGAGCAGTTCCAATGTTTGAAAATGTAATGACTTAAATAGAAATCCTAATATACCCTTCAAGGTCATGAAACAGTTCCTTGGCCTTAGGAAACGTGTAACTTCTGTGAGCTCATGTAGGTCAATTTGATGGGCCTCTTATAACCTTAAGATTCATCTTGCTCCTTATCTTTCCTCTGCATTGAAATATGTTAATACCAGCTTTGGAATCGAATCAATTCTTTTCTTTTTAAATCTGCCGTTTTAAAACCTCCTTTTTATTTGCACAATTACCAAGGAGTTGTTAAAAATTACCATATTTTCTACCTCTGAATGAAATTAAGCAAAGACCGAAGTACGAAAAGGTCATCGAAACAAGAGACTGTAAAAGAAATCTGAGAATAGCGGTACATTGCTAATGATAGCCTAAAATTTAATTTAAAGTCAGTCCTGAAAATGTGTAATGGTTAAGGATTGAGTTTCTATCCTCATCCACGTGTTTAAAGAATCTTCTGTATTGGCTATCTCTAACCAAATTGGTGGGAATGGGAGAGGGCGGGGAACAACTCACTAAGAATCTACTCATCTATAGTCCTTTTATCTTTTCATTTAGAAGGGTAAGCTACTGAATATCATATATATAGTGCGGTACATACAATGTGATAAATGCTGCACCTAACACACAAAGTCTACAATAGACCATAGATCTACAAAGGACTATGATCTATGGATCAGAACTAGCAGAGTTAACATCAGCCCAGTTCTTAGCAAACGTTGCTAACTTATGGCCATAGCTATCATTTCAGACCCAATACCCCCTTTATAAAAGCAAATATTCTGTAGACCCCCTTCCCTTCCAAATGAGGCACTCTATCTTCAACTATCATTTTTAAGTAAATTTAAATCAATTTAGAATAATGGAATATATGTTATTGGACATTCATAACTATACTATATTCCTATTCCTACACCCCACTTAATTATAATAAGTAAGTTAGGATCAGGGAAAGCGATATGAGAAATTATCCCACACGAGAAGTTCAGGAAAAATGAAAGAGCAAAGGCAGAGATGGACTCTAAGTAAGCTAATAGCAGACCAGTTTTATCTGTAGACGATCACAGATAAAGGGGGAAACATACTTAATTGAAGTATGTATAACATGCTAAGATAAATGACCATCTGTCAATGTTGACCAAGAATGAGGAAGTTTGATATTCTTGTGAATAAGCTATTTCTAAACGTACTTCTAAAACAATTCAGTGTGTTATGACACGAGTTAAGAGTGCCAATGAAGTGCCCTGGAAACATTTCATCCCAGAGCCAGCCACATGTCCAAAGATGCGTTCAGTCTGTGGTGGGAAAGAAAAGTGGGCAGGCGGCTCCAGATGAGGGGAGCCGTGTAGCAACTTGGGGCAAGGACGCAGGTGCCAAAGCTGGGCCTGTCCGACACGGAGCTCAGGAGGGACTCAGCTGCTGCTTTGGGAGGTGGCAGGAGGTGGGGGGAGGGGATAGCCCGACCCTGGCGCCTGAAGCACCCCTCCCCTCCCTTCCTACTTGGGTCCCACACAGCGCCCCTCACCCCATCCTGCCTTGGCCTACCTGTGCCCCACATACACCCCGATGCTTCCCTCCCCGTTGCCTGACCCCGAGCCTCCCTGCCTGCCTTCGACCATCCCCAGTACCCCCATCCTGCCTTGACCTCCCTGCACCTGGGGCTCCATCCTGCTTCCCTGCTGGGCACTGGCCTTCTTGGACATGTGCGTCTCCTGGCAAGCTCTGGAGCCCTGAAGTACCTGAAATAACCGTAAGTTAAGGAAAAGAATAAAGCTCAATGATAGAGAAAATCTCTATCATTTTATTCATCAAATAATGTTTTTTATGTTTAGATATAAAATATGCATATCTGTGTGAATATGCATGACTATATTTTGGGTTTTTATGTAATAAAATTACATATTAACATTTTATTTCTTTAAAACATTGAAGCATTTTGCAAAATGTTAGCATTTAAAAATCTTTCTTTTAAGAAATCAAATAATATACAAATGCTTGAAGTTTCTTTTTCACCTTTCCTTTATCCCATTCCCTTCTTTCCATCCAAAGATGTAACCGTTATCCTGAAGTCAGTGTTGTTTTACTTTCCCAGCTGGTTTTTTTTTTTTTTTTTTTTTTTTTTTTGCCAGTCCCGCGGCCTGGGGAGGGTGGGGCTCCGGCGAAAGGATGAGGGGCGGGTTCCCCTCCCGATCTCAGAGAAGCTCCCAAAAGGGCAGCGGCGTGCCCACCTGCCGCCACCTCAGGCGGCCGCGAACCATTCAAATCGCCCGAGCCAAGAGGTACCCGGCGCTCGCGATTGGCTGAGCCGGACCAGCGCCCCTGGGCGGGGCCGGCCCCCACGCAGCGGCCGCGGGTCCCGCCCCCAGGCAGCGGCCGCGGGTCCCGCCCCGCTGGTGCGCATGCGCGCAGTTCCCAGAGGAAAGAGTCTGCGCACACCCCCGCCCGGCCTCCGACTCGCGCCGCGGCTCCCTCGCCTGTCCGCGGAGGCTTGTCGGCTCGGCGAGACAGCAAGAGCTGCGGCCGGCAGGGGGCTGTGCGGACCCAAGGCGGCTGCGGTGGCGCCGGCCTGTGGAAAATGCCACCAGGCGGCGCTTCGGTTCGTTGCTCAAGTGACGGCCGTTCCCCGCCCCCCCACCCCTGAACCCCCTGCGACCGCCGGGGAAGAAGCCGCCCGCGCAGGGAGTACCGCACCGAGACGCTTCGGCGGGAACCAGGCCGACTGCCGGCTGTGCCGGTTGCGCCCCTGAGGTGAGCGCGGGCGGCGGCGGCGGCGGCGGCGGCGGGGCGCGGGGCGCGGGGCGCGGGAAGGACGGGGGTTGCGGCGGCTGCCACTCCGGGTCCCCGCGGCGGAGGGAGGCCGCGCGGGCCTCTGCGGGGCGGGGAGGGCCGGCGCCGTCAGTGTTTAGTCTCAGCTATTCTGATGTCTAGTTTTGTGCCCTTTGCTATGTCAAATCCTATATGAATTTCTGTTTTTATCTGATCGAATGGGACTAGCCCAGTGGTTCTCCAATTGGCTGGACATTAAAATTGCTTGGAAGACTTTTTAAAAACATAGGGGCCTGCAGTCTTCCCCAGACAAGTTAATTCAGAATTTCGGAAGGTGGGGCTGAGGCATTAGTATTTTCTTAAGCTCCCTGTGTGATTAGAATGAGTCCAACAATCACTCCCAACTCTAAAACGTTCTGACATTTTATAAAACTTGCCGATTGAGAACCTCAGCATGTGTTTCAAATGAGTTCAGAGGAGAGAATTTCCAGTGTTAGGTGTTGGTGTTTGTTCTATCAGTTGCATTCACAATGTAGGCTGACAAGGGGGGGAAAAAAACAAAAAACAAGAAAAAAAAAATTAACAGGGAAGGTAGACAGGCCGTGCAAACGAGAGCTCAGTCACAGAAGAGCTGTCTCCAGGAGACCAAAGTCATGCTCTTTAACATTCTAAGTGATCGGTTTGTGCAGTGAACCAAATCTGAGCAGTTCCAATGTTTGAAAATGTAATGACTTAAATAGAAATCCTAATATACCCTTCAAGGTCATGAAACAGTTCCTTGGCCTTAGGAAACGTGTAACTTCTGTGAGCTCATGTAGGTCAATTTGATGGGCCTCTTATAACCTTAAGATTCATCTTGCTCCTTATCTTTCCTCTGCATTGAAATATGTTAATACCAGCTTTGGAATCGAATCAATTCTTTTCTTTTTAAATCTGCCGTTTTAAAACCTCCTTTTTATTTGCACAATTACCAAGGAGTTGTTAAAAATTACCATATTTTCTACCTCTGAATGAAATTAAGCAAAGACCGAAGTACGAAAAGGTCATCGAAACAAGAGACTGTAAAAGAAATCTGAGAATAGCGGTACATTGCTAATGATAGCCTAAAATTTAATTTAAAGTCAGTCCTGAAAATGTGTAATGGTTAAGGATTGAGTTTCTATCCTCATCCACGTGTTTAAAGAATCTTCTGTATTGGCTATCTCTAACCAAATTGGTGGGAATGGGAGAGGGCGGGGAACAACTCACTAAGAATCTACTCATCTATAGTCCTTTTATCTTTTCATTTAGAAGGGTAAGCTACTGAATATCATATATATAGTGCGGTACATACAATGTGATAAATGCTGCACCTAACACACAAAGTCTACAATAGACCATAGATCTACAAAGGACTATGATCTATGGATCAGAACTAGCAGAGTTAACATCAGCCCAGTTCTTAGCAAACGTTGCTAACTTATGGCCATAGCTATCATTTCAGACCCAATACCCCCTTTATAAAAGCAAATATTCTGTAGACCCCCTTCCCTTCCAAATGAGGCACTCTATCTTCAACTATCATTTTTAAGTAAATTTAAATCAATTTAGAATAATGGAATATATGTTATTGGACATTCATAACTATACTATATTCCTATTCCTACACCCCACTTAATTATAATAAGTAAGTTAGGATCAGGGAAAGCGATATGAGAAATTATCCCACACGAGAAGTTCAGGAAAAATGAAAGAGCAAAGGCAGAGATGGACTCTAAGTAAGCTAATAGCAGACCAGTTTTATCTGTAGACGATCACAGATAAAGGGGGAAACATACTTAATTGAAGTATGTATAACATGCTAAGATAAATGACCATCTGTCAATGTTGACCAAGAATGAGGAAGTTTGATATTCTTGTGAATAAGCTATTTCTAAACGTACTTCTAAAACAATTCAGTGTGTTATGACACGAGTTAAGAGTGCCAATGAAGTGCCCTGGAAACATTTCATCCCAGAGCCAGCCACATGTCCAAAGATGCGTTCAGTCTGTGGTGGGAAAGAAAAGTGGGCAGGCGGCTCCAGATGAGGGGAGCCGTGTAGCAACTTGGGGCAAGGACGCAGGTGCCAAAGCTGGGCCTGTCCGACACGGAGCTCAGGAGGGACTCAGCTGCTGCTTTGGGAGGTGGCAGGAGGTGGGGGGAGGGGATAGCCCGACCCTGGCGCCTGAAGCACCCCTCCCCTCCCTTCCTACTTGGGTCCCACACAGCGCCCCTCACCCCATCCTGCCTTGGCCTACCTGTGCCCCACATACACCCCGATGCTTCCCTCCCCGTTGCCTGACCCCGAGCCTCCCTGCCTGCCTTCGACCATCCCCAGTACCCCCATCCTGCCTTGACCTCCCTGCACCTGGGGCTCCATCCTGCTTCCCTGCTGGGCACTGGCCTTCTTGGACATGTGCGTCTCCTGGCAAGCTCTGGAGCCCTGAAGTACCTGAAATAACCGTAAGTTAAGGAAAAGAATAAAGCTCAATGATAGAGAAAATCTCTATCATTTTATTCATCAAATAATGTTTTTTATGTTTAGATATAAAATATGCATATCTGTGTGAATATGCATGACTATATTTTGGGTTTTTATGTAATAAAATTACATATTAACATTTTATTTCTGTAAAACATTGAAGCATTTTGCAAAATGTTAGCATTTAAAAATCTTTCTTTTAAGAAATCAAATAATATACAAATGCTTGAAGTTTCTTTTTCACCTTTCCTTTATCCCATTCCCTTCTTTCCATCCAAAGATGTAACCGTTATCCTGAAGTCAGTGTTGTTTTACTTTCCCAGCTGGTTTTTTTTTTTTTTTTTTTTTTTTTTTTGCCAGTCCCGCGGCCTGGGGAGGGTGGGGCTCCGGCGAAAGGATGAGGGGCGGGTTCCCCTCCCGATCTCAGAGAAGCTCCCAAAAGGGCAGCGGCGTGCCCACCTGCCGCCACCTCAGGCGGCCGCGAACCATTCAAATCGCCCGAGCCAAGAGGTACCCGGCGCTCGCGATTGGCTGAGCCGGACCAGCGCCCCTGGGCGGGGCCGGCCCCCACGCAGCGGCCGCGGGTCCCGCCCCCAGGCAGCGGCCGGGGGTCCCGCCCCGCTGGTGCGCATGCGCGCAGTTCCCAGAGGAAAGAGTCTGCGCACACCCCCGCCCGGCCTCCGACTCGCGCCGCGGCTCCCTCGCCTGTCCGCGGAGGCTTGTCGGCTCGGCGAGACAGCAAGAGCTGCGGCCGGCAGGGGGCTGTGCGGACCCAAGGCGGCTGCGGTGGCGCCGGCCTGTGGAAAATGCCACCAGGCGGCGCTTCGGTTCGTTGCTCAAGTGACGGCCGTTCCCCGCCCCCCCACCCCTGAACCCCCTGCGACCGCCGGGGAAGAAGCCGCCCGCGCAGGGAGTACCGCACCGAGACGCTTCGGCGGGAACCAGGCCGACTGCCGGCTGTGCCGGTTGCGCCCCTGAGGTGAGCGCGGGCGGCGGCGGCGGCGGCGGCGGCGGCGGCGGGGCGCGGGGCGCGGGGCGCGGGAAGGACGGGGGTTGCGGCGGCTGCCACTCCGGGTCCCCGCGGCGGAGGGAGGCCGCGCGGGCCTCTGCGGGGCGGGGAGGGCCGGCGCCGTCAGTGTTTAGTCTCAGCTATTCTGATGTCTAGTTTTGTGCCCTTTGCTATGTCAAATCCTATATGAATTTCTGTTTTTATCTGATCGAATGGGACTAGCCCAGTGGTTCTCCAATTGGCTGGACATTAAAATTGCTTGGAAGACTTTTTAAAAACATAGGGGCCTGCAGTCTTCCCCAGACAAGTTAATTCAGAATTTCGGAAGGTGGGGCTGAGGCATTAGTATTTTCTTAAGCTCCCTGTGTGATTAGAATGAGTCCAACAATCACTCCCAACTCTAAAACGTTCTGACATTTTATAAAACTTGCCGATTGAGAACCTCAGCATGTGTTTCAAATGAGTTCAGAGGAGAGAATTTCCAGTGTTAGGTGTTGGTGTTTGTTCTATCAGTTGCATTCACAATGTAGGCTGACAAGGGGGGGAAAAAAACAAAAAACAAGAAAAAAAAAATTAACAGGGAAGGTAGACAGGCCGTGCAAACGAGAGCTCAGTCACAGAAGAGCTGTCTCCAGGAGACCAAAGTCATGCTCTTTAACATTCTAAGTGATCGGTTTGTGCAGTGAACCAAATCTGAGCAGTTCCAATGTTTGAAAATGTAATGACTTAAATAGAAATCCTAATATACCCTTCAAGGTCATGAAACAGTTCCTTGGCCTTAGGAAACGTGTAACTTCTGTGAGCTCATGTAGGTCAATTTGATGGGCCTCTTATAACCTTAAGATTCATCTTGCTCCTTATCTTTCCTCTGCATTGAAATATGTTAATACCAGCTTTGGAATCGAATCAATTCTTTTCTTTTTAAATCTGCCGTTTTAAAACCTCCTTTTTATTTGCACAATTACCAAGGAGTTGTTAAAAATTACCATATTTTCTACCTCTGAATGAAATTAAGCAAAGACCGAAGTACGAAAAGGTCATCGAAACAAGAGACTGTAAAAGAAATCTGAGAATAGCGGTACATTGCTAATGATAGCCTAAAATTTAATTTAAAGTCAGTCCTGAAAATGTGTAATGGTTAAGGATTGAGTTTCTATCCTCATCCACGTGTTTAAAGAATCTTCTGTATTGGCTATCTCTAACCAAATTGGTGGGAATGGGAGAGGGCGGGGAACAACTCACTAAGAATCTACTCATCTATAGTCCTTTTATCTTTTCATTTAGAAGGGTAAGCTACTGAATATCATATATATAGTGCGGTACATACAATGTGATAAATGCTGCACCTAACACACAAAGTCTACAATAGACCATAGATCTACAAAGGACTATGATCTATGGATCAGAACTAGCAGAGTTAACATCAGCCCAGTTCTTAGCAAACGTTGCTAACTTATGGCCATAGCTATCATTTCAGACCCAATACCCCCTTTATAAAAGCAAATATTCTGTAGACCCCCTTCCCTTCCAAATGAGGCACTCTATCTTCAACTATCATTTTTAAGTAAATTTAAATCAATTTAGAATAATGGAATATATGTTATTGGACATTCATAACTATACTATATTCCTATTCCTACACCCCACTTAATTATAATAAGTAAGTTAGGATCAGGGAAAGCGATATGAGAAATTATCCCACACGAGAAGTTCAGGAAAAATGAAAGAGCAAAGGCAGAGATGGACTCTAAGTAAGCTAATAGCAGACCAGTTTTATCTGTAGACGATCACAGATAAAGGGGGAAACATACTTAATTGAAGTATGTATAACATGCTAAGATAAATGACCATCTGTCAATGTTGACCAAGAATGAGGAAGTTTGATATTCTTGTGAATAAGCTATTTCTAAACGTACTTCTAAAACAATTCAGTGTGTTATGACACGAGTTAAGAGTGCCAATGAAGTGCCCTGGAAACATTTCATCCCAGAGCCAGCCACATGTCCAAAGATGCGTTCAGTCTGTGGTGGGAAAGAAAAGTGGGCAGGCGGCTCCAGATGAGGGGAGCCGTGTAGCAACTTGGGGCAAGGACGCAGGTGCCAAAGCTGGGCCTGTCCGACACGGAGCTCAGGAGGGACTCAGCTGCTGCTTTGGGAGGTGGCAGGAGGTGGGGGGAGGGGATAGCCCGACCCTGGCGCCTGAAGCACCCCTCCCCTCCCTTCCTACTTGGGTCCCACACAGCGCCCCTCACCCCATCCTGCCTTGGCCTACCTGTGCCCCACATACACCCCGATGCTTCCCTCCCCGTTGCCTGACCCCGAGCCTCCCTGCCTGCCTTCGACCATCCCCAGTACCCCCATCCTGCCTTGACCTCCCTGCACCTGGGGCTCCATCCTGCTTCCCTGCTGGGCACTGGCCTTCTTGGACATGTGCGTCTCCTGGCAAGCTCTGGAGCCCTGAAGTACCTGAAATAACCGTAAGTTAAGGAAAAGAATAAAGCTCAATGATAGAGAAAATCTCTATCATTTTATTCATCAAATAATGTTTTTTATGTTTAGATATAAAATATGCATATCTGTGTGAATATGCATGACTATATTTTGGGTTTTTATGTAATAAAATTACATATTAACATTTTATTTCTTTAAAACATTGAAGCATTTTGCAAAATGTTAGCATTTAAAAATCTTTCTTTTAAGAAATCAAATAATATACAAATGCTTGAAGTTTCTTTTTCACCTTTCCTTTATCCCATTCCCTTCTTTCCATCCAAAGATGTAACCGTTATCCTGAAGTCAGTGTTGTTTTACTTTCCCAGCTGGTTTTTTTTTTTTTTTTTTTTTTTTTTTTGCCAGTCCCGCGGCCTGGGGAGGGTGGGGCTCCGGCGAAAGGATGAGGGGCGGGTTCCCCTCCCGATCTCAGAGAAGCTCCCAAAAGGGCAGCGGCGTGCCCACCTGCCGCCACCTCAGGCGGCCGCGAACCATTCAAATCGCCCGAGCCAAGAGGTACCCGGCGCTCGCGATTGGCTGAGCCGGACCAGCGCCCCTGGGCGGGGCCGGCCCCCACGCAGCGGCCGCGGGTCCCGCCCCCAGGCAGCGGCCGCGGGTCCCGCCCCGCTGGTGCGCATGCGCGCAGTTCCCAGAGGAAAGAGTCTGCGCACACCCCCGCCCGGCCTCCGACTCGCGCCGCGGCTCCCTCGCCTGTCCGCGGAGGCTTGTCGGCTCGGCGAGACAGCAAGAGCTGCGGCCGGCAGGGGGCTGTGCGGACCCAAGGCGGCTGCGGTGGCGCCGGCCTGTGGAAAATGCCACCAGGCGGCGCTTCGGTTCGTTGCTCAAGTGACGGCCGTTCCCCGCCCCCCCACCCCTGAACCCCCTGCGACCGCCGGGGAAGAAGCCGCCCGCGCAGGGAGTACCGCACCGAGACGCTTCGGCGGGAACCAGGCCGACTGCCGGCTGTGCCGGTTGCGCCCCTGAGGTGAGCGCGGGCGGCGGCGGCGGCGGCGGCGGCGGCGGCGGGGCGCGGGGCGCGGGGCGCGGGAAGGACGGGGGTTGCGGCGGCTGCCACTCCGGGTCCCCGCGGCGGAGGGAGGCCGCGCGGGCCTCTGCGGGGCGGGGAGGGCCGGCGCCGTCAGTGTTTAGTCTCAGCTATTCTGATGTCTAGTTTTGTGCCCTTTGCTATGTCAAATCCTATATGAATTTCTGTTTTTATCTGATCGAATGGGACTAGCCCAGTGGTTCTCCAATTGGCTGGACATTAAAATTGCTTGGAAGACTTTTTAAAAACATAGGGGCCTGCAGTCTTCCCCAGACAAGTTAATTCAGAATTTCGGAAGGTGGGGCTGAGGCATTAGTATTTTCTTAAGCTCCCTGTGTGATTAGAATGAGTCCAACAATCACTCCCAACTCTAAAACGTTCTGACATTTTATAAAACTTGCCGATTGAGAACCTCAGCATGTGTTTCAAATGAGTTCAGAGGAGAGAATTTCCAGTGTTAGGTGTTGGTGTTTGTTCTATCAGTTGCATTCACAATGTAGGCTGACAAGGGGAGGGGAAAAAACAAAAAACAAGAAAAAAAAATTAACAGGGAAGGTAGACAGGCCGTGCAAACGAGAGCTCAGTCACAGAAGAGCTGTCTCCAGGAGACCAAAGTCATGCTCTTTAACATTCTAAGTGATCGGTTTGTGCAGTGAACCAAATCTGAGCAGTTCCAATGTTTGAAAATGTAATGACTTAAATAGAAATCCTAATATACCCTTCAAGGTCATGAAACAGTTCCTTGGCCTTAGGAAACGTGTAACTTCTGTGAGCTCATGTAGGTCAATTTGATGGGCCTCTTATAACCTTAAGATTCATCTTGCTCCTTATCTTTCCTCTGCATTGAAATATGTTAATACCAGCTTTGGAATCGAATCAATTCTTTTCTTTTTAAATCTGCCGTTTTAAAACCTCCTTTTTATTTGCACAATTACCAAGGAGTTGTTAAAAATTACCATATTTTCTACCTCTGAATGAAATTAAGCAAAGACCGAAGTACGAAAAGGTCATCGAAACAAGAGACTGTAAAAGAAATCTGAGAATAGCGGTACATTGCTAATGATAGCCTAAAATTTAATTTAAAGTCAGTCCTGAAAATGTGTAATGGTTAAGGATTGAGTTTCTATCCTCATCCACGTGTTTAAAGAATCTTCTGTATTGGCTATCTCTAACCAAATTGGTGGGAATGGGAGAGGGCGGGGAACAACTCACTAAGAATCTACTCATCTATAGTCCTTTTATCTTTTCATTTAGAAGGGTAAGCTACTGAATATCATATATATAGTGCGGTACATACAATGTGATAAATGCTGCACCTAACACACAAAGTCTACAATAGACCATAGATCTACAAAGGACTATGATCTATGGATCAGAACTAGCAGAGTTAACATCAGCCCAGTTCTTAGCAAACGTTGCTAACTTATGGCCATAGCTATCATTTCAGACCCAATACCCCCTTTATAAAAGCAAATATTCTGTAGACCCCCTTCCCTTCCAAATGAGGCACTCTATCTTCAACTATCATTTTTAAGTAAATTTAAATCAATTTAGAATAATGGAATATATGTTATTGGACATTCATAACTATACTATATTCCTATTCCTACACCCCACTTAATTATAATAAGTAAGTTAGGATCAGGGAAAGCGATATGAGAAATTATCCCACACGAGAAGTTCAGGAAAAATGAAAGAGCAAAGGCAGAGATGGACTCTAAGTAAGCTAATAGCAGACCAGTTTTATCTGTAGACGATCACAGATAAAGGGGGAAACATACTTAATTGAAGTATGTATAACATGCTAAGATAAATGACCATCTGTCAATGTTGACCAAGAATGAGGAAGTTTGATATTCTTGTGAATAAGCTATTTCTAAACGTACTTCTAAAACAATTCAGTGTGTTATGACACGAGTTAAGAGTGCCAATGAAGTGCCCTGGAAACATTTCATCCCAGAGCCAGCCACATGTCCAAAGATGCGTTCAGTCTGTGGTGGGAAAGAAAAGTGGGCAGGCGGCTCCAGATGAGGGGAGCCGTGTAGCAACTTGGGGCAAGGACGCAGGTGCCAAAGCTGGGCCTGTCCGACACGGAGCTCAGGAGGGACTCAGCTGCTGCTTTGGGAGGTGGCAGGAGGTGGGGGGAGGGGATAGCCCGACCCTGGCGCCTGAAGCACCCCTCCCCTCCCTTCCTACTTGGGTCCCACACAGCGCCCCTCACCCCATCCTGCCTTGGCCTACCTGTGCCCCACATACACCCCGATGCTTCCCTCCCCGTTGCCTGACCCCGAGCCTCCCTGCCTGCCTTCGACCATCCCCAGTACCCCCATCCTGCCTTGACCTCCCTGCACCTGGGGCTCCATCCTGCTTCCCTGCTGGGCACTGGCCTTCTTGGACATGTGCGTCTCCTGGCAAGCTCTGGAGCCCTGAAGTACCTGAAATAACCGTAAGTTAAGGAAAAGAATAAAGCTCAATGATAGAGAAAATCTCTATCATTTTATTCATCAAATAATGTTTTTTATGTTTAGATATAAAATATGCATATCTGTGTGAATATGCATGACTATATTTTGGGTTTTTATGTAATAAAATTACATATTAACATTTTATTTCTTTAAAACATTGAAGCATTTTGCAAAATGTTAGCATTTAAAAATCTTTCTTTTAAGAAATCAAATAATATACAAATGCTTGAAGTTTCTTTTTCACCTTTCCTTTATCCCATTCCCTTCTTTCCATCCAAAGATGTAACCGTTATCCTGAAGTCAGTGTTGTTTTACTTTCCCAGCTGGTTTTTTTTTTTTTTTTTTTTTTTTTTTTGCCAGTCCCGCGGCCTGGGGAGGGTGGGGCTCCGGCGAAAGGATGAGGGGCGGGTTCCCCTCCCGATCTCAGAGAAGCTCCCAAAAGGGCAGCGGCGTGCCCACCTGCCGCCACCTCAGGCGGCCGCGAACCATTCAAATCGCCCGAGCCAAGAGGTACCCGGCGCTCGCGATTGGCTGAGCCGGACCAGCGCCCCTGGGCGGGGCCGGCCCCCACGCAGCGGCCGCGGGTCCCGCCCCCAGGCAGCGGCCGCGGGTCCCGCCCCGCTGGTGCGCATGCGCGCAGTTCCCAGAGGAAAGAGTCTGCGCACACCCCCGCCCGGCCTCCGACTCGCGCCGCGGCTCCCTCGCCTGTCCGCGGAGGCTTGTCGGCTCGGCGAGACAGCAAGAGCTGCGGCCGGCAGGGGGCTGTGCGGACCCAAGGCGGCTGCGGTGGCGCCGGCCTGTGGAAAATGCCACCAGGCGGCGCTTCGGTTCGTTGCTCAAGTGACGGCCGTTCCCCGCCCCCCCACCCCTGAACCCCCTGCGACCGCCGGGGAAGAAGCCGCCCGCGCAGGGAGTACCGCACCGAGACGCTTCGGCGGGAACCAGGCCGACTGCCGGCTGTGCCGGTTGCGCCCCTGAGGTGAGCGCGGGCGGCGGCGGCGGCGGCGGCGGCGGGGCGCGGGGCGCGGGGCGCGGGAAGGACGGGGGTTGCGGCGGCTGCCACTCCGGGTCCCCGCGGCGGAGGGAGGCCGCGCGGGCCTCTGCGGGGCGGGGAGGGCCGGCGCCGTCAGTGTTTAGTCTCAGCTATTCTGATGTCTAGTTTTGTGCCCTTTGCTATGTCAAATCCTATATGAATTTCTGTTTTTATCTGATCGAATGGGACTAGCCCAGTGGTTCTCCAATTGGCTGGACATTAAAATTGCTTGGAAGACTTTTTAAAAACATAGGGGCCTGCAGTCTTCCCCAGACAAGTTAATTCAGAATTTCGGAAGGTGGGGCTGAGGCATTAGTATTTTCTTAAGCTCCCTGTGTGATTAGAATGAGTCCAACAATCACTCCCAACTCTAAAACGTTCTGACATTTTATAAAACTTGCCGATTGAGAACCTCAGCATGTGTTTCAAATGAGTTCAGAGGAGAGAATTTCCAGTGTTAGGTGTTGGTGTTTGTTCTATCAGTTGCATTCACAATGTAGGCTGACAAGGGGAGGGGAAAAAACAAAAAACAAGAAAAAAAAATTAACAGGGAAGGTAGACAGGCCGTGCAAACGAGAGCTCAGTCACAGAAGAGCTGTCTCCAGGAGACCAAAGTCATGCTCTTTAACATTCTAAGTGATCGGTTTGTGCAGTGAACCAAATCTGAGCAGTTCCAATGTTTGAAAATGTAATGACTTAAATAGAAATCCTAATATACCCTTCAAGGTCATGAAACAGTTCCTTGGCCTTAGGAAACGTGTAACTTCTGTGAGCTCATGTAGGTCAATTTGATGGGCCTCTTATAACCTTAAGATTCATCTTGCTCCTTATCTTTCCTCTGCATTGAAATATGTTAATACCAGCTTTGGAATCGAATCAATTCTTTTCTTTTTAAATCTGCCGTTTTAAAACCTCCTTTTTATTTGCACAATTACCAAGGAGTTGTTAAAAATTACCATATTTTCTACCTCTGAATGAAATTAAGCAAAGACCGAAGTACGAAAAGGTCATCGAAACAAGAGACTGTAAAAGAAATCTGAGAATAGCGGTACATTGCTAATGATAGCCTAAAATTTAATTTAAAGTCAGTCCTGAAAATGTGTAATGGTTAAGGATTGAGTTTCTATCCTCATCCACGTGTTTAAAGAATCTTCTGTATTGGCTATCTCTAACCAAATTGGTGGGAATGGGAGAGGGCGGGGAACAACTCACTAAGAATCTACTCATCTATAGTCCTTTTATCTTTTCATTTAGAAGGGTAAGCTACTGAATATCATATATATAGTGCGGTACATACAATGTGATAAATGCTGCACCTAACACACAAAGTCTACAATAGACCATAGATCTACAAAGGACTATGATCTATGGATCAGAACTAGCAGAGTTAACATCAGCCCAGTTCTTAGCAAACGTTGCTAACTTATGGCCATAGCTATCATTTCAGACCCAATACCCCCTTTATAAAAGCAAATATTCTGTAGACCCCCTTCCCTTCCAAATGAGGCACTCTATCTTCAACTATCATTTTTAAGTAAATTTAAATCAATTTAGAATAATGGAATATATGTTATTGGACATTCATAACTATACTATATTCCTATTCCTACACCCCACTTAATTATAATAAGTAAGTTAGGATCAGGGAAAGCGATATGAGAAATTATCCCACACGAGAAGTTCAGGAAAAATGAAAGAGCAAAGGCAGAGATGGACTCTAAGTAAGCTAATAGCAGACCAGTTTTATCTGTAGACGATCACAGATAAAGGGGGAAACATACTTAATTGAAGTATGTATAACATGCTAAGATAAATGACCATCTGTCAATGTTGACCAAGAATGAGGAAGTTTGATATTCTTGTGAATAAGCTATTTCTAAACGTACTTCTAAAACAATTCAGTGTGTTATGACACGAGTTAAGAGTGCCAATGAAGTGCCCTGGAAACATTTCATCCCAGAGCCAGCCACATGTCCAAAGATGCGTTCAGTCTGTGGTGGGAAAGAAAAGTGGGCAGGCGGCTCCAGATGAGGGGAGCCGTGTAGCAACTTGGGGCAAGGACGCAGGTGCCAAAGCTGGGCCTGTCCGACACGGAGCTCAGGAGGGACTCAGCTGCTGCTTTGGGAGGTGGCAGGAGGTGGGGGGAGGGGATAGCCCGACCCTGGCGCCTGAAGCACCCCTCCCCTCCCTTCCTACTTGGGTCCCACACAGCGCCCCTCACCCCATCCTGCCTTGGCCTACCTGTGCCCCACATACACCCCGATGCTTCCCTCCCCGTTGCCTGACCCCGAGCCTCCCTGCCTGCCTTCGACCATCCCCAGTACCCCCATCCTGCCTTGACCTCCCTGCACCTGGGGCTCCATCCTGCTTCCCTGCTGGGCACTGGCCTTCTTGGACATGTGCGTCTCCTGGCAAGCTCTGGAGCCCTGAAGTACCTGAAATAACCGTAAGTTAAGGAAAAGAATAAAGCTCAATGATAGAGAAAATCTCTATCATTTTATTCATCAAATAATGTTTTTTATGTTTAGATATAAAATATGCATATCTGTGTGAATATGCATGACTATATTTTGGGTTTTTATGTAATAAAATTACATATTAACATTTTATTTCTTTAAAACATTGAAGCATTTTGCAAAATGTTAGCATTTAAAAATCTTTCTTTTAAGAAATCAAATAATATACAAATGCTTGAAGTTTCTTTTTCACCTTTCCTTTATCCCATTCCCTTCTTTCCATCCAAAGATGTAACCGTTATCCTGAAGTCAGTGTTGTTTTACTTTCCCAGCTGGTTTTTTTTTTTTTTTTTTTTTTTTTTTTTGCCAGTCCCGCGGCCTGGGGAGGGTGGGGCTCCGGCGAAAGGATGAGGGGCGGGTTCCCCTCCCGATCTCAGAGAAGCTCCCAAAAGGGCAGCGGCGTGCCCACCTGCCGCCACCTCAGGCGGCCGCGAACCATTCAAATCGCCCGAGCCAAGAGGTACCCGGCGCTCGCGATTGGCTGAGCCGGACCAGCGCCCCTGGGCGGGGCCGGCCCCCACGCAGCGGCCGCGGGTCCCGCCCCCAGGCAGCGGCCGCGGGTCCCGCCCCGCTGGTGCGCATGCGCGCAGTTCCCAGAGGAAAGAGTCTGCGCACACCCCCGCCCGGCCTCCGACTCGCGCCGCGGCTCCCTCGCCTGTCCGCGGAGGCTTGTCGGCTCGGCGAGACAGCAAGAGCTGCGGCCGGCAGGGGGCTGTGCGGACCCAAGGCGGCTGCGGTGGCGCCGGCCTGTGGAAAATGCCACCAGGCGGCGCTTCGGTTCGTTGCTCAAGTGACGGCCGTTCCCCGCCCCCCCACCCCTGAACCCCCTGCGACCGCCGGGGAAGAAGCCGCCCGCGCAGGGAGTACCGCACCGAGACGCTTCGGCGGGAACCAGGCCGACTGCCGGCTGTGCCGGTTGCGCCCCTGAGGTGAGCGCGGGCGGCGGCGGCGGCGGCGGCGGCGGCGGCGGGGCGCGGGGCGCGGGGCGCGGGAAGGACGGGGGTTGCGGCGGCTGCCACTCCGGGTCCCCGCGGCGGAGGGAGGCCGCGCGGGCCTCTGCGGGGCGGGGAGGGCCGGCGCCGTCAGTGTTTAGTCTCAGCTATTCTGATGTCTAGTTTTGTGCCCTTTGCTATGTCAAATCCTATATGAATTTCTGTTTTTATCTGATCGAATGGGACTAGCCCAGTGGTTCTCCAATTGGCTGGACATTAAAATTGCTTGGAAGACTTTTTAAAAACATAGGGGCCTGCAGTCTTCCCCAGACAAGTTAATTCAGAATTTCGGAAGGTGGGGCTGAGGCATTAGTATTTTCTTAAGCTCCCTGTGTGATTAGAATGAGTCCAACAATCACTCCCAACTCTAAAACGTTCTGACATTTTATAAAACTTGCCGATTGAGAACCTCAGCATGTGTTTCAAATGAGTTCAGAGGAGAGAATTTCCAGTGTTAGGTGTTGGTGTTTGTTCTATCAGTTGCATTCACAATGTAGGCTGACAAGGGGGGGGAAAAAACAAAAAACAAGAAAAAAAAATTAACAGGGAAGGTAGACAGGCCGTGCAAACGAGAGCTCAGTCACAGAAGAGCTGTCTCCAGGAGACCAAAGTCATGCTCTTTAACATTCTAAGTGATCGGTTTGTGCAGTGAACCAAATCTGAGCAGTTCCAATGTTTGAAAATGTAATGACTTAAATAGAAATCCTAATATACCCTTCAAGGTCATGAAACAGTTCCTTGGCCTTAGGAAACGTGTAACTTCTGTGAGCTCATGTAGGTCAATTTGATGGGCCTCTTATAACCTTAAGATTCATCTTGCTCCTTATCTTTCCTCTGCATTGAAATATGTTAATACCAGCTTTGGAATCGAATCAATTCTTTTCTTTTTAAATCTGCCGTTTTAAAACCTCCTTTTTATTTGCACAATTACCAAGGAGTTGTTAAAAATTACCATATTTTCTACCTCTGAATGAAATTAAGCAAAGACCGAAGTACGAAAAGGTCATCGAAACAAGAGACTGTAAAAGAAATCTGAGAATAGCGGTACATTGCTAATGATAGCCTAAAATTTAATTTAAAGTCAGTCCTGAAAATGTGTAATGGTTAAGGATTGAGTTTCTATCCTCATCCACGTGTTTAAAGAATCTTCTGTATTGGCTATCTCTAACCAAATTGGTGGGAATGGGAGAGGGCGGGGAACAACTCACTAAGAATCTACTCATCTATAGTCCTTTTATCTTTTCATTTAGAAGGGTAAGCTACTGAATATCATATATATAGTGCGGTACATACAATGTGATAAATGCTGCACCTAACACACAAAGTCTACAATAGACCATAGATCTACAAAGGACTATGATCTATGGATCAGAACTAGCAGAGTTAACATCAGCCCAGTTCTTAGCAAACGTTGCTAACTTATGGCCATAGCTATCATTTCAGACCCAATACCCCCTTTATAAAAGCAAATATTCTGTAGACCCCCTTCCCTTCCAAATGAGGCACTCTATCTTCAACTATCATTTTTAAGTAAATTTAAATCAATTTAGAATAATGGAATATATGTTATTGGACATTCATAACTATACTATATTCCTATTCCTACACCCCACTTAATTATAATAAGTAAGTTAGGATCAGGGAAAGCGATATGAGAAATTATCCCACACGAGAAGTTCAGGAAAAATGAAAGAGCAAAGGCAGAGATGGACTCTAAGTAAGCTAATAGCAGACCAGTTTTATCTGTAGACGATCACAGATAAAGGGGGAAACATACTTAATTGAAGTATGTATAACATGCTAAGATAAATGACCATCTGTCAATGTTGACCAAGAATGAGGAAGTTTGATATTCTTGTGAATAAGCTATTTCTAAACGTACTTCTAAAACAATTCAGTGTGTTATGACACGAGTTAAGAGTGCCAATGAAGTGCCCTGGAAACATTTCATCCCAGAGCCAGCCACATGTCCAAAGATGCGTTCAGTCTGTGGTGGGAAAGAAAAGTGGGCAGGCGGCTCCAGATGAGGGGAGCCGTGTAGCAACTTGGGGCAAGGACGCAGGTGCCAAAGCTGGGCCTGTCCGACACGGAGCTCAGGAGGGACTCAGCTGCTGCTTTGGGAGGTGGCAGGAGGTGGGGGGAGGGGATAGCCCGACCCTGGCGCCTGAAGCACCCCTCCCCTCCCTTCCTACTTGGGTCCCACACAGCGCCCCTCACCCCATCCTGCCTTGGCCTACCTGTGCCCCACATACACCCCGATGCTTCCCTCCCCGTTGCCTGACCCCGAGCCTCCCTGCCTGCCTTCGACCATCCCCAGTACCCCCATCCTGCCTTGACCTCCCTGCACCTGGGGCTCCATCCTGCTTCCCTGCTGGGCACTGGCCTTCTTGGACATGTGCGTCTCCTGGCAAGCTCTGGAGCCCTGAAGTACCTGAAATAACCGTAAGTTAAGGAAAAGAATAAAGCTCAATGATAGAGAAAATCTCTATCATTTTATTCATCAAATAATGTTTTTTATGTTTAGATATAAAATATGCATATCTGTGTGAATATGCATGACTATATTTTGGGTTTTTATGTAATAAAATTACATATTAACATTTTATTTCTTTAAAACATTGAAGCATTTTGCAAAATGTTAGCATTTAAAAATCTTTCTTTTAAGAAATCAAATAATATACAAATGCTTGAAGTTTCTTTTTCACCTTTCCTTTATCCCATTCCCTTCTTTCCATCCAAAGATGTAACCGTTATCCTGAAGTCAGTGTTGTTTTACTTTCCCAGCTGGTTTTTTTTTTTTTTTTTTTTTTTTTTTTTTTTTTGCCAGTCCCGCGGCCTGGGGAGGGTGGGGCTCCGGCGAAAGGATGAGGGGCGGGTTCCCCTCCCGATCTCAGAGAAGCTCCCAAAAGGGCAGCGGCGTGCCCACCTGCCGCCACCTCAGGCGGCCGCGAACCATTCAAATCGCCCGAGCCAAGAGGTACCCGGCGCTCGCGATTGGCTGAGCCGGACCAGCGCCCCTGGGCGGGGCCGGCCCCCACGCAGCGGCCGCGGGTCCCGCCCCCAGGCAGCGGCCGCGGGTCCCGCCCCGCTGGTGCGCATGCGCGCAGTTCCCAGAGGAAAGAGTCTGCGCACACCCCCGCCCGGCCTCCGACTCGCGCCGCGGCTCCCTCGCCTGTCCGCGGAGGCTTGTCGGCTCGGCGAGACAGCAAGAGCTGCGGCCGGCAGGGGGCTGTGCGGACCCAAGGCGGCTGCGGTGGCGCCGGCCTGTGGAAAATGCCACCAGGCGGCGCTTCGGTTCGTTGCTCAAGTGACGGCCGTTCCCCGCCCCCCCACCCCTGAACCCCCTGCGACCGCCGGGGAAGAAGCCGCCCGCGCAGGGAGTACCGCACCGAGACGCTTCGGCGGGAACCAGGCCGACTGCCGGCTGTGCCGGTTGCGCCCCTGAGGTGAGCGCGGGCGGCGGCGGCGGCGGCGGCGGCGGCGGCGGGGCGCGGGGCGCGGGGCGCGGGAAGGACGGGGGTTGCGGCGGCTGCCACTCCGGGTCCCCGCGGCGGAGGGAGGCCGCGCGGGCCTCTGCGGGGCGGGGAGGGCCGGCGCCGTCAGTGTTTAGTCTCAGCTATTCTGATGTCTAGTTTTGTGCCCTTTGCTATGTCAAATCCTATATGAATTTCTGTTTTTATCTGATCGAATGGGACTAGCCCAGTGGTTCTCCAATTGGCTGGACATTAAAATTGCTTGGAAGACTTTTTAAAAACATAGGGGCCTGCAGTCTTCCCCAGACAAGTTAATTCAGAATTTCGGAAGGTGGGGCTGAGGCATTAGTATTTTCTTAAGCTCCCTGTGTGATTAGAATGAGTCCAACAATCACTCCCAACTCTAAAACGTTCTGACATTTTATAAAACTTGCCGATTGAGAACCTCAGCATGTGTTTCAAATGAGTTCAGAGGAGAGAATTTCCAGTGTTAGGTGTTGGTGTTTGTTCTATCAGTTGCATTCACAATGTAGGCTGACAAGGGGGGGGAAAAAACAAAAAACAAGAAAAAAAAATTAACAGGGAAGGTAGACAGGCCGTGCAAACGAGAGCTCAGTCACAGAAGAGCTGTCTCCAGGAGACCAAAGTCATGCTCTTTAACATTCTAAGTGATCGGTTTGTGCAGTGAACCAAATCTGAGCAGTTCCAATGTTTGAAAATGTAATGACTTAAATAGAAATCCTAATATACCCTTCAAGGTCATGAAACACTTCCTTGGCCTTAGGAAACGTGTAACTTCTGTGAGCTCATGTAGGTCAATTTGATGGGCCTCTTATAACCTTAAGATTCATCTTGCTCCTTATCTTTCCTCTGCATTGAAATATGTTAATACCAGCTTTGGAATCGAATCAATTCTTTTCTTTTTAAATCTGCCGTTTTAAAACCTCCTTTTTATTTGCACAATTACCAAGGAGTTGTTAAAAATTACCATATTTTCTACCTCTGAATGAAATTAAGCAAAGACTGAAGTACGAAAAGGTCATCGAAACAAGAGACTGTAAAAGAAATCTGAGAATAGCGGTACATTGCTAATGATAGCCTAAAATTTAATTTAAAGTCAGTCCTGAAAATGTGTAATGGTTAAGGATTGAGTTTCTATCCTCATCCACGTGTTTAAAGAATCTTCTGTATTGGCTATCTCTAACCAAATTGGTGGGAATGGGAGAGGGCGGGGAACAACTCACTAAGAATCTACTCATCTATAGTCCTTTTATCTTTTCATTTAGAAGGGTAAGCTACTGAATATCATATATATAGTGCGGTACATACAATGTGATAAATGCTGCACCTAACACACAAAGTCTACAATAGACCATAGATCTACAAAGGACTATGATCTATGGATCAGAACTAGCAGAGTTAACATCAGCCCAGTTCTTAGCAAACGTTGCTAACTTATGGCCATAGCTATCATTTCAGACCCAATACCCCCTTTATAAAAGCAAATATTCTGTAGACCCCCTTCCCTTCCAAATGAGGCACTCTATCTTCAACTATCATTTTTAAGTAAATTTAAATCAATTTAGAATAATGGAATATATGTTATTGGACATTCATAACTATACTATATTCCTATTCCTACACCCCACTTAATTATAATAAGTAAGTTAGGATCAGGGAAAGCGATATGAGAAATTATCCCACACGAGAAGTTCAGGAAAAATGAAAGAGCAAAGGCAGAGATGGACTCTAAGTAAGCTAATAGCAGACCAGTTTTATCTGTAGACGATCACAGATAAAGGGGGAAACATACTTAATTGAAGTATGTATAACATGCTAAGATAAATGACCATCTGTCAATGTTGACCAAGAATGAGGAAGTTTGATATTCTTGTGAATAAGCTATTTCTAAACGTACTTCTAAAACAATTCAGTGTGTTATGACACGAGTTAAGAGTGCCAATGAAGTGCCCTGGAAACATTTCATCCCAGAGCCAGCCACATGTCCAAAGATGCGTTCAGTCTGTGGTGGGAAAGAAAAGTGGGCAGGCGGCTCCAGATGAGGGGAGCCGTGTAGCAACTTGGGGCAAGGACGCAGGTGCCAAAGCTGGGCCTGTCCGACACGGAGCTCAGGAGGGACTCAGCTGCTGCTTTGGGAGGTGGCAGGAGGTGGGGGGAGGGGATAGCCCGACCCTGGCGCCTGAAGCACCCCTCCCCTCCCTTCCTACTTGGGTCCCACACAGCGCCCCTCACCCCATCCTGCCTTGGCCTACCTGTGCCTCACATACACCCCGATGCTTCCCTCCCCGTTGCCTGACCCCGAGCCTCCCTGCCTGCCTTCGACCATCCCCAGTACCCCCATCCTGCCTTGACCTCCCTGCACCTGGGGCTCCATCCTGCTTCCCTGCTGGGCACTGGCCTTCTTGGACATGTGCGTCTCCTGGCAAGCTCTGGAGCCCTGAAGTACCTGAAATAACCGTAAGTTAAGGAAAAGAATAAAGCTCAATGATAGAGAAAATCTCTATCATTTTATTCATCAAATAATGTTTTTTATGTTTAGATATAAAATATGCATATCTGTGTGAATATGCATGACTATATTTTGGGTTTTTATGTAATAAAATTACATATTAACATTTTATTTCTTTAAAACATTGAAGCATTTTGCAAAATGTTAGCATTTAAAAATCTTTCTTTTAAGAAATCAAATAATATACAAATGCTTGAAGTTTCTTTTTCACCTTTCCTTTATCCCATTCCCTTCTTTCCATCCAAAGATGTAACCGTTATCCTGAAGTCAGTGTTGTTTTACTTTCCCAGCTGGTTTTTTTTTTTTTTTTTTTTTTTTTTTGCCAGTCCCGCGGCCTGGGGAGGGTGGGGCTCCGGCGAAAGGATGAGGGGCGGGTTCCCCTCCCGATCTCAGAGAAGCTCCCAAAAGGGCAGCGGCGTGCCCACCTGCCGCCACCTCAGGCGGCCGCGAACCATTCAAATCGCCCGAGCCAAGAGGTACCCGGCGCTCGCGATTGGCTGAGCCGGACCAGCGCCCCTGGGCGGGGCCGGCCCCCACGCAGCGGCCGCGGATCCCGCCCGGCTGGTGCGCATGCGCGCAGTTCCCAGAGGAAAGAGTCTGCGCACACCCCCGCCCGGCCTCCGACTCGCGCCGCGGCTCCCTCGCCTGTCCGCGGAGGCTTGTCGGCTCGGCGAGACAGCAAGAGCTGCGGCCGGCAGGGGGCTGTGCGGACCCAAGGCGGCTGCGGTGGCGCCGGCCTGTGGAAAATGCCACCAGGCGGCGCTTCGGTTCGTTGCTCAAGTGACGGCCGTTCCCCGCCCCCCCACCCCTGAACCCCCTGCGACCGCCGGGGAAGAAGCCGCCCGCGCAGGGAGTACCGCACCGAGACGCTTCGGCGGGAACCAGGCCGACTGCCGGCTGTGCCGGTTGCGCCCCTGAGGTGAGCGCGGGCGGCGGCGGCGGCGGCGGCGGCGGCGGCGGGGCGCGGGGCGAGGGAAGGACGGGGGTTGCGGCGGCTGCCACTCCGGGTCCCCGCGGCGGAGGGAGGCCGCGCGGGCCTCTGCGGGGCGGGGAGGGCCGGCGCCGTCAGTGTTTAGTCTCAGCTATTCTGATGTCTAGTTTTGTGCCCTTTGCTATGTCAAATCCTATATGAATTTCTGTTTTTATCTGATCGAATGGGACTAGCCCAGTGGTTCTCCAATTGGCTGGACATTAAAATTGCTTGGAAGACTTTTTAAAAACATAGGGGCCTGCAGTCTTCCCCAGACAAGTTAATTCAGAATTTCGGAAGGTGGGGCTGAGGCATTAGTATTTTCTTAAGCTCCCTGTGTGATTAGAATGAGTCCAACAATCACTCCCAACTCTAAAACGTTCTGACATTTTATAAAACTTGCCGATTGAGAACCTCAGCATGTGTTTCAAATGAGTTCAGAGGAGAGAATTTCCAGTGTTAGGTGTTGGTGTTTGTTCTATCAGTTGCATTCACAATGTAGGCTGACAAGGGGAGGAAAAAAAACAAAAAACAAGAAAAAGAAATTAACAGGGAAGGTAGACAGGCCGTGCAAACGAGAGCTCAGTCACAGAAGAGCTGTCTCCAGGAGACCAAAGTCATGCTCTTTAACATTCTAAGTGATGGGTTTGTGCAGTGAACCAAATCTGAGCAGTTCCAATGTTTGAAAATGTAATGACTTAAATAGAAATCCTAATATACCCTTCAAGGTCATGAAACAGTTCCTTGGCCTTAGGAAACGTGTAACTTCTGTGAGCTCATGTAGGTCAATTTGATGGGCCTCTTATAACCTTAAGGTTCATCTTGCTCCTTATCTTTCCTCTGCATGAAAATATGTTAATACCAGCTTTGGAATCAAATCAATTCTTTTCTTTTTAAATCTGCCTTTTTAAACCCTCCTTTTTATTTGCAGAATTACCAAGGAGTTGTTAAAAATTACCATATTTTCTACCACTGAATGAAATTAAGCAAAGACCGAAGTACGAAAAGGTCATCGAAACAAGAGACTGTAAAAGAAATCTGAGAATAGCGGTACATTGCTAATGATAGCCTAAAATTTAATTTAAAGTCAGTCCTGAAAATGTGTAATGGTTAAGGATTGAGTTTCTATCCTCATCCACGTGTTTAAAGAATCTTCTGTATTGGCTATCTCTAACCAAATTGGTGGGAATGGGAGAGGGCGGGGAACAACTCACTAAGAATCTACTCATCTATAGTCCTTTTATCTTTTCATTTAGAAGGGTAAGCTACTGAATATCATATATATAGTGCGGTACATACAATGTGATAAATGCTGCACCTAACACACAAAGTCTACAATAGACCATAGATCTACAAAGGACTATGATCTATGGATCAGAACTAGCAGAGTTAACATCAGCCCAGTTCCTAGCAAACGTTGCTAACTTATGGCCATAGCTATCATTTCAGACCCAATACCCCCTTTATAAAAGCAAATATTCTGTAGACCCCCTTCCCTTCCAAATGAGGCACTCTATCTTCAACCATAATTTTTAAGTAAATTTAAATCAATTTAGAATAATGGAATATATGTTATTGGACATTCATAACTATACTATATTCCTATTCCTACACCCCACTTAATTATAATAAGTAAGTTAGGATCAGGGAAAGCAATATGAGAAATTATCCCACACGAGAAGTTCAGGAAAAATGAAAGAGCAAAGGCAGAGATGGACTCTAAGTAAGCTAATAGCAGACCAGTTTTATCTGTAGACGATCACAGATAAAGGGGGAAACATACTTAATTGAAGTATGTATAACATGCTAAGATAAATGACCATCTGTCAATGTTGACCAAGAATGAGGAAGTTTGATATTCTTGTGAATAAGCTATTTCTAAACGTACTTCTAAAACAATTCAGTGTGTTATGACACGAGTTAAGAGTGCCAATGAAGTGCCCTGGAAACCTTTCATGCCAGAGCCAGCCACATGTCCAAAGATGCGTTCAGTCTGTGGTGGGAAAGAAAAGTGGGCCGGCGGCTCCAGATGAGGGGAGCCGTGTAGCAACTTGGGGCAAGGACGCAGGTGCCAAAGCTGGGCCTGTCCGACAGGGAGCTCAGGAGGGACTCAGCTGCTGCTTTGGGAGGTGGCAGGAGGTGGGGGGAGGGGATAGCCCGACCCTGGCGCCTGAAGCACCCCTCCCCTCCCTTCCTACTTGGGTCCCACACAGCACCCCTCACCCCATCCTGCCTTGGCCTACCTGTGCCCCACATACACCCCGATGCTTCCCTCCCCGTTGCCTGACCCCGAGCCTCCCTGCCTGCCTTCGACCATCCCCAGTACCCCCATCCTGCCTTGACCTCCCTGCACCTGGGGCTCCATCCTGCTTCCCTGCTGGGCACTGGTCTTCTTGGACATGTGCGTCTCCTGGCAAGCTCTGGAGCCCTGAAGTACCTGAAATAACCGTAAGTTAAGGAAAAGAATAAAGCTCAATGATAGAGAAAATCTCTATCATTTTATTCATCGAATAATGTTTTTTATGTTTAGATATAAAATATGCATATCTGTGTGCATATGCATGACTATATTTTGGGTTTTTATGTAATAAAATTACATATTAACATTTTATTTCTTTAAAACATTGAAGCATTTTGCAAAATGTTAGCATTTAAAAATCTTTCTTTTAAGAAATCAAATAATATACAAATGCTTGAAGTTTCTTTTTCACCTTTCCTTTATCCCATTCCCTTCTTTCCATCCAAAGATGTAACCGTTATCCTGAAGTCAGTGTTGTTTTACTTTCCCAGCTGGTTTTTTTTTTTTTTTTTTTTTTTGCCAGTCCCGCGGCCTGGGGAGGGTGGGGCTCCGGCGAAAGGATGAGGGGCGGGTTCCCCTCCCGATCTCGGAGAAGCTCCCAAAAGGGCAGCGGCGTGCCCACCTGCCGCCACCTCAGGCGGCCGCGAACCATTCAAATCGCCCGCGCCAAGAGGTACCCGGCGCTCGCGATTGGCTGAGCCGGACCAGCGCCCCTGGGCGGGGCCGGCCCCCACGCAGCGGCCGCGGGTCCCGCCCCCAGGCAGCGGCCGCGGGTCCCGCCCCGCTGGTGCGCATGCGCGCAGTCCCCAGAGGACAGAGTCTGCGCACACCCCCGCCCGGCCTCCGACTCGCGCCGCGGCTCCCTCGCCTGTCCGCGGAGGCTTGTCGGCTCGGCGAGACAGCAAGAGCTGCGGCCGGCAGGGGGCTGTGCGGACCCAAGGCGGCTGCGGTGGCGCCGGCCTGTGGAAAATGCCACCAGGCGGCGCTTCGGTTCGTTGCTCAAGTGACGGCCGTTCCCCGCCCCCCCACCCCTGAACCCCCTGCGACCGCCGGGGAAGAAGCCGCCCGCGCAGGGAGTACCGCACCGAGACGCTTCGGCGGGAACGAGGCCGACTGCCGGCTGTGCCGGTTGCGCCCCTGAGGTGAGCGCGGGCGGCGGCGGCGGCGGCGGCGGCGGGGCGCGGGGCGCGGGAAGGACGGGGGTTGCGGCGGCTGCCACTCCGGGTCCCCGCGGCGGAGGGAGGCCGCGCGGGCCTCTGCGGGGCGGGGAGGGCCGGCGCCGTCAGTGTTTAGTCTCAGCTATTCTGATGTCTAGTTTTGTGCCCTTTGCTATGTCAAATCCTATATGAATTTCTGTTTTTATCTGATCGAATGGGACTAGCCCAGTGGTTCTCCAATTGGCTGGACATTAAAATTGCTTGGAAGACTTTTTAAAAACATAGGGGCCTGCAGTCTTCCCCAGACAAGTTAATTCAGAATTTCGGAAGGTGGGGCTGAGGCATTAGTATTTTCTTAAGCTCCCTGTGTGATTAGAATGAGTCCAACAATCACTCCCAACTCTAAAACGTTCTGACATTTTATAAAACTTGCCGATTGAGAACCTCAGCATGTGTTTCAAATGAGTTCAGAGGAGAGAATTTCCAGTGTTAGGTGTTGGTGTTTGTTCTATCAGTTGCATTCACAATGTAGGCTGACAAGGGGAGGAAAAAAAACAAAAAACAAGAAAAAGAAATTAACAGGGAAGGTAGACAGGCCGTGCAAACGAGAGCTCAGTCACAGAAGAGCTGTCTCCAGGAGACCAAAGTCATGCTCTTTAACATTCTAAGTGATGGGTTTGTGCAGTGAACCAAATCTGAGCAGTTCCAATGTTTGAAAATGTAATGACTTAAATAGAAATCCTAATATACCCTTCAAGGTCATGAAACAGTTCCTTGGCCTTAGGAAACGTGTAACTTCTGTGAGCTCATGTAGGTCAATTTGATGGGCCTCTTATAACCTTAAGGTTCATCTTGCTCCTTATCTTTCCTCTGCATGAAAATATGTTAATACCAGCTTTGGAATCAAATCAATTCTTTTCTTTTTAAATCTGCCTTTTTAAACCCTCCTTTTTATTTGCAGAATTACCAAGGAGTTGTTAAAAATTACCATATTTTCTACCACTGAATGAAATTAAGCAAAGACCGAAGTACGAAAAGGTCATCGAAACAAGAGACTGTAAAAGAAATCTGAGAATAGCGGTACATTGCTAATGATAGCCTAAAATTTAATTTAAAGTCAGTCCTGAAAATGTGTAATGGTTAAGGATTGAGTTTCTATCCTCATCCACGTGTTTAAAGAATCTTCTGTATTGGCTATCTCTAACCAAATTGGTGGGAATGGGAGAGGGCGGGGAACAACTCACTAAGAATCTACTCATCTATAGTCCTTTTATCTTTTCATTTAGAAGGGTAAGCTACTGAATATCATATATATAGTGCGGTACATACAATGTGATAAATGCTGCACCTAACACACAAAGTCTACAATAGACCATAGATCTACAAAGGACTATGATCTATGGATCAGAACTAGCAGAGTTAACATCAGCCCAGTTCCTAGCAAACGTTGCTAACTTATGGCCATAGCTATCATTTCAGACCCAATACCCCCTTTATAAAAGCAAATATTCTGTAGACCCCCTTCCCTTCCAAATGAGGCACTCTATCTTCAACCATAATTTTTAAGTAAATTTAAATCAATTTAGAATAATGGAATATATGTTATTGGACATTCATAACTATACTATATTCCTATTCCTACACCCCACTTAATTATAATAAGTAAGTTAGGATCAGGGAAAGCAATATGAGAAATTATCCCACACGAGAAGTTCAGGAAAAATGAAAGAGCAAAGGCAGAGATGGACTCTAAGTAAGCTAATAGCAGACCAGTTTTATCTGTAGACGATCACAGATAAAGGGGGAAACATACTTAATTGAAGTATGTATAACATGCTAAGATAAATGACCATCTGTCAATGTTGACCAAGAATGAGGAAGTTTGATATTCTTGTGAATAAGCTATTTCTAAACGTACTTCTAAAACAATTCAGTGTGTTATGACACGAGTTAAGAGTGCCAATGAAGTGCCCTGGAAACCTTTCATGCCAGAGCCAGCCACATGTCCAAAGATGCGTTCAGTCTGTGGTGGGAAAGAAAAGTGGGCCGGCGGCTCCAGATGAGGGGAGCCGTGTAGCAACTTGGGGCAAGGACGCAGGTGCCAAAGCTGGGCCTGTCCGACAGGGAGCTCAGGAGGGACTCAGCTGCTGCTTTGGGAGGTGGCAGGAGGTGGGGGGAGGGGATAGCCCGACCCTGGCGCCTGAAGCACCCCTCCCCTCCCTTCCTACTTGGGTCCCACACAGCACCCCTCACCCCATCCTGCCTTGGCCTACCTGTGCCCCACATACACCCCGATGCTTCCCTCCCCGTTGCCTGACCCCGAGCCTCCCTGCCTGCCTTCGACCATCCCCAGTACCCCCATCCTGCCTTGACCTCCCTGCACCTGGGGCTCCATCCTGCTTCCCTGCTGGGCACTGGTCTTCTTGGACATGTGCGTCTCCTGGCAAGCTCTGGAGCCCTGAAGTACCTGAAATAACCGTAAGTTAAGGAAAAGAATAAAGCTCAATGATAGAGAAAATCTCTATCATTTTATTCATCGAATAATGTTTTTTATGTTTAGATATAAAATATGCATATCTGTGTGCATATGCATGACTATATTTTGGGTTTTTATGTAATAAAATTACATATTAACATTTTATTTCTTTAAAACATTGAAGCATTTTGCAAAATGTTAGCATTTAAAAATCTTTCTTTTAAGAAATCAAATAATATACAAATGCTTGAAGTTTCTTTTTCACCTTTCCTTTATCCCATTCCCTTCTTTCCATCCAAAGATGTAACCGTTATCCTGAAGTCAGTGTTGTTTTACTTTCCCAGCTGGTTTTTTTTTTTTTTTTTTTTTTTTGCCAGTCCCGCGGCCTGGGGAGGGTGGGGCTCCGGCGAAAGGATGAGGGGCGGGTTCCCCTCCCGATCTCGGAGAAGCTCCCAAAAGGGCAGCGGCGTGCCCACCTGCCGCCACCTCAGGCGGCCGCGAACCATTCAAATCGCCCGCGCCAAGAGGTACCCGGCGCTCGCGATTGGCTGAGCCGGACCAGCGCCCCTGGGCGGGGCCGGCCCCCACGCAGCGGCCGCGGGTCCCGCCCCCAGGCAGCGGCCGCGGGTCCCGCCCCGCTGGTGCGCATGCGCGCAGTCCCCAGAGGACAGAGTCTGCGCACACCCCCGCCCGGCCTCCGACTCGCGCCGCGGCTCCCTCGCCTGTCCGCGGAGGCTTGTCGGCTCGGCGAGACAGCAAGAGCTGCGGCCGGCAGGGGGCTGTGCGGACCCAAGGCGGCTGCGGTGGCGCCGGCCTGTGGAAAATGCCACCAGGCGGCGCTTCGGTTCGTTGCTCAAGTGACGGCCGTTCCCCGCCCCCCCACCCCTGAACCCCCTGCGACCGCCGGGGAAGAAGCCGCCCGCGCAGGGAGTACCGCACCGAGACGCTTCGGCGGGAACGAGGCCGACTGCCGGCTGTGCCGGTTGCGCCCCTGAGGTGAGCGCGGGCGGCGGCGGCGGCGGCGGCGGCGGGGCGCGGGGCGCGGGAAGGACGGGGGTTGCGGCGGCTGCCACTCCGGGTCCCCGCGGCGGAGGGAGGCCGCGCGGGCCTCTGCGGGGCGGGGAGGGCCGGCGCCGTCAGTGTTTAGTCTCAGCTATTCTGATGTCTAGTTTTGTGCCCTTTGCTATGTCAAATCCTATATGAATTTCTGTTTTTATCTGATCGAATGGGACTAGCCCAGTGGTTCTCCAATTGGCTGGACATTAAAATTGCTTGGAAGACTTTTTAAAAACATAGGGGCCTGCAGTCTTCCCCAGACAAGTTAATTCAGAATTTCGGAAGGTGGGGCTGAGGCATTAGTATTTTCTTAAGCTCCCTGTGTGATTAGAATGAGTCCAACAATCACTCCCAACTCTAAAACGTTCTGACATTTTATAAAACTTGCCGATTGAGAACCTCAGCATGTGTTTCAAATGAGTTCAGAGGAGAGAATTTCCAGTGTTAGGTGTTGGTGTTTGTTCTATCAGTTGCATTCACAATGTAGGCTGACAAGGGGAGGAAAAAAAACAAAAAACAAGAAAAAGAAATTAACAGGGAAGGTAGACAGGCCGTGCAAACGAGAGCTCAGTCACAGAAGAGCTGTCTCCAGGAGACCAAAGTCATGCTCTTTAACATTCTAAGTGATGGGTTTGTGCAGTGAACCAAATCTGAGCAGTTCCAATGTTTGAAAATGTAATGACTTAAATAGAAATCCTAATATACCCTTCAAGGTCATGAAACAGTTCCTTGGCCTTAGGAAACGTGTAACTTCTGTGAGCTCATGTAGGTCAATTTGATGGGCCTCTTATAACCTTAAGGTTCATCTTGCTCCTTATCTTTCCTCTGCATGAAAATATGTTAATACCAGCTTTGGAATCAAATCAATTCTTTTCTTTTTAAATCTGCCTTTTTAAACCCTCCTTTTTATTTGCAGAATTACCAAGGAGTTGTTAAAAATTACCATATTTTCTACCACTGAATGAAATTAAGCAAAGACCGAAGTACGAAAAGGTCATCGAAACAAGAGACTGTAAAAGAAATCTGAGAATAGCGGTACATTGCTAATGATAGCCTAAAATTTAATTTAAAGTCAGTCCTGAAAATGTGTAATGGTTAAGGATTGAGTTTCTATCCTCATCCACGTGTTTAAAGAATCTTCTGTATTGGCTATCTCTAACCAAATTGGTGGGAATGGGAGAGGGCGGGGAACAACTCACTAAGAATCTACTCATCTATAGTCCTTTTATCTTTTCATTTAGAAGGGTAAGCTACTGAATATCATATATATAGTGCGGTACATACAATGTGATAAATGCTGCACCTAACACACAAAGTCTACAATAGACCATAGATCTACAAAGGACTATGATCTATGGATCAGAACTAGCAGAGTTAACATCAGCCCAGTTCCTAGCAAACGTTGCTAACTTATGGCCATAGCTATCATTTCAGACCCAATACCCCCTTTATAAAAGCAAATATTCTGTAGACCCCCTTCCCTTCCAAATGAGGCACTCTATCTTCAACCATAATTTTTAAGTAAATTTAAATCAATTTAGAATAATGGAATATATGTTATTGGACATTCATAACTATACTATATTCCTATTCCTACACCCCACTTAATTATAATAAGTAAGTTAGGATCAGGGAAAGCAATATGAGAAATTATCCCACACGAGAAGTTCAGGAAAAATGAAAGAGCAAAGGCAGAGATGGACTCTAAGTAAGCTAATAGCAGACCAGTTTTATCTGTAGACGATCACAGATAAAGGGGGAAACATACTTAATTGAAGTATGTATAACATGCTAAGATAAATGACCATCTGTCAATGTTGACCAAGAATGAGGAAGTTTGATATTCTTGTGAATAAGCTATTTCTAAACGTACTTCTAAAACAATTCAGTGTGTTATGACACGAGTTAAGAGTGCCAATGAAGTGCCCTGGAAACCTTTCATGCCAGAGCCAGCCACATGTCCAAAGATGCGTTCAGTCTGTGGTGGGAAAGAAAAGTGGGCCGGCGGCTCCAGATGAGGGGAGCCGTGTAGCAACTTGGGGCAAGGACGCAGGTGCCAAAGCTGGGCCTGTCCGACAGGGAGCTCAGGAGGGACTCAGCTGCTGCTTTGGGAGGTGGCAGGAGGTGGGGGGAGGGGATAGCCCGACCCTGGCGCCTGAAGCACCCCTCCCCTCCCTTCCTACTTGGGTCCCACACAGCACCCCTCACCCCATCCTGCCTTGGCCTACCTGTGCCCCACATACACCCCGATGCTTCCCTCCCCGTTGCCTGACCCCGAGCCTCCCTGCCTGCCTTCGACCATCCCCAGTACCCCCATCCTGCCTTGACCTCCCTGCACCTGGGGCTCCATCCTGCTTCCCTGCTGGGCACTGGTCTTCTTGGACATGTGCGTCTCCTGGCAAGCTCTGGAGCCCTGAAGTACCTGAAATAACCGTAAGTTAAGGAAAAGAATAAAGCTCAATGATAGAGAAAATCTCTATCATTTTATTCATCGAATAATGTTTTTTATGTTTAGATATAAAATATGCATATCTGTGTGCATATGCATGACTATATTTTGGGTTTTTATGTAATAAAATTACATATTAACATTTTATTTCTTTAAAACATTGAAGCATTTTGCAAAATGTTAGCATTTAAAAATCTTTCTTTTAAGAAATCAAATAATATACAAATGCTTGAAGTTTCTTTTTCACCTTTCCTTTATCCCATTCCCTTCTTTCCATCCAAAGATGTAACCGTTATCCTGAAGTCAGTGTTGTTTTACTTTCCCAGCTGGTTTTTTTTTTTTTTTTTTTTTTTTGCCAGTCCCGCGGCCTGGGGAGGGTGGGGCTCCGGCGAAAGGATGAGGGGCGGGTTCCCCTCCCGATCTCGGAGAAGCTCCCAAAAGGGCAGCGGCGTGCCCACCTGCCGCCACCTCAGGCGGCCGCGAACCATTCAAATCGCCCGCGCCAAGAGGTACCCGGCGCTCGCGATTGGCTGAGCCGGACCAGCGCCCCTGGGCGGGGCCGGCCCCCACGCAGCGGCCGCGGGTCCCGCCCCCAGGCAGCGGCCGCGGGTCCCGCCCCGCTGGTGCGCATGCGCGCAGTCCCCAGAGGACAGAGTCTGCGCACACCCCCGCCCGGCCTCCGACTCGCGCCGCGGCTCCCTCGCCTGTCCGCGGAGGCTTGTCGGCTCGGCGAGACAGCAAGAGCTGCGGCCGGCAGGGGGCTGTGCGGACCCAAGGCGGCTGCGGTGGCGCCGGCCTGTGGAAAATGCCACCAGGCGGCGCTTCGGTTCGTTGCTCAAGTGACGGCCGTTCCCCGCCCCCCCACCCCTGAACCCCCTGCGACCGCCGGGGAAGAAGCCGCCCGCGCAGGGAGTACCGCACCGAGACGCTTCGGCGGGAACGAGGCCGACTGCCGGCTGTGCCGGTTGCGCCCCTGAGGTGAGCGCGGGCGGCGGCGGCGGCGGCGGCGGCGGGGCGCGGGGCGCGGGAAGGACGGGGGTTGCGGCGGCTGCCACTCCGGGTCCCCGCGGCGGAGGGAGGCCGCGCGGGCCTCTGCGGGGCGGGGAGGGCCGGCGCCGTCAGTGTTTAGTCTCAGCTATTCTGATGTCTAGTTTTGTGCCCTTTGCTATGTCAAATCCTATATGAATTTCTGTTTTTATCTGATCGAATGGGACTAGCCCAGTGGTTCTCCAATTGGCTGGACATTAAAATTGCTTGGAAGACTTTTTAAAAACATAGGGGCCTGCAGTCTTCCCCAGACAAGTTAATTCAGAATTTCGGAAGGTGGGGCTGAGGCATTAGTATTTTCTTAAGCTCCCTGTGTGATTAGAATGAGTCCAACAATCACTCCCAACTCTAAAACGTTCTGACATTTTATAAAACTTGCCGATTGAGAACCTCAGCATGTGTTTCAAATGAGTTCAGAGGAGAGAATTTCCAGTGTTAGGTGTTGGTGTTTGTTCTATCAGTTGCATTCACAATGTAGGCTGACAAGGGGAGGAAAAAAAACAAAAAACAAGAAAAAGAAATTAACAGGGAAGGTAGACAGGCCGTGCAAACGAGAGCTCAGTCACAGAAGAGCTGTCTCCAGGAGACCAAAGTCATGCTCTTTAACATTCTAAGTGATGGGTTTGTGCAGTGAACCAAATCTGAGCAGTTCCAATGTTTGAAAATGTAATGACTTAAATAGAAATCCTAATATACCCTTCAAGGTCATGAAACAGTTCCTTGGCCTTAGGAAACGTGTAACTTCTGTGAGCTCATGTAGGTCAATTTGATGGGCCTCTTATAACCTTAAGGTTCATCTTGCTCCTTATCTTTCCTCTGCATGAAAATATGTTAATACCAGCTTTGGAATCAAATCAATTCTTTTCTTTTTAAATCTGCCTTTTTAAACCCTCCTTTTTATTTGCAGAATTACCAAGGAGTTGTTAAAAATTACCATATTTTCTACCACTGAATGAAATTAAGCAAAGACCGAAGTACGAAAAGGTCATCGAAACAAGAGACTGTAAAAGAAATCTGAGAATAGCGGTACATTGCTAATGATAGCCTAAAATTTAATTTAAAGTCAGTCCTGAAAATGTGTAATGGTTAAGGATTGAGTTTCTATCCTCATCCACGTGTTTAAAGAATCTTCTGTATTGGCTATCTCTAACCAAATTGGTGGGAATGGGAGAGGGCGGGGAACAACTCACTAAGAATCTACTCATCTATAGTCCTTTTATCTTTTCATTTAGAAGGGTAAGCTACTGAATATCATATATATAGTGCGGTACATACAATGTGATAAATGCTGCACCTAACACACAAAGTCTACAATAGACCATAGATCTACAAAGGACTATGATCTATGGATCAGAACTAGCAGAGTTAACATCAGCCCAGTTCCTAGCAAACGTTGCTAACTTATGGCCATAGCTATCATTTCAGACCCAATACCCCCTTTATAAAAGCAAATATTCTGTAGACCCCCTTCCCTTCCAAATGAGGCACTCTATCTTCAACCATAATTTTTAAGTAAATTTAAATCAATTTAGAATAATGGAATATATGTTATTGGACATTCATAACTATACTATATTCCTATTCCTACACCCCACTTAATTATAATAAGTAAGTTAGGATCAGGGAAAGCAATATGAGAAATTATCCCACACGAGAAGTTCAGGAAAAATGAAAGAGCAAAGGCAGAGATGGACTCTAAGTAAGCTAATAGCAGACCAGTTTTATCTGTAGACGATCACAGATAAAGGGGGAAACATACTTAATTGAAGTATGTATAACATGCTAAGATAAATGACCATCTGTCAATGTTGACCAAGAATGAGGAAGTTTGATATTCTTGTGAATAAGCTATTTCTAAACGTACTTCTAAAACAATTCAGTGTGTTATGACACGAGTTAAGAGTGCCAATGAAGTGCCCTGGAAACCTTTCATGCCAGAGCCAGCCACATGTCCAAAGATGCGTTCAGTCTGTGGTGGGAAAGAAAAGTGGGCCGGCGGCTCCAGATGAGGGGAGCCGTGTAGCAACTTGGGGCAAGGACGCAGGTGCCAAAGCTGGGCCTGTCCGACAGGGAGCTCAGGAGGGACTCAGCTGCTGCTTTGGGAGGTGGCAGGAGGTGGGGGGAGGGGATAGCCCGACCCTGGCGCCTGAAGCACCCCTCCCCTCCCTTCCTACTTGGGTCCCACACAGCACCCCTCACCCCATCCTGCCTTGGCCTACCTGTGCCCCACATACACCCCGATGCTTCCCTCCCCGTTGCCTGACCCCGAGCCTCCCTGCCTGCCTTCGACCATCCCCAGTACCCCCATCCTGCCTTGACCTCCCTGCACCTGGGGCTCCATCCTGCTTCCCTGCTGGGCACTGGTCTTCTTGGACATGTGCGTCTCCTGGCAAGCTCTGGAGCCCTGAAGTACCTGAAATAACCGTAAGTTAAGGAAAAGAATAAAGCTCAATGATAGAGAAAATCTCTATCATTTTATTCATCGAATAATGTTTTTTATGTTTAGATATAAAATATGCATATCTGTGTGCATATGCATGACTATATTTTGGGTTTTTATGTAATAAAATTACATATTAACATTTTATTTCTTTAAAACATTGAAGCATTTTGCAAAATGTTAGCATTTAAAAATCTTTCTTTTAAGAAATCAAATAATATACAAATGCTTGAAGTTTCTTTTTCACCTTTCCTTTATCCCATTCCCTTCTTTCCATCCAAAGATGTAACCGTTATCCTGAAGTCAGTGTTGTTTTACTTTCCCAGCTGGTTTTTTTTTTTTTTTTTTTTTTGCCAGTCCCGCGGCCTGGGGAGGGTGGGGCTCCGGCGAAAGGATGAGGGGCGGGTTCCCCTCCCGATCTCGGAGAAGCTCCCAAAAGGGCAGCGGCGTGCCCACCTGCCGCCACCTCAGGCGGCCGCGAACCATTCAAATCGCCCGCGCCAAGAGGTACCCGGCGCTCGCGATTGGCTGAGCCGGACCAGCGCCCCTGGGCGGGGCCGGCCCCCACGCAGCGGCCGCGGGTCCCGCCCCCAGGCAGCGGCCGCGGGTCCCGCCCCGCTGGTGCGCATGCGCGCAGTCCCCAGAGGACAGAGTCTGCGCACACCCCCGCCCGGCCTCCGACTCGCGCCGCGGCTCCCTCGCCTGTCCGCGGAGGCTTGTCGGCTCGGCGAGACAGCAAGAGCTGCGGCCGGCAGGGGGCTGTGCGGACCCAAGGCGGCTGCGGTGGCGCCGGCCTGTGGAAAATGCCACCAGGCGGCGCTTCGGTTCGTTGCTCAAGTGACGGCCGTTCCCCGCCCCCCCACCCCTGAACCCCCTGCGACCGCCGGGGAAGAAGCCGCCCGCGCAGGGAGTACCGCACCGAGACGCTTCGGCGGGAACGAGGCCGACTGCCGGCTGTGCCGGTTGCGCCCCTGAGGTGAGCGCGGGCGGCGGCGGCGGCGGCGGCGGCGGCGGCGGCGGCGGCGGCGGGGCGCGGGGCGCGGGAAGGACGGGGGTTGCGGCGGCTGCCACTCCGGGTCCCCGCGGCGGAGGGAGGCCGCGCGGGCCTCTGCGGGGCGGGGAGGGCCGGCGCCGTCAGTGTTTAGTCTCAGCTATTCTGATGTCTAGTTTTGTGCCCTTTGCTATGTCAAATCCTATATGAATTTCTGTTTTTATCTGATCGAATGGGACTAGCCCAGTGGTTCTCCAATTGGCTGGACATTAAAATTGCTTGGAAGACTTTTTAAAAACATAGGGGCCTGCAGTCTTCCCCAGACAAGTTAATTCAGAATTTCGGAAGGTGGGGCTGAGGCATTAGTATTTTCTTAAGCTCCCTGTGTGATTAGAATGAGTCCAACAATCACTCCCAACTCTAAAACGTTCTGACATTTTATAAAACTTGCCGATTGAGAACCTCAGCATGTGTTTCAAATGAGTTCAGAGGAGAGAATTTCCAGTGTTAGGTGTTGGTGTTTGTTCTATCAGTTGCATTCACAATGTAGGCTGACAAGGGGAGGAAAAAAAACAAAAAACAAGAAAAAGAAATTAACAGGGAAGGTAGACAGGCCGTGCAAACGAGAGCTCAGTCACAGAAGAGCTGTCTCCAGGAGACCAAAGTCATGCTCTTTAACATTCTAAGTGATGGGTTTGTGCAGTGAACCAAATCTGAGCAGTTCCAATGTTTGAAAATGTAATGACTTAAATAGAAATCCTAATATACCCTTCAAGGTCATGAAACAGTTCCTTGGCCTTAGGAAACGTGTAACTTCTGTGAGCTCATGTAGGTCAATTTGATGGGCCTCTTATAACCTTAAGGTTCATCTTGCTCCTTATCTTTCCTCTGCATGAAAATATGTTAATACCAGCTTTGGAATCAAATCAATTCTTTTCTTTTTAAATCTGCCTTTTTAAACCCTCCTTTTTATTTGCAGAATTACCAAGGAGTTGTTAAAAATTACCATATTTTCTACCTCTGAATGAAATTAAGCAAAGACCGAAGTACGAAAAGGTCATCGAAACAAGAGACTGTAAAAGAAATCTGAGAATAGCGGTACATTGCTAATGATAGCCTAAAATTTAATTTAAAGTCAGTCCTGAAAATGTGTAATGGTTAAGGATTGAGTTTCTATCCTCATCCACGTGTTTAAAGAATCTTCTGTATTGGCTATCTCTAACCAAATTGGTGGGAATGGGAGAGGGCGGGGAACAACTCACTAAGAATCTACTCATCTATAGTCCTTTTATCTTTTCATTTAGAAGGGTAAGCTACTGAATATCATATATATAGTGCGGTACATACAATGTGATAAATGCTGCACCTAACACACAAAGTCTACAATAGACCATAGATCTACAAAGGACTATGATCTATGGATCAGAACTAGCAGAGTTAACATCAGCCCAGTTCCTAGCAAACGTTGCTAACTTATGGCCATAGCTATCATTTCAGACCCAATACCCCCTTTATAAAAGCAAATATTCTGTAGACCCCCTTCCCTTCCAAATGAGGCACTCTATCTTCAACCATAATTTTTAAGTAAATTTAAATCAATTTAGAATAATGGAATATATGTTATTGGACATTCATAACTATACTATATTCCTATTCCTACACCCCACTTAATTATAATAAGTAAGTTAGGATCAGGGAAAGCAATATGAGAAATTATCCCACACGAGAAGTTCAGGAAAAATGAAAGAGCAAAGGCAGAGATGGACTCTAAGTAAGCTAATAGCAGACCAGTTTTATCTGTAGACGATCACAGATAAAGGGGGAAACATACTTAATTGAAGTATGTATAACATGCTAAGATAAATGACCATCTGTCAATGTTGACCAAGAATGAGGAAGTTTGATATTCTTGTGAATAAGCTATTTCTAAACGTACTTCTAAAACAATTCAGTGTGTTATGACACGAGTTAAGAGTGCCAATGAAGTGCCCTGGAAACCTTTCATGCCAGAGCCAGCCACATGTCCAAAGATGCGTTCAGTCTGTGGTGGGAAAGAAAAGTGGGCCGGCGGCTCCAGATGAGGGGAGCCGTGTAGCAACTTGGGGCAAGGACGCAGGTGCCAAAGCTGGGCCTGTCCGACAGGGAGCTCAGGAGGGACTCAGCTGCTGCTTTGGGAGGTGGCAGGAGGTGGGGGGAGGGGATAGCCCGACCCTGGCGCCTGAAGCACCCCTCCCCTCCCTTCCTACTTGGGTCCCACACAGCACCCCTCACCCCATCCTGCCTTGGCCTACCTGTGCCCCACATACACCCCGATGCTTCCCTCCCCGTTGCCTGACCCCGAGCCTCCCTGCCTGCCTTCGACCATCCCCAGTACCCCCATCCTGCCTTGACCTCCCTGCACCTGGGGCTCCATCCTGCTTCCCTGCTGGGCACTGGTCTTCTTGGACATGTGCGTCTCCTGGCAAGCTCTGGAGCCCTGAAGTACCTGAAATAACCGTAAGTTAAGGAAAAGAATAAAGCTCAATGATAGAGAAAATCTCTATCATTTTATTCATCGAATAATGTTTTTTATGTTTAGATATAAAATATGCATATCTGTGTGCATATGCATGACTATATTTTGGGTTTTTATGTAATAAAATTACATATTAACATTTTATTTCTTTAAAACATTGAAGCATTTTGCAAAATGTTAGCATTTAAAAATCTTTCTTTTAAGAAATCAAATAATATACAAATGCTTGAAGTTTCTTTTTCACCTTTCCTTTATCCCATTCCCTTCTTTCCATCCAAAGATGTAACCGTTATCCTGAAGTCAGTGTTGTTTTACTTTCCCAGCTGGTTTTTTTTTTTTTTTTTTTTTTTTGCCAGTCCCGCGGCCTGGGGAGGGTGGGGCTCCGGCGAAAGGATGAGGGGCGGGTTCCCCTCCCGATCTCGGAGAAGCTCCCAAAAGGGCAGCGGCGTGCCCACCTGCCGCCACCTCAGGCGGCCGCGAACCATTCAAATCGCCCGCGCCAAGAGGTACCCGGCGCTCGCGATTGGCTGAGCCGGACCAGCGCCCCTGGGCGGGGCCGGCCCCCACGCAGCGGCCGCGGGTCCCGCCCCCAGGCAGCGGCCGCGGGTCCCGCCCCGCTGGTGCGCATGCGCGCAGTCCCCAGAGGACAGAGTCTGCGCACACCCCCGCCCGGCCTCCGACTCGCGCCGCGGCTCCCTCGCCTGTCCGCGGAGGCTTGTCGGCTCGGCGAGACAGCAAGAGCTGCGGCCGGCAGGGGGCTGTGCGGACCCAAGGCGGCTGCGGTGGCGCCGGCCTGTGGAAAATGCCACCAGGCGGCGCTTCGGTTCGTTGCTCAAGTGACGGCCGTTCCCCGCCCCCCCACCCCTGAACCCCCTGCGACCGCCGGGGAAGAAGCCGCCCGCGCAGGGAGTACCGCACCGAGACGCTTCGGCGGGAACGAGGCCGACTGCCGGCTGTGCCGGTTGCGCCCCTGAGGTGAGCGCGGGCGGCGGCGGCGGCGGCGGCGGCGGGGCGCGGGGCGCGGGAAGGACGGGGGTTGCGGCGGCTGCCACTCCGGGTCCCCGCGGCGGAGGGAGGCCGCGCGGGCCTCTGCGGGGCGGGGAGGGCCGGCGCCGTCAGTGTTTAGTCTCAGCTATTCTGATGTCTAGTTTTGTGCCCTTTGCTATGTCAAATCCTATATGAATTTCTGTTTTTATCTGATCGAATGGGACTAGCCCAGTGGTTCTCCAATTGGCTGGACATTAAAATTGCTTGGAAGACTTTTTAAAAACATAGGGGCCTGCAGTCTTCCCCAGACAAGTTAATTCAGAATTTCGGAAGGTGGGGCTGAGGCATTAGTATTTTCTTAAGCTCCCTGTGTGATTAGAATGAGTCCAACAATCACTCCCAACTCTAAAACGTTCTGACATTTTATAAAACTTGCCGATTGAGAACCTCAGCATGTGTTTCAAATGAGTTCAGAGGAGAGAATTTCCAGTGTTAGGTGTTGGTGTTTGTTCTATCAGTTGCATTCACAATGTAGGCTGACAAGGGGAGGAAAAAAAACAAAAAACAAGAAAAAGAAATTAACAGGGAAGGTAGACAGGCCGTGCAAACGAGAGCTCAGTCACAGAAGAGCTGTCTCCAGGAGACCAAAGTCATGCTCTTTAACATTCTAAGTGATGGGTTTGTGCAGTGAACCAAATCTGAGCAGTTCCAATGTTTGAAAATGTAATGACTTAAATAGAAATCCTAATATACCCTTCAAGGTCATGAAACAGTTCCTTGGCCTTAGGAAACGTGTAACTTCTGTGAGCTCATGTAGGTCAATTTGATGGGCCTCTTATAACCTTAAGGTTCATCTTGCTCCTTATCTTTCCTCTGCATGAAAATATGTTAATACCAGCTTTGGAATCAAATCAATTCTTTTCTTTTTAAATCTGCCTTTTTAAACCCTCCTTTTTATTTGCAGAATTACCAAGGAGTTGTTAAAAATTACCATATTTTCTACCACTGAATGAAATTAAGCAAAGACCGAAGTACGAAAAGGTCATCGAAACAAGAGACTGTAAAAGAAATCTGAGAATAGCGGTACATTGCTAATGATAGCCTAAAATTTAATTTAAAGTCAGTCCTGAAAATGTGTAATGGTTAAGGATTGAGTTTCTATCCTCATCCACGTGTTTAAAGAATCTTCTGTATTGGCTATCTCTAACCAAATTGGTGGGAATGGGAGAGGGCGGGGAACAACTCACTAAGAATCTACTCATCTATAGTCCTTTTATCTTTTCATTTAGAAGGGTAAGCTACTGAATATCATATATATAGTGCGGTACATACAATGTGATAAATGCTGCACCTAACACACAAAGTCTACAATAGACCATAGATCTACAAAGGACTATGATCTATGGATCAGAACTAGCAGAGTTAACATCAGCCCAGTTCCTAGCAAACGTTGCTAACTTATGGCCATAGCTATCATTTCAGACCCAATACCCCCTTTATAAAAGCAAATATTCTGTAGACCCCCTTCCCTTCCAAATGAGGCACTCTATCTTCAACCATAATTTTTAAGTAAATTTAAATCAATTTAGAATAATGGAATATATGTTATTGGACATTCATAACTATACTATATTCCTATTCCTACACCCCACTTAATTATAATAAGTAAGTTAGGATCAGGGAAAGCAATATGAGAAATTATCCCACACGAGAAGTTCAGGAAAAATGAAAGAGCAAAGGCAGAGATGGACTCTAAGTAAGCTAATAGCAGACCAGTTTTATCTGTAGACGATCACAGATAAAGGGGGAAACATACTTAATTGAAGTATGTATAACATGCTAAGATAAATGACCATCTGTCAATGTTGACCAAGAATGAGGAAGTTTGATATTCTTGTGAATAAGCTATTTCTAAACGTACTTCTAAAACAATTCAGTGTGTTATGACACGAGTTAAGAGTGCCAATGAAGTGCCCTGGAAACCTTTCATGCCAGAGCCAGCCACATGTCCAAAGATGCGTTCAGTCTGTGGTGGGAAAGAAAAGTGGGCCGGCGGCTCCAGATGAGGGGAGCCGTGTAGCAACTTGGGGCAAGGACGCAGGTGCCAAAGCTGGGCCTGTCCGACAGGGAGCTCAGGAGGGACTCAGCTGCTGCTTTGGGAGGTGGCAGGAGGTGGGGGGAGGGGATAGCCCGACCCTGGCGCCTGAAGCACCCCTCCCCTCCCTTCCTACTTGGGTCCCACACAGCACCCCTCACCCCATCCTGCCTTGGCCTACCTGTGCCCCACATACACCCCGATGCTTCCCTCCCCGTTGCCTGACCCCGAGCCTCCCTGCCTGCCTTCGACCATCCCCAGTACCCCCATCCTGCCTTGACCTCCCTGCACCTGGGGCTCCATCCTGCTTCCCTGCTGGGCACTGGTCTTCTTGGACATGTGCGTCTCCTGGCAAGCTCTGGAGCCCTGAAGTACCTGAAATAACCGTAAGTTAAGGAAAAGAATAAAGCTCAATGATAGAGAAAATCTCTATCATTTTATTCATCGAATAATGTTTTTTATGTTTAGATATAAAATATGCATATCTGTGTGCATATGCATGACTATATTTTGGGTTTTTATGTAATAAAATTACATATTAACATTTTATTTCTTTAAAACATTGAAGCATTTTGCAAAATGTTAGCATTTAAAAATCTTTCTTTTAAGAAATCAAATAATATACAAATGCTTGAAGTTTCTTTTTCACCTTTCCTTTATCCCATTCCCTTCTTTCCATCCAAAGATGTAACCGTTATCCTGAAGTCAGTGTTGTTTTACTTTCCCAGCTGGTTTTTTTTTTTTTTTTTTTTTTTTTGCCAGTCCCGCGGCCTGGGGAGGGTGGGGCTCCGGCGAAAGGATGAGGGGCGGGTTCCCCTCCCGATCTCGGAGAAGCTCCCAAAAGGGCAGCGGCGTGCCCACCTGCCGCCACCTCAGGCGGCCGCGAACCATTCAAATCGCCCGCGCCAAGAGGTACCCGGCGCTCGCGATTGGCTGAGCCGGACCAGCGCCCCTGGGCGGGGCCGGCCCCCACGCAGCGGCCGCGGGTCCCGCCCCCAGGCAGCGGCCGCGGGTCCCGCCCCGCTGGTGCGCATGCGCGCAGTCCCCAGAGGACAGAGTCTGCGCACACCCCCGCCCGGCCTCCGACTCGCGCCGCGGCTCCCTCGCCTGTCCGCGGAGGCTTGTCGGCTCGGCGAGACAGCAAGAGCTGCGGCCGGCAGGGGGCTGTGCGGACCCAAGGCGGCTGCGGTGGCGCCGGCCTGTGGAAAATGCCACCAGGCGGCGCTTCGGTTCGTTGCTCAAGTGACGGCCGTTCCCCGCCCCCCCACCCCTGAACCCCCTGCGACCGCCGGGGAAGAAGCCGCCCGCGCAGGGAGTACCGCACCGAGACGCTTCGGCGGGAACGAGGCCGACTGCCGGCTGTGCCGGTTGCGCCCCTGAGGTGAGCGCGGGCGGCGGCGGCGGCGGCGGCGGCGGCGGCGGCGGCGGCGGCGGGGCGCGGGGCGCGGGAAGGACGGGGGTTGCGGCGGCTGCCACTCCGGGTCCCCGCGGCGGAGGGAGGCCGCGCGGGCCTCTGCGGGGCGGGGAGGGCCGGCGCCGTCAGTGTTTAGTCTCAGCTATTCTGATGTCTAGTTTTGTGCCCTTTGCTATGTCAAATCCTATATGAATTTCTGTTTTTATCTGATCGAATGGGACTAGCCCAGTGGTTCTCCAATTGGCTGGACATTAAAATTGCTTGGAAGACTTTTTAAAAACATAGGGGCCTGCAGTCTTCCCCAGACAAGTTAATTCAGAATTTCGGAAGGTGGGGCTGAGGCATTAGTATTTTCTTAAGCTCCCTGTGTGATTAGAATGAGTCCAACAATCACTCCCAACTCTAAAACGTTCTGACATTTTATAAAACTTGCCGATTGAGAACCTCAGCATGTGTTTCAAATGAGTTCAGAGGAGAGAATTTCCAGTGTTAGGTGTTGGTGTTTGTTCTATCAGTTGCATTCACAATGTAGGCTGACAAGGGGAGGAAAAAAAACAAAAAACAAGAAAAAGAAATTAACAGGGAAGGTAGACAGGCCGTGCAAACGAGAGCTCAGTCACAGAAGAGCTGTCTCCAGGAGACCAAAGTCATGCTCTTTAACATTCTAAGTGATGGGTTTGTGCAGTGAACCAAATCTGAGCAGTTCCAATGTTTGAAAATGTAATGACTTAAATAGAAATCCTAATATACCCTTCAAGGTCATGAAACAGTTCCTTGGCCTTAGGAAACGTGTAACTTCTGTGAGCTCATGTAGGTCAATTTGATGGGCCTCTTATAACCTTAAGGTTCATCTTGCTCCTTATCTTTCCTCTGCATGAAAATATGTTAATACCAGCTTTGGAATCAAATCAATTCTTTTCTTTTTAAATCTGCCTTTTTAAACCCTCCTTTTTATTTGCAGAATTACCAAGGAGTTGTTAAAAATTACCATATTTTCTACCTCTGAATGAAATTAAGCAAAGACCGAAGTACGAAAAGGTCATCGAAACAAGAGACTGTAAAAGAAATCTGAGAATAGCGGTACATTGCTAATGATAGCCTAAAATTTAATTTAAAGTCAGTCCTGAAAATGTGTAATGGTTAAGGATTGAGTTTCTATCCTCATCCACGTGTTTAAAGAATCTTCTGTATTGGCTATCTCTAACCAAATTGGTGGGAATGGGAGAGGGCGGGGAACAACTCACTAAGAATCTACTCATCTATAGTCCTTTTATCTTTTCATTTAGAAGGGTAAGCTACTGAATATCATATATATAGTGCGGTACATACAATGTGATAAATGCTGCACCTAACACACAAAGTCTACAATAGACCATAGATCTACAAAGGACTATGATCTATGGATCAGAACTAGCAGAGTTAACATCAGCCCAGTTCCTAGCAAACGTTGCTACCTTATGGCCATAGCTATCATTTCAGACCCAATACCCCCTTTATAAAAGCAAATATTCTGTAGACCCCCTTCCCTTCCAAATGAGGCACTCTATCTTCAACCATAATTTTTAAGTAAATTTAAATCAATTTAGAATAATGGAATATATGTTATTGGACATTCATAACTATACTATATTCCTATTCCTACACCCCACTTAATTATAATAAGTAAGTTAGGATCAGGGAAAGCAATATGAGAAATTATCCCACACGAGAAGTTCAGGAAAAATGAAAGAGCAAAGGCAGAGATGGACTCTAAGTAAGCTAATAGCAGACCAGTTTTATCTGTAGACGATCACAGATAAAGGGGGAAACATACTTAATTGAAGTATGTATAACATGCTAAGATAAATGACCATCTGTCAATGTTGACCAAGAATGAGGAAGTTTGATATTCTTGTGAATAAGCTATTTCTAAACGTACTTCTAAAACAATTCAGTGTGTTATGACACGAGTTAAGAGTGCCAATGAAGTGCCCTGGAAACCTTTCATGCCAGAGCCAGCCACATGTCCAAAGATGCGTTCAGTCTGTGGTGGGAAAGAAAAGTGGGCCGGCGGCTCCAGATGAGGGGAGCCGTGTAGCAACTTGGGGCAAGGACGCAGGTGCCAAAGCTGGGCCTGTCCGACAGGGAGCTCAGGAGGGACTCAGCTGCTGCTTTGGGAGGTGGCAGGAGGTGGGGGGAGGGGATAGCCCGACCCTGGCGCCTGAAGCACCCCTCCCCTCCCTTCCTACTTGGGTCCCACACAGCACCCCTCACCCCATCCTGCCTTGGCCTACCTGTGCCCCACATACACCCCGATGCTTCCCTCCCCGTTGCCTGACCCCGAGCCTCCCTGCCTGCCTTCGACCATCCCCAGTACCCCCATCCTGCCTTGACCTCCCTGCACCTGGGGCTCCATCCTGCTTCCCTGCTGGGCACTGGTCTTCTTGGACATGTGCGTCTCCTGGCAAGCTCTGGAGCCCTGAAGTACCTGAAATAACCGTAAGTTAAGGAAAAGAATAAAGCTCAATGATAGAGAAAATCTCTATCATTTTATTCATCGAATAATGTTTTTTATGTTTAGATATAAAATATGCATATCTGTGTGCATATGCATGACTATATTTTGGGTTTTTATGTAATAAAATTACATATTAACATTTTATTTCTTTAAAACATTGAAGCATTTTGCAAAATGTTAGCATTTAAAAATCTTTCTTTTAAGAAATCAAATAATATACAAATGCTTGAAGTTTCTTTTTCACCTTTCCTTTATCCCATTCCCTTCTTTCCATCCAAAGATGTAACCGTTATCCTGAAGTCAGTGTTGTTTTACTTTCCCAGCTGGTTTTTTTTTTTTTTTTTTTTTTTTGCCAGTCCCGCGGCCTGGGGAGGGTGGGGCTCCGGCGAAAGGATGAGGGGCGGGTTCCCCTCCCGATCTCGGAGAAGCTCCCAAAAGGGCAGCGGCGTGCCCACCTGCCGCCACCTCAGGCGGCCGCGAACCATTCAAATCGCCCGCGCCAAGAGGTACCCGGCGCTCGCGATTGGCTGAGCCGGACCAGCGCCCCTGGGCGGGGCCGGCCCCCACGCAGCGGCCGCGGGTCCCGCCCCCAGGCAGCGGCCGCGGGTCCCGCCCCGCTGGTGCGCATGCGCGCAGTCCCCAGAGGACAGAGTCTGCGCACACCCCCGCCCGGCCTCCGACTCGCGCCGCGGCTCCCTCGCCTGTCCGCGGAGGCTTGTCGGCTCGGCGAGACAGCAAGAGCTGCGGCCGGCAGGGGGCTGTGCGGACCCAAGGCGGCTGCGGTGGCGCCGGCCTGTGGAAAATGCCACCAGGCGGCGCTTCGGTTCGTTGCTCAAGTGACGGCCGTTCCCCGCCCCCCCACCCCTGAACCCCCTGCGACCGCCGGGGAAGAAGCCGCCCGCGCAGGGAGTACCGCACCGAGACGCTTCGGCGGGAACGAGGCCGACTGCCGGCTGTGCCGGTTGCGCCCCTGAGGTGAGCGCGGGCGGCGGCGGCGGCGGCGGCGGCGGGGCGCGGGGCGCGGGAAGGACGGGGGTTGCGGCGGCTGCCACTCCGGGTCCCCGCGGCGGAGGGAGGCCGCGCGGGCCTCTGCGGGGCGGGGAGGGCCGGCGCCGTCAGTGTTTAGTCTCAGCTATTCTGATGTCTAGTTTTGTGCCCTTTGCTATGTCAAATCCTATATGAATTTCTGTTTTTATCTGATCGAATGGGACTAGCCCAGTGGTTCTCCAATTGGCTGGACATTAAAATTGCTTGGAAGACTTTTTAAAAACATAGGGGCCTGCAGTCTTCCCCAGACAAGTTAATTCAGAATTTCGGAAGGTGGGGCTGAGGCATTAGTATTTTCTTAAGCTCCCTGTGTGATTAGAATGAGTCCAACAATCACTCCCAACTCTAAAACGTTCTGACATTTTATAAAACTTGCCGATTGAGAACCTCAGCATGTGTTTCAAATGAGTTCAGAGGAGAGAATTTCCAGTGTTAGGTGTTGGTGTTTGTTCTATCAGTTGCATTCACAATGTAGGCTGACAAGGGGGGGAGAAAAACAAAAAACAAGAAAAAAAAATTAACAGGGAAGGTAGACAGGCCGTGCAAACGAGAGCTCAGTCACAGAAGAGCTGTCTCCAGGAGACCAAAGTCATGCTCTTTAACATTCTAAGTGATGGGTTTGTGCAGTGAACCAAATCTGAGCAGTTCCAATGTTTGAAAATGTAATGACTTAAATAGAAATCCTAATATACCCTTCAAGGTCATGAAACAGTTCCTTGGCCTTAGGAAACGTGTAACTTCTGTGAGCTCATGTAGGTCAATTTGATGGGCCTCTTATAACCTTAAGGTTCATCTTGCTCCTTATCTTTCCTCTGCATTGAAATATGTTAATACCAGCTTTGGAATCGAATCAATTCTTTTCTTTTTAAATCTGCCGTTTTAAACCCTCCTTTTTATTTGCACAATTACCAAGGAGTTGTTAAAAATTACCATATTTTCTACCTCTGAATGAAATTAAGCAAAGACCGAAGTACGAAAAGGTCATCGAAACAAGAGACTGTAAAAGAAATCTGAGAATAGCGGTACATTGCTAATGATAGCCTAAAATTTAATTTAAAGTCAGTCCTGAAAATGTGTAATGGTTAAGGATTGAGTTTCTATCCTCATCCACGTGTTTAAAGAATCTTCTGTATTGGCTATCTCTAACCAAATTGGTGGGAATGGGAGAGGGCGGGGAACAACTCACTAAGAATCTACTCATCTATAGTCCTTTTATCTTTTCATTTAGAAGGGTAAGCTACTGAATATCATATATATAGTGCGGTACATACAATGTGATAAATGCTGCACCTAACACACAAAGTCTACAATAGACCATAGATCTACAAAGGACTATGATCTATGGATCAGAACTAGCAGAGTTAACATCAGCCCAGTTCCTAGCAAACGTTGCTAACTTATGGCCATAGCTATCATTTCAGACCCAATACCCCCTTTATAAAAGCAAATATTCTGTAGACCCCCTTCCCTTCCAAATGAGGCACTCTATCTTCAACTATCATTTTTAAGTAAATTTAAATCAATTTAGAATAATGGAATATATGTTATTGGACATTCATAACTATACTATATTCCTATTCCTACACCCCACTTAATTATAATAAGTAAGTTAGGATCAGGGAAAGCGATATGAGAAATTATCCCACACGAGAAGTTCAGGAAAAATGAAAGAGCAAAGGCAGAGATGGACTCTAAGTAAGCTAATAGCAGACCAGTTTTATCTGTAGACGATCACAGACAAAGGGGGAAACATACTTAATTGAAGTATGTATAACATGCTAAGATAAATGACCATCTGTCAATGTTGACCAAGAATGAGGAAGTTTGATATTCTTGTGAATAAGCTATTTCTAAACGTACTTCTAAAACAATTCAGTGTGTTATGACACGAGTTAAGAGTGCCAATGAAGTGCCCTGGAAACCTTTCATGCCAGAGCCAGCCACATGTCCAAAGATGCGTTCAGTCTGTGGTGGGAAAGAAAAGTGGGCCGGCGGCTCCAGATGAGGGGAGCCGTGTAGCAACTTGGGGCAAGGACGCAGGTGCCAAAGCTGGGCCTGTCCGACAGGGAGCTCAGGAGGGACTCAGCTGCTGCTTTGGGAGGTGGCAGGAGGTGGGGGGAGGGGATAGCCCGACCCTGGCGCCTGAAGCACCCCTCCCCTCCCTTCCTACTTGGGTCCCACACAGCGCCCCTCACCCCATCCTGCCTTGGCCTTCCTGTGCCCCACATACACCCCGATGCTTCCCTCCCCGTTGCCTGACCGCGAGCCTCCCTGCCTGCCTTCGACCATCCCCAGTACCCCCATCCTGCCTTGACCTCCCTGCACCTGGGGCTCCATCCTGCTTCCCTGCTGGGCACTGGTCTTCTTGGACATGTGCGTCTCCTGGCAAGCTCTGGAGCCCTGAAGTACCTGAAATAACCGTAAGTTAAGGAAAAGAATAAAGCTCAATGATAGAGAAAATCTCTATCATCTTATTCATCGAATAATGTTTTTTATGTTTAGATATAAAATATGCATATCTGTGTGCATATGCATGACTATATTTTGGGTTTTTATGTAATAAAATTACATATTAACATTTTATTTCTTTAAAACATTGAAGCATTTTGCAAAATGTTAGCATTTAAAAATCTTTCTTTTAAGAAATCAAATAATATACAAATGCTTGAAGTTTCTTTTTCACCTTTCCTTTATCCCATTCCCTTCTTTCCATCCAAAGATGTAACCGTTATCCTGAAGTCAGTGTTGTTTTACTTTCCCAGCTGGTTTTTTTTTTTTTTTTTTTTTTTTGCCAGTCCCGCGGCCTGGGGAGGGTGGGGCTCCGGCGAAAGGATGAGGGGCGGGTTCCCCTCCCGATCTCGGAGAAGCTCCCAAAAGGGCAGCGGCGTGCCCACCTGCCGCCACCTCAGGCGGCCGCGAACCATTCAAATCGCCCGCGCCAAGAGGTACCCGGCGCTCGCGATTGGCTGAGCCGGACCAGCGCCCCTGGGCGGGGCCGGCCCCCACGCAGCGGCCGCGGGTCCCGCCCCCAGGCAGCGGCCGCGGGTCCCGCCCCGCTGGTGCGCATGCGCGCAGTCCCCAGAGGACAGAGTCTGCGCACACCCCCGCCCGGCCTCCGACTCGCGCCGCGGCTCCCTCGCCTGTCCGCGGAGGCTTGTCGGCTCGGCGAGACAGCAAGAGCTGCGGCCGGCAGGGGGCTGTGCGGACCCAAGGCGGCTGCGGTGGCGCCGGCCTGTGGAAAATGCCACCAGGCGGCGCTTCGGTTCGTTGCTCAAGTGACGGCCGTTCCCCGCCCCCCCACCCCTGAACCCCCTGCGACCGCCGGGGAAGAAGCCGCCCGCGCAGGGAGTACCGCACCGAGACGCTTCGGCGGGAACGAGGCCGACTGCCGGCTGTGCCGGTTGCGCCCCTGAGGTGAGCGCGGGCGGCGGCGGCGGCGGCGGCGGCGGGGCGCGGGGCGCGGGAAGGACGGGGGTTGCGGCGGCTGCCACTCCGGGTCCCCGCGGCGGAGGGAGGCCGCGCGGGCCTCTGCGGGGCGGGGAGGGCCGGCGCCGTCAGTGTTTAGTCTCAGCTATTCTGATGTCTAGTTTTGTGCCCTTTGCTATGTCAAATCCTATATGAATTTCTGTTTTTATCTGATCGAATGGGACTAGCCCAGTGGTTCTCCAATTGGCTGGACATTAAAATTGCTTGGAAGACTTTTTAAAAACATAGGGGCCTGCAGTCTTCCCCAGACAAGTTAATTCAGAATTTCGGAAGGTGGGGCTGAGGCATTAGTATTTTCTTAAGCTCCCTGTGTGATTAGAATGAGTCCAACAATCACTCCCAACTCTAAAACGTTCTGACATTTTATAAAACTTGCCGATTGAGAACCTCAGCATGTGTTTCAAATGAGTTCAGAGGAGAGAATTTCCAGTGTTAGGTGTTGGTGTTTGTTCTATCAGTTGCATTCACAATGTAGGCTGACAAGGGGGGGAGAAAAACAAAAAACAAGAAAAAAAAATTAACAGGGAAGGTAGACAGGCCGTGCAAACGAGAGCTCAGTCACAGAAGAGCTGTCTCCAGGAGACCAAAGTCATGCTCTTTAACATTCTAAGTGATGGGTTTGTGCAGTGAACCAAATCTGAGCAGTTCCAATGTTTGAAAATGTAATGACTTAAATAGAAATCCTAATATACCCTTCAAGGTCATGAAACAGTTCCTTGGCCTTAGGAAACGTGTAACTTCTGTGAGCTCATGTAGGTCAATTTGATGGGCCTCTTATAACCTTAAGGTTCATCTTGCTCCTTATCTTTCCTCTGCATTGAAATATGTTAATACCAGCTTTGGAATCGAATCAATTCTTTTCTTTTTAAATCTGCCGTTTTAAAACCTCCTTTTTATTTGCACAATTACCAAGGAGTTGTTAAAAATTACCATATTTTCTACCTCTGAATGAAATTAAGCAAAGACCGAAGTACGAAAAGGTCATCGAAACAAGAGACTGTAAAAGAAATCTGAGAATAGCGGTACATTGCTAATGATAGCCTAAAATTTAATTTAAAGTCAGTCCTGAAAATGTGTAATGGTTAAGGATTGAGTTTCTATCCTCATCCACGTGTTTAAAGAATCTTCTGTATTGGCTATCTCTAACCAAATTGGTGGGAATGGGAGAGGGCGGGGAACAACTCACTAAGAATCTACTCATCTATAGTCCTTTTATCTTTTCATTTAGAAGGGTAAGCTACTGAATATCATATATATAGTGCGGTACATACAATGTGATAAATGCTGCACCTAACACACAAAGTCTACAATAGACCATAGATCTACAAAGGACTATGATCTATGGATCAGAACTAGCAGAGTTAACATCAGCCCAGTTCCTAGCAAACGTTGCTAACTTATGGCCATAGCTATCATTTCAGACCCAATACCCCCTTTATAAAAGCAAATATTCTGTAGACCCCCTTCCCTTCCAAATGAGGCACTCTATCTTCAACTATCATTTTTAAGTAAATTTAAATCAATTTAGAATAATGGAATATATGTTATTGGACATTCATAACTATACTATATTCCTATTCCTACACCCCACTTAATTATAATAAGTAAGTTAGGATCAGGGAAAGCGATATGAGAAATTATCCCACACGAGAAGTTCAGGAAAAATGAAAGAGCAAAGGCAGAGATGGACTCTAAGTAAGCTAATAGCAGACCAGTTTTATCTGTAGACGATCACAGACAAAGGGGGAAACATACTTAATTGAAGTATGTATAACATGCTAAGATAAATGACCATCTGTCAATGTTGACCAAGAATGAGGAAGTTTGATATTCTTGTGAATAAGCTATTTCTAAACGTACTTCTAAAACAATTCAGTGTGTTATGACACGAGTTAAGAGTGCCAATGAAGTGCCCTGGAAACCTTTCATGCCAGAGCCAGCCACATGTCCAAAGATGCGTTCAGTCTGTGGTGGGAAAGAAAAGTGGGCCGGCGGCTCCAGATGAGGGGAGCCGTGTAGCAACTTGGGGCAAGGACGCAGGTGCCAAAGCTGGGCCTGTCCGACAGGGAGCTCAGGAGGGACTCAGCTGCTGCTTTGGGAGGTGGCAGGAGGTGGGGGGAGGGGATAGCCCGACCCTGGCGCCTGAAGCACCCCTCCCCTCCCTTCCTACTTGGGTCCCACACAGCGCCCCTCACCCCATCCTGCCTTGGCCTTCCTGTGCCCCACATACACCCCGATGCTTCCCTCCCCGTTGCCTGACCGCGAGCCTCCCTGCCTGCCTTCGACCATCCCCAGTACCCCCATCCTGCCTTGACCTCCCTGCACCTGGGGCTCCATCCTGCTTCCCTGCTGGGCACTGGTCTTCTTGGACATGTGCGTCTCCTGGCAAGCTCTGGAGCCCTGAAGTACCTGAAATAACCGTAAGTTAAGGAAAAGAATAAAGCTCAATGATAGAGAAAATCTCTATCATCTTATTCATCGAATAATGTTTTTTATGTTTAGATATAAAATATGCATATCTGTGTGCATATGCATGACTATATTTTGGGTTTTTATGTAATAAAATTACATATTAACATTTTATTTCTTTAAAACATTGAAGCATTTTGCAAAATGTTAGCATTTAAAAATCTTTCTTTTAAGAAATCAAATAATATACAAATGCTTGAAGTTTCTTTTTCACCTTTCCTTTATCCCATTCCCTTCTTTCCATCCAAAGATGTAACCGTTATCCTGAAGTCAGTGTTGTTTTACTTTCCCAGCTGGTTTTTTTTTTTTTTTTTTTTTTTTGCCAGTCCCGCGGCCTGGGGAGGGTGGGGCTCCGGCGAAAGGATGAGGGGCGGGTTCCCCTCCCGATCTCGGAGAAGCTCCCAAAAGGGCAGCGGCGTGCCCACCTGCCGCCACCTCAGGCGGCCGCGAACCATTCAAATCGCCCGCGCCAAGAGGTACCCGGCGCTCGCGATTGGCTGAGCCGGACCAGCGCCCCTGGGCGGGGCCGGCCCCCACGCAGCGGCCGCGGGTCCCGCCCCCAGGCAGCGGCCGCGGGTCCCGCCCCGCTGGTGCGCATGCGCGCAGTCCCCAGAGGACAGAGTCTGCGCACACCCCCGCCCGGCCTCCGACTCGCGCCGCGGCTCCCTCGCCTGTCCGCGGAGGCTTGTCGGCTCGGCGAGACAGCAAGAGCTGCGGCCGGCAGGGGGCTGTGCGGACCCAAGGCGGCTGCGGTGGCGCCGGCCTGTGGAAAATGCCACCAGGCGGCGCTTCGGTTCGTTGCTCAAGTGACGGCCGTTCCCCGCCCCCCCACCCCTGAACCCCCTGCGACCGCCGGGGAAGAAGCCGCCCGCGCAGGGAGTACCGCACCGAGACGCTTCGGCGGGAACGAGGCCGACTGCCGGCTGTGCCGGTTGCGCCCCTGAGGTGAGCGCGGGCGGCGGCGGCGGCGGCGGCGGCGGGGCGCGGGGCGCGGGAAGGACGGGGGTTGCGGCGGCTGCCACTCCGGGTCCCCGCGGCGGAGGGAGGCCGCGCGGGCCTCTGCGGGGCGGGGAGGGCCGGCGCCGTCAGTGTTTAGTCTCAGCTATTCTGATGTCTAGTTTTGTGCCCTTTGCTATGTCAAATCCTATATGAATTTCTGTTTTTATCTGATCGAATGGGACTAGCCCAGTGGTTCTCCAATTGGCTGGACATTAAAATTGCTTGGAAGACTTTTTAAAAACATAGGGGCCTGCAGTCTTCCCCAGACAAGTTAATTCAGAATTTCGGAAGGTGGGGCTGAGGCATTAGTATTTTCTTAAGCTCCCTGTGTGATTAGAATGAGTCCAACAATCACTCCCAACTCTAAAACGTTCTGACATTTTATAAAACTTGCCGATTGAGAACCTCAGCATGTGTTTCAAATGAGTTCAGAGGAGAGAATTTCCAGTGTTAGGTGTTGGTGTTTGTTCTATCAGTTGCATTCACAATGTAGGCTGACAAGGGGGGGAGAAAAACAAAAAACAAGAAAAAAAAATTAACAGGGAAGGTAGACAGGCCGTGCAAACGAGAGCTCAGTCACAGAAGAGCTGTCTCCAGGAGACCAAAGTCATGCTCTTTAACATTCTAAGTGATGGGTTTGTGCAGTGAACCAAATCTGAGCAGTTCCAATGTTTGAAAATGTAATGACTTAAATAGAAATCCTAATATACCCTTCAAGGTCATGAAACAGTTCCTTGGCCTTAGGAAACGTGTAACTTCTGTGAGCTCATGTAGGTCAATTTGATGGGCCTCTTATAACCTTAAGGTTCATCTTGCTCCTTATCTTTCCTCTGCATTGAAATATGTTAATACCAGCTTTGGAATCGAATCAATTCTTTTCTTTTTAAATCTGCCGTTTTAAACCCTCCTTTTTATTTGCACAATTACCAAGGAGTTGTTAAAAATTACCATATTTTCTACCTCTGAATGAAATTAAGCAAAGACCGAAGTACGAAAAGGTCATCGAAACAAGAGACTGTAAAAGAAATCTGAGAATAGCGGTACATTGCTAATGATAGCCTAAAATTTAATTTAAAGTCAGTCCTGAAAATGTGTAATGGTTAAGGATTGAGTTTCTATCCTCATCCACGTGTTTAAAGAATCTTCTGTATTGGCTATCTCTAACCAAATTGGTGGGAATGGGAGAGGGCGGGGAACAACTCACTAAGAATCTACTCATCTATAGTCCTTTTATCTTTTCATTTAGAAGGGTAAGCTACTGAATATCATATATATAGTGCGGTACATACAATGTGATAAATGCTGCACCTAACACACAAAGTCTACAATAGACCATAGATCTACAAAGGACTATGATCTATGGATCAGAACTAGCAGAGTTAACATCAGCCCAGTTCCTAGCAAACGTTGCTAACTTATGGCCATAGCTATCATTTCAGACCCAATACCCCCTTTATAAAAGCAAATATTCTGTAGACCCCCTTCCCTTCCAAATGAGGCACTCTATCTTCAACTATCATTTTTAAGTAAATTTAAATCAATTTAGAATAATGGAATATATGTTATTGGACATTCATAACTATACTATATTCCTATTCCTACACCCCACTTAATTATAATAAGTAAGTTAGGATCAGGGAAAGCGATATGAGAAATTATCCCACACGAGAAGTTCAGGAAAAATGAAAGAGCAAAGGCAGAGATGGACTCTAAGTAAGCTAATAGCAGACCAGTTTTATCTGTAGACGATCACAGACAAAGGGGGAAACATACTTAATTGAAGTATGTATAACATGCTAAGATAAATGACCATCTGTCAATGTTGACCAAGAATGAGGAAGTTTGATATTCTTGTGAATAAGCTATTTCTAAACGTACTTCTAAAACAATTCAGTGTGTTATGACACGAGTTAAGAGTGCCAATGAAGTGCCCTGGAAACCTTTCATGCCAGAGCCAGCCACATGTCCAAAGATGCGTTCAGTCTGTGGTGGGAAAGAAAAGTGGGCCGGCGGCTCCAGATGAGGGGAGCCGTGTAGCAACTTGGGGCAAGGACGCAGGTGCCAAAGCTGGGCCTGTCCGACAGGGAGCTCAGGAGGGACTCAGCTGCTGCTTTGGGAGGTGGCAGGAGGTGGGGGGAGGGGATAGCCCGACCCTGGCGCCTGAAGCACCCCTCCCCTCCCTTCCTACTTGGGTCCCACACAGCGCCCCTCACCCCATCCTGCCTTGGCCTTCCTGTGCCCCACATACACCCCGATGCTTCCCTCCCCGTTGCCTGACCGCGAGCCTCCCTGCCTGCCTTCGACCATCCCCAGTACCCCCATCCTGCCTTGACCTCCCTGCACCTGGGGCTCCATCCTGCTTCCCTGCTGGGCACTGGTCTTCTTGGACATGTGCGTCTCCTGGCAAGCTCTGGAGCCCTGAAGTACCTGAAATAACCGTAAGTTAAGGAAAAGAATAAAGCTCAATGATAGAGAAAATCTCTATCATCTTATTCATCGAATAATGTTTTTTATGTTTAGATATAAAATATGCATATCTGTGTGCATATGCATGACTATATTTTGGGTTTTTATGTAATAAAATTACATATTAACATTTTATTTCTTTAAAACATTGAAGCATTTTGCAAAATGTTAGCATTTAAAAATCTTTCTTTTAAGAAATCAAATAATATACAAATGCTTGAAGTTTCTTTTTCACCTTTCCTTTATCCCATTCCCTTCTTTCCATCCAAAGATGTAACCGTTATCCTGAAGTCAGTGTTGTTTTACTTTCCCAGCTGGTTTTTTTTTTTTTTTTTTTTTTTTGCCAGTCCCGCGGCCTGGGGAGGGTGGGGCTCCGGCGAAAGGATGAGGGGCGGGTTCCCCTCCCGATCTCGGAGAAGCTCCCAAAAGGGCAGCGGCGTGCCCACCTGCCGCCACCTCAGGCGGCCGCGAACCATTCAAATCGCCCGCGCCAAGAGGTACCCGGCGCTCGCGATTGGCTGAGCCGGACCAGCGCCCCTGGGCGGGGCCGGCCCCCACGCAGCGGCCGCGGGTCCCGCCCCCAGGCAGCGGCCGCGGGTCCCGCCCCGCTGGTGCGCATGCGCGCAGTCCCCAGAGGACAGAGTCTGCGCACACCCCCGCCCGGCCTCCGACTCGCGCCGCGGCTCCCTCGCCTGTCCGCGGAGGCTTGTCGGCTCGGCGAGACAGCAAGAGCTGCGGCCGGCAGGGGGCTGTGCGGACCCAAGGCGGCTGCGGTGGCGCCGGCCTGTGGAAAATGCCACCAGGCGGCGCTTCGGTTCGTTGCTCAAGTGACGGCCGTTCCCCGCCCCCCCACCCCTGAACCCCCTGCGACCGCCGGGGAAGAAGCCGCCCGCGCAGGGAGTACCGCACCGAGACGCTTCGGCGGGAACGAGGCCGACTGCCGGCTGTGCCGGTTGCGCCCCTGAGGTGAGCGCGGGCGGCGGCGGCGGCGGCGGCGGCGGGGCGCGGGGCGCGGGAAGGACGGGGGTTGCGGCGGCTGCCACTCCGGGTCCCCGCGGCGGAGGGAGGCCGCGCGGGCCTCTGCGGGGCGGGGAGGGCCGGCGCCGTCAGTGTTTAGTCTCAGCTATTCTGATGTCTAGTTTTGTGCCCTTTGCTATGTCAAATCCTATATGAATTTCTGTTTTTATCTGATCGAATGGGACTAGCCCAGTGGTTCTCCAATTGGCTGGACATTAAAATTGCTTGGAAGACTTTTTAAAAACATAGGGGCCTGCAGTCTTCCCCAGACAAGTTAATTCAGAATTTCGGAAGGTGGGGCTGAGGCATTAGTATTTTCTTAAGCTCCCTGTGTGATTAGAATGAGTCCAACAATCACTCCCAACTCTAAAACGTTCTGACATTTTATAAAACTTGCCGATTGAGAACCTCAGCATGTGTTTCAAATGAGTTCAGAGGAGAGAATTTCCAGTGTTAGGTGTTGGTGTTTGTTCTATCAGTTGCATTCACAATGTAGGCTGACAAGGGGAGGAAAAAAAACAAAAAACAAGAAAAAGAAATTAACAGGGAAGGTAGACAGGCCGTGCAAACGAGAGCTCAGTCACAGAAGAGCTGTCTCCAGGAGACCAAAGTCATGCTCTTTAACATTCTAAGTGATGGGTTTGTGCAGTGAACCAAATCTGAGCAGTTCCAATGTTTGAAAATGTAATGACTTAAATAGAAATCCTAATATACCCTTCAAGGTCATGAAACAGTTCCTTGGCCTTAGGAAACGTGTAACTTCTGTGAGCTCATGTAGGTCAATTTGATGGGCCTCTTATAACCTTAAGGTTCATCTTGCTCCTTATCTTTCCTCTGCATGAAAATATGTTAATACCAGCTTTGGAATCAAATCAATTCTTTTCTTTTTAAATCTGCCTTTTTAAACCCTCCTTTTTATTTGCAGAATTACCAAGGAGTTGTTAAAAATTACCATATTTTCTACCACTGAATGAAATTAAGCAAAGACCGAAGTACGAAAAGGTCATCGAAACAAGAGACTGTAAAAGAAATCTGAGAATAGCGGTACATTGCTAATGATAGCCTAAAATTTAATTTAAAGTCAGTCCTGAAAATGTGTAATGGTTAAGGATTGAGTTTCTATCCTCATCCACGTGTTTAAAGAATCTTCTGTATTGGCTATCTCTAACCAAATTGGTGGGAATGGGAGAGGGCGGGGAACAACTCACTAAGAATCTACTCATCTATAGTCCTTTTATCTTTTCATTTAGAAGGGTAAGCTACTGAATATCATATATATAGTGCGGTACATACAATGTGATAAATGCTGCACCTAACACACAAAGTCTACAATAGACCATAGATCTACAAAGGACTATGATCTATGGATCAGAACTAGCAGAGTTAACATCAGCCCAGTTCCTAGCAAACGTTGCTAACTTATGGCCATAGCTATCATTTCAGACCCAATACCCCCTTTATAAAAGCAAATATTCTGTAGACCCCCTTCCCTTCCAAATGAGGCACTCTATCTTCAACCATAATTTTTAAGTAAATTTAAATCAATTTAGAATAATGGAATATATGTTATTGGACATTCATAACTATACTATATTCCTATTCCTACACCCCACTTAATTATAATAAGTAAGTTAGGATCAGGGAAAGCAATATGAGAAATTATCCCACACGAGAAGTTCAGGAAAAATGAAAGAGCAAAGGCAGAGATGGACTCTAAGTAAGCTAATAGCAGACCAGTTTTATCTGTAGACGATCACAGATAAAGGGGGAAACATACTTAATTGAAGTATGTATAACATGCTAAGATAAATGACCATCTGTCAATGTTGACCAAGAATGAGGAAGTTTGATATTCTTGTGAATAAGCTATTTCTAAACGTACTTCTAAAACAATTCAGTGTGTTATGACACGAGTTAAGAGTGCCAATGAAGTGCCCTGGAAACCTTTCATGCCAGAGCCAGCCACATGTCCAAAGATGCGTTCAGTCTGTGGTGGGAAAGAAAAGTGGGCCGGCGGCTCCAGATGAGGGGAGCCGTGTAGCAACTTGGGGCAAGGACGCAGGTGCCAAAGCTGGGCCTGTCCGACAGGGAGCTCAGGAGGGACTCAGCTGCTGCTTTGGGAGGTGGCAGGAGGTGGGGGGAGGGGATAGCCCGACCCTGGCGCCTGAAGCACCCCTCCCCTCCCTTCCTACTTGGGTCCCACACAGCACCCCTCACCCCATCCTGCCTTGGCCTACCTGTGCCCCACATACACCCCGATGCTTCCCTCCCCGTTGCCTGACCCCGAGCCTCCCTGCCTGCCTTCGACCATCCCCAGTACCCCCATCCTGCCTTGACCTCCCTGCACCTGGGGCTCCATCCTGCTTCCCTGCTGGGCACTGGTCTTCTTGGACATGTGCGTCTCCTGGCAAGCTCTGGAGCCCTGAAGTACCTGAAATAACCGTAAGTTAAGGAAAAGAATAAAGCTCAATGATAGAGAAAATCTCTATCATTTTATTCATCGAATAATGTTTTTTATGTTTAGATATAAAATATGCATATCTGTGTGCATATGCATGACTATATTTTGGGTTTTTATGTAATAAAATTACATATTAACATTTTATTTCTTTAAAACATTGAAGCATTTTGCAAAATGTTAGCATTTAAAAATCTTTCTTTTAAGAAATCAAATAATATACAAATGCTTGAAGTTTCTTTTTCACCTTTCCTTTATCCCATTCCCTTCTTTCCATCCAAAGATGTAACCGTTATCCTGAAGTCAGTGTTGTTTTACTTTCCCAGCTGGTTTTTTTTTTTTTTTTTTTTTTTTGCCAGTCCCGCGGCCTGGGGAGGGTGGGGCTCCGGCGAAAGGATGAGGGGCGGGTTCCCCTCCCGATCTCGGAGAAGCTCCCAAAAGGGCAGCGGCGTGCCCACCTGCCGCCACCTCAGGCGGCCGCGAACCATTCAAATCGCCCGCGCCAAGAGGTACCCGGCGCTCGCGATTGGCTGAGCCGGACCAGCGCCCCTGGGCGGGGCCGGCCCCCACGCAGCGGCCGCGGGTCCCGCCCCCAGGCAGCGGCCGCGGGTCCCGCCCCGCTGGTGCGCATGCGCGCAGTCCCCAGAGGACAGAGTCTGCGCACACCCCCGCCCGGCCTCCGACTCGCGCCGCGGCTCCCTCGCCTGTCCGCGGAGGCTTGTCGGCTCGGCGAGACAGCAAGAGCTGCGGCCGGCAGGGGGCTGTGCGGACCCAAGGCGGCTGCGGTGGCGCCGGCCTGTGGAAAATGCCACCAGGCGGCGCTTCGGTTCGTTGCTCAAGTGACGGCCGTTCCCCGCCCCCCCACCCCTGAACCCCCTGCGACCGCCGGGGAAGAAGCCGCCCGCGCAGGGAGTACCGCACCGAGACGCTTCGGCGGGAACGAGGCCGACTGCCGGCTGTGCCGGTTGCGCCCCTGAGGTGAGCGCGGGCGGCGGCGGCGGCGGCGGCGGCGGCGGCGGCGGCGGCGGCGGGGCGCGGGGCGCGGGAAGGACGGGGGTTGCGGCGGCTGCCACTCCGGGTCCCCGCGGCGGAGGGAGGCCGCGCGGGCCTCTGCGGGGCGGGGAGGGCCGGCGCCGTCAGTGTTTAGTCTCAGCTATTCTGATGTCTAGTTTTGTGCCCTTTGCTATGTCAAATCCTATATGAATTTCTGTTTTTATCTGATCGAATGGGACTAGCCCAGTGGTTCTCCAATTGGCTGGACATTAAAATTGCTTGGAAGACTTTTTAAAAACATAGGGGCCTGCAGTCTTCCCCAGACAAGTTAATTCAGAATTTCGGAAGGTGGGGCTGAGGCATTAGTATTTTCTTAAGCTCCCTGTGTGATTAGAATGAGTCCAACAATCACTCCCAACTCTAAAACGTTCTGACATTTTATAAAACTTGCCGATTGAGAACCTCAGCATGTGTTTCAAATGAGTTCAGAGGAGAGAATTTCCAGTGTTAGGTGTTGGTGTTTGTTCTATCAGTTGCATTCACAATGTAGGCTGACAAGGGGAGGAAAAAAAACAAAAAACAAGAAAAAGAAATTAACAGGGAAGGTAGACAGGCCGTGCAAACGAGAGCTCAGTCACAGAAGAGCTGTCTCCAGGAGACCAAAGTCATGCTCTTTAACATTCTAAGTGATGGGTTTGTGCAGTGAACCAAATCTGAGCAGTTCCAATGTTTGAAAATGTAATGACTTAAATAGAAATCCTAATATACCCTTCAAGGTCATGAAACAGTTCCTTGGCCTTAGGAAACGTGTAACTTCTGTGAGCTCATGTAGGTCAATTTGATGGGCCTCTTATAACCTTAAGGTTCATCTTGCTCCTTATCTTTCCTCTGCATGAAAATATGTTAATACCAGCTTTGGAATCAAATCAATTCTTTTCTTTTTAAATCTGCCTTTTTAAACCCTCCTTTTTATTTGCAGAATTACCAAGGAGTTGTTAAAAATTACCATATTTTCTACCTCTGAATGAAATTAAGCAAAGACCGAAGTACGAAAAGGTCATCGAAACAAGAGACTGTAAAAGAAATCTGAGAATAGCGGTACATTGCTAATGATAGCCTAAAATTTAATTTAAAGTCAGTCCTGAAAATGTGTAATGGTTAAGGATTGAGTTTCTATCCTCATCCACGTGTTTAAAGAATCTTCTGTATTGGCTATCTCTAACCAAATTGGTGGGAATGGGAGAGGGCGGGGAACAACTCACTAAGAATCTACTCATCTATAGTCCTTTTATCTTTTCATTTAGAAGGGTAAGCTACTGAATATCATATATATAGTGCGGTACATACAATGTGATAAATGCTGCACCTAACACACAAAGTCTACAATAGACCATAGATCTACAAAGGACTATGATCTATGGATCAGAACTAGCAGAGTTAACATCAGCCCAGTTCCTAGCAAACGTTGCTACCTTATGGCCATAGCTATCATTTCAGACCCAATACCCCCTTTATAAAAGCAAATATTCTGTAGACCCCCTTCCCTTCCAAATGAGGCACTCTATCTTCAACCATAATTTTTAAGTAAATTTAAATCAATTTAGAATAATGGAATATATGTTATTGGACATTCATAACTATACTATATTCCTATTCCTACACCCCACTTAATTATAATAAGTAAGTTAGGATCAGGGAAAGCAATATGAGAAATTATCCCACACGAGAAGTTCAGGAAAAATGAAAGAGCAAAGGCAGAGATGGACTCTAAGTAAGCTAATAGCAGACCAGTTTTATCTGTAGACGATCACAGATAAAGGGGGAAACATACTTAATTGAAGTATGTATAACATGCTAAGATAAATGACCATCTGTCAATGTTGACCAAGAATGAGGAAGTTTGATATTCTTGTGAATAAGCTATTTCTAAACGTACTTCTAAAACAATTCAGTGTGTTATGACACGAGTTAAGAGTGCCAATGAAGTGCCCTGGAAACCTTTCATGCCAGAGCCAGCCACATGTCCAAAGATGCGTTCAGTCTGTGGTGGGAAAGAAAAGTGGGCCGGCGGCTCCAGATGAGGGGAGCCGTGTAGCAACTTGGGGCAAGGACGCAGGTGCCAAAGCTGGGCCTGTCCGACAGGGAGCTCAGGAGGGACTCAGCTGCTGCTTTGGGAGGTGGCAGGAGGTGGGGGGAGGGGATAGCCCGACCCTGGCGCCTGAAGCACCCCTCCCCTCCCTTCCTACTTGGGTCCCACACAGCACCCCTCACCCCATCCTGCCTTGGCCTACCTGTGCCCCACATACACCCCGATGCTTCCCTCCCCGTTGCCTGACCCCGAGCCTCCCTGCCTGCCTTCGACCATCCCCAGTACCCCCATCCTGCCTTGACCTCCCTGCACCTGGGGCTCCATCCTGCTTCCCTGCTGGGCACTGGTCTTCTTGGACATGTGCGTCTCCTGGCAAGCTCTGGAGCCCTGAAGTACCTGAAATAACCGTAAGTTAAGGAAAAGAATAAAGCTCAATGATAGAGAAAATCTCTATCATTTTATTCATCGAATAATGTTTTTTATGTTTAGATATAAAATATGCATATCTGTGTGCATATGCATGACTATATTTTGGGTTTTTATGTAATAAAATTACATATTAACATTTTATTTCTTTAAAACATTGAAGCATTTTGCAAAATGTTAGCATTTAAAAATCTTTCTTTTAAGAAATCAAATAATATACAAATGCTTGAAGTTTCTTTTTCACCTTTCCTTTATCCCATTCCCTTCTTTCCATCCAAAGATGTAACCGTTATCCTGAAGTCAGTGTTGTTTTACTTTCCCAGCTGGTTTTTTTTTTTTTTTTTTTTTTTTGCCAGTCCCGCGGCCTGGGGAGGGTGGGGCTCCGGCGAAAGGATGAGGGGCGGGTTCCCCTCCCGATCTCGGAGAAGCTCCCAAAAGGGCAGCGGCGTGCCCACCTGCCGCCACCTCAGGCGGCCGCGAACCATTCAAATCGCCCGCGCCAAGAGGTACCCGGCGCTCGCGATTGGCTGAGCCGGACCAGCGCCCCTGGGCGGGGCCGGCCCCCACGCAGCGGCCGCGGGTCCCGCCCCCAGGCAGCGGCCGCGGGTCCCGCCCCGCTGGTGCGCATGCGCGCAGTCCCCAGAGGACAGAGTCTGCGCACACCCCCGCCCGGCCTCCGACTCGCGCCGCGGCTCCCTCGCCTGTCCGCGGAGGCTTGTCGGCTCGGCGAGACAGCAAGAGCTGCGGCCGGCAGGGGGCTGTGCGGACCCAAGGCGGCTGCGGTGGCGCCGGCCTGTGGAAAATGCCACCAGGCGGCGCTTCGGTTCGTTGCTCAAGTGACGGCCGTTCCCCGCCCCCCCACCCCTGAACCCCCTGCGACCGCCGGGGAAGAAGCCGCCCGCGCAGGGAGTACCGCACCGAGACGCTTCGGCGGGAACGAGGCCGACTGCCGGCTGTGCCGGTTGCGCCCCTGAGGTGAGCGCGGGCGGCGGCGGCGGCGGCGGCGGCGGGGCGCGGGGCGCGGGAAGGACGGGGGTTGCGGCGGCTGCCACTCCGGGTCCCCGCGGCGGAGGGAGGCCGCGCGGGCCTCTGCGGGGCGGGGAGGGCCGGCGCCGTCAGTGTTTAGTCTCAGCTATTCTGATGTCTAGTTTTGTGCCCTTTGCTATGTCAAATCCTATATGAATTTCTGTTTTTATCTGATCGAATGGGACTAGCCCAGTGGTTCTCCAATTGGCTGGACATTAAAATTGCTTGGAAGACTTTTTAAAAACATAGGGGCCTGCAGTCTTCCCCAGACAAGTTAATTCAGAATTTCGGAAGGTGGGGCTGAGGCATTAGTATTTTCTTAAGCTCCCTGTGTGATTAGAATGAGTCCAACAATCACTCCCAACTCTAAAACGTTCTGACATTTTATAAAACTTGCCGATTGAGAACCTCAGCATGTGTTTCAAATGAGTTCAGAGGAGAGAATTTCCAGTGTTAGGTGTTGGTGTTTGTTCTATCAGTTGCATTCACAATGTAGGCTGACAAGGGGGGGAGAAAAACAAAAAACAAGAAAAAAAAATTAACAGGGAAGGTAGACAGGCCGTGCAAACGAGAGCTCAGTCACAGAAGAGCTGTCTCCAGGAGACCAAAGTCATGCTCTTTAACATTCTAAGTGATGGGTTTGTGCAGTGAACCAAATCTGAGCAGTTCCAATGTTTGAAAATGTAATGACTTAAATAGAAATCCTAATATACCCTTCAAGGTCATGAAACAGTTCCTTGGCCTTAGGAAACGTGTAACTTCTGTGAGCTCATGTAGGTCAATTTGATGGGCCTCTTATAACCTTAAGGTTCATCTTGCTCCTTATCTTTCCTCTGCATTGAAATATGTTAATACCAGCTTTGGAATCGAATCAATTCTTTTCTTTTTAAATCTGCCGTTTTAAACCCTCCTTTTTATTTGCACAATTACCAAGGAGTTGTTAAAAATTACCATATTTTCTACCTCTGAATGAAATTAAGCAAAGACCGAAGTACGAAAAGGTCATCGAAACAAGAGACTGTAAAAGAAATCTGAGAATAGCGGTACATTGCTAATGATAGCCTAAAATTTAATTTAAAGTCAGTCCTGAAAATGTGTAATGGTTAAGGATTGAGTTTCTATCCTCATCCACGTGTTTAAAGAATCTTCTGTATTGGCTATCTCTAACCAAATTGGTGGGAATGGGAGAGGGCGGGGAACAACTCACTAAGAATCTACTCATCTATAGTCCTTTTATCTTTTCATTTAGAAGGGTAAGCTACTGAATATCATATATATAGTGCGGTACATACAATGTGATAAATGCTGCACCTAACACACAAAGTCTACAATAGACCATAGATCTACAAAGGACTATGATCTATGGATCAGAACTAGCAGAGTTAACATCAGCCCAGTTCCTAGCAAACGTTGCTAACTTATGGCCATAGCTATCATTTCAGACCCAATACCCCCTTTATAAAAGCAAATATTCTGTAGACCCCCTTCCCTTCCAAATGAGGCACTCTATCTTCAACTATCATTTTTAAGTAAATTTAAATCAATTTAGAATAATGGAATATATGTTATTGGACATTCATAACTATACTATATTCCTATTCCTACACCCCACTTAATTATAATAAGTAAGTTAGGATCAGGGAAAGCGATATGAGAAATTATCCCACACGAGAAGTTCAGGAAAAATGAAAGAGCAAAGGCAGAGATGGACTCTAAGTAAGCTAATAGCAGACCAGTTTTATCTGTAGACGATCACAGACAAAGGGGGAAACATACTTAATTGAAGTATGTATAACATGCTAAGATAAATGACCATCTGTCAATGTTGACCAAGAATGAGGAAGTTTGATATTCTTGTGAATAAGCTATTTCTAAACGTACTTCTAAAACAATTCAGTGTGTTATGACACGAGTTAAGAGTGCCAATGAAGTGCCCTGGAAACCTTTCATGCCAGAGCCAGCCACATGTCCAAAGATGCGTTCAGTCTGTGGTGGGAAAGAAAAGTGGGCCGGCGGCTCCAGATGAGGGGAGCCGTGTAGCAACTTGGGGCAAGGACGCAGGTGCCAAAGCTGGGCCTGTCCGACAGGGAGCTCAGGAGGGACTCAGCTGCTGCTTTGGGAGGTGGCAGGAGGTGGGGGGAGGGGATAGCCCGACCCTGGCGCCTGAAGCACCCCTCCCCTCCCTTCCTACTTGGGTCCCACACAGCGCCCCTCACCCCATCCTGCCTTGGCCTTCCTGTGCCCCACATACACCCCGATGCTTCCCTCCCCGTTGCCTGACCGCGAGCCTCCCTGCCTGCCTTCGACCATCCCCAGTACCCCCATCCTGCCTTGACCTCCCTGCACCTGGGGCTCCATCCTGCTTCCCTGCTGGGCACTGGTCTTCTTGGACATGTGCGTCTCCTGGCAAGCTCTGGAGCCCTGAAGTACCTGAAATAACCGTAAGTTAAGGAAAAGAATAAAGCTCAATGATAGAGAAAATCTCTATCATCTTATTCATCGAATAATGTTTTTTATGTTTAGATATAAAATATGCATATCTGTGTGCATATGCATGACTATATTTTGGGTTTTTATGTAATAAAATTACATATTAACATTTTATTTCTTTAAAACATTGAAGCATTTTGCAAAATGTTAGCATTTAAAAATCTTTCTTTTAAGAAATCAAATAATATACAAATGCTTGAAGTTTCTTTTTCACCTTTCCTTTATCCCATTCCCTTCTTTCCATCCAAAGATGTAACCGTTATCCTGAAGTCAGTGTTGTTTTACTTTCCCAGCTGGTTTTTTTTTTTTTTTTTTTTTTTTGCCAGTCCCGCGGCCTGGGGAGGGTGGGGCTCCGGCGAAAGGATGAGGGGCGGGTTCCCCTCCCGATCTCGGAGAAGCTCCCAAAAGGGCAGCGGCGTGCCCACCTGCCGCCACCTCAGGCGGCCGCGAACCATTCAAATCGCCCGCGCCAAGAGGTACCCGGCGCTCGCGATTGGCTGAGCCGGACCAGCGCCCCTGGGCGGGGCCGGCCCCCACGCAGCGGCCGCGGGTCCCGCCCCCAGGCAGCGGCCGCGGGTCCCGCCCCGCTGGTGCGCATGCGCGCAGTCCCCAGAGGACAGAGTCTGCGCACACCCCCGCCCGGCCTCCGACTCGCGCCGCGGCTCCCTCGCCTGTCCGCGGAGGCTTGTCGGCTCGGCGAGACAGCAAGAGCTGCGGCCGGCAGGGGGCTGTGCGGACCCAAGGCGGCTGCGGTGGCGCCGGCCTGTGGAAAATGCCACCAGGCGGCGCTTCGGTTCGTTGCTCAAGTGACGGCCGTTCCCCGCCCCCCCACCCCTGAACCCCCTGCGACCGCCGGGGAAGAAGCCGCCCGCGCAGGGAGTACCGCACCGAGACGCTTCGGCGGGAACGAGGCCGACTGCCGGCTGTGCCGGTTGCGCCCCTGAGGTGAGCGCGGGCGGCGGCGGCGGCGGCGGCGGCGGGGCGCGGGGCGCGGGAAGGACGGGGGTTGCGGCGGCTGCCACTCCGGGTCCCCGCGGCGGAGGGAGGCCGCGCGGGCCTCTGCGGGGCGGGGAGGGCCGGCGCCGTCAGTGTTTAGTCTCAGCTATTCTGATGTCTAGTTTTGTGCCCTTTGCTATGTCAAATCCTATATGAATTTCTGTTTTTATCTGATCGAATGGGACTAGCCCAGTGGTTCTCCAATTGGCTGGACATTAAAATTGCTTGGAAGACTTTTTAAAAACATAGGGGCCTGCAGTCTTCCCCAGACAAGTTAATTCAGAATTTCGGAAGGTGGGGCTGAGGCATTAGTATTTTCTTAAGCTCCCTGTGTGATTAGAATGAGTCCAACAATCACTCCCAACTCTAAAACGTTCTGACATTTTATAAAACTTGCCGATTGAGAACCTCAGCATGTGTTTCAAATGAGTTCAGAGGAGAGAATTTCCAGTGTTAGGTGTTGGTGTTTGTTCTATCAGTTGCATTCACAATGTAGGCTGACAAGGGGGGGAGAAAAACAAAAAACAAGAAAAAAAAATTAACAGGGAAGGTAGACAGGCCGTGCAAACGAGAGCTCAGTCACAGAAGAGCTGTCTCCAGGAGACCAAAGTCATGCTCTTTAACATTCTAAGTGATGGGTTTGTGCAGTGAACCAAATCTGAGCAGTTCCAATGTTTGAAAATGTAATGACTTAAATAGAAATCCTAATATACCCTTCAAGGTCATGAAACAGTTCCTTGGCCTTAGGAAACGTGTAACTTCTGTGAGCTCATGTAGGTCAATTTGATGGGCCTCTTATAACCTTAAGGTTCATCTTGCTCCTTATCTTTCCTCTGCATTGAAATATGTTAATACCAGCTTTGGAATCGAATCAATTCTTTTCTTTTTAAATCTGCCGTTTTAAAACCTCCTTTTTATTTGCACAATTACCAAGGAGTTGTTAAAAATTACCATATTTTCTACCTCTGAATGAAATTAAGCAAAGACCGAAGTACGAAAAGGTCATCGAAACAAGAGACTGTAAAAGAAATCTGAGAATAGCGGTACATTGCTAATGATAGCCTAAAATTTAATTTAAAGTCAGTCCTGAAAATGTGTAATGGTTAAGGATTGAGTTTCTATCCTCATCCACGTGTTTAAAGAATCTTCTGTATTGGCTATCTCTAACCAAATTGGTGGGAATGGGAGAGGGCGGGGAACAACTCACTAAGAATCTACTCATCTATAGTCCTTTTATCTTTTCATTTAGAAGGGTAAGCTACTGAATATCATATATATAGTGCGGTACATACAATGTGATAAATGCTGCACCTAACACACAAAGTCTACAATAGACCATAGATCTACAAAGGACTATGATCTATGGATCAGAACTAGCAGAGTTAACATCAGCCCAGTTCCTAGCAAACGTTGCTAACTTATGGCCATAGCTATCATTTCAGACCCAATACCCCCTTTATAAAAGCAAATATTCTGTAGACCCCCTTCCCTTCCAAATGAGGCACTCTATCTTCAACTATCATTTTTAAGTAAATTTAAATCAATTTAGAATAATGGAATATATGTTATTGGACATTCATAACTATACTATATTCCTATTCCTACACCCCACTTAATTATAATAAGTAAGTTAGGATCAGGGAAAGCGATATGAGAAATTATCCCACACGAGAAGTTCAGGAAAAATGAAAGAGCAAAGGCAGAGATGGACTCTAAGTAAGCTAATAGCAGACCAGTTTTATCTGTAGACGATCACAGACAAAGGGGGAAACATACTTAATTGAAGTATGTATAACATGCTAAGATAAATGACCATCTGTCAATGTTGACCAAGAATGAGGAAGTTTGATATTCTTGTGAATAAGCTATTTCTAAACGTACTTCTAAAACAATTCAGTGTGTTATGACACGAGTTAAGAGTGCCAATGAAGTGCCCTGGAAACCTTTCATGCCAGAGCCAGCCACATGTCCAAAGATGCGTTCAGTCTGTGGTGGGAAAGAAAAGTGGGCCGGCGGCTCCAGATGAGGGGAGCCGTGTAGCAACTTGGGGCAAGGACGCAGGTGCCAAAGCTGGGCCTGTCCGACAGGGAGCTCAGGAGGGACTCAGCTGCTGCTTTGGGAGGTGGCAGGAGGTGGGGGGAGGGGATAGCCCGACCCTGGCGCCTGAAGCACCCCTCCCCTCCCTTCCTACTTGGGTCCCACACAGCGCCCCTCACCCCATCCTGCCTTGGCCTTCCTGTGCCCCACATACACCCCGATGCTTCCCTCCCCGTTGCCTGACCGCGAGCCTCCCTGCCTGCCTTCGACCATCCCCAGTACCCCCATCCTGCCTTGACCTCCCTGCACCTGGGGCTCCATCCTGCTTCCCTGCTGGGCACTGGTCTTCTTGGACATGTGCGTCTCCTGGCAAGCTCTGGAGCCCTGAAGTACCTGAAATAACCGTAAGTTAAGGAAAAGAATAAAGCTCAATGATAGAGAAAATCTCTATCATCTTATTCATCGAATAATGTTTTTTATGTTTAGATATAAAATATGCATATCTGTGTGCATATGCATGACTATATTTTGGGTTTTTATGTAATAAAATTACATATTAACATTTTATTTCTTTAAAACATTGAAGCATTTTGCAAAATGTTAGCATTTAAAAATCTTTCTTTTAAGAAATCAAATAATATACAAATGCTTGAAGTTTCTTTTTCACCTTTCCTTTATCCCATTCCCTTCTTTCCATCCAAAGATGTAACCGTTATCCTGAAGTCAGTGTTGTTTTACTTTCCCAGCTGGTTTTTTTTTTTTTTTTTTTTTTTTGCCAGTCCCGCGGCCTGGGGAGGGTGGGGCTCCGGCGAAAGGATGAGGGGCGGGTTCCCCTCCCGATCTCGGAGAAGCTCCCAAAAGGGCAGCGGCGTGCCCACCTGCCGCCACCTCAGGCGGCCGCGAACCATTCAAATCGCCCGCGCCAAGAGGTACCCGGCGCTCGCGATTGGCTGAGCCGGACCAGCGCCCCTGGGCGGGGCCGGCCCCCACGCAGCGGCCGCGGGTCCCGCCCCCAGGCAGCGGCCGCGGGTCCCGCCCCGCTGGTGCGCATGCGCGCAGTCCCCAGAGGACAGAGTCTGCGCACACCCCCGCCCGGCCTCCGACTCGCGCCGCGGCTCCCTCGCCTGTCCGCGGAGGCTTGTCGGCTCGGCGAGACAGCAAGAGCTGCGGCCGGCAGGGGGCTGTGCGGACCCAAGGCGGCTGCGGTGGCGCCGGCCTGTGGAAAATGCCACCAGGCGGCGCTTCGGTTCGTTGCTCAAGTGACGGCCGTTCCCCGCCCCCCCACCCCTGAACCCCCTGCGACCGCCGGGGAAGAAGCCGCCCGCGCAGGGAGTACCGCACCGAGACGCTTCGGCGGGAACGAGGCCGACTGCCGGCTGTGCCGGTTGCGCCCCTGAGGTGAGCGCGGGCGGCGGCGGCGGCGGCGGCGGCGGGGCGCGGGGCGCGGGAAGGACGGGGGTTGCGGCGGCTGCCACTCCGGGTCCCCGCGGCGGAGGGAGGCCGCGCGGGCCTCTGCGGGGCGGGGAGGGCCGGCGCCGTCAGTGTTTAGTCTCAGCTATTCTGATGTCTAGTTTTGTGCCCTTTGCTATGTCAAATCCTATATGAATTTCTGTTTTTATCTGATCGAATGGGACTAGCCCAGTGGTTCTCCAATTGGCTGGACATTAAAATTGCTTGGAAGACTTTTTAAAAACATAGGGGCCTGCAGTCTTCCCCAGACAAGTTAATTCAGAATTTCGGAAGGTGGGGCTGAGGCATTAGTATTTTCTTAAGCTCCCTGTGTGATTAGAATGAGTCCAACAATCACTCCCAACTCTAAAACGTTCTGACATTTTATAAAACTTGCCGATTGAGAACCTCAGCATGTGTTTCAAATGAGTTCAGAGGAGAGAATTTCCAGTGTTAGGTGTTGGTGTTTGTTCTATCAGTTGCATTCACAATGTAGGCTGACAAGGGGGGGAGAAAAACAAAAAACAAGAAAAAAAAATTAACAGGGAAGGTAGACAGGCCGTGCAAACGAGAGCTCAGTCACAGAAGAGCTGTCTCCAGGAGACCAAAGTCATGCTCTTTAACATTCTAAGTGATGGGTTTGTGCAGTGAACCAAATCTGAGCAGTTCCAATGTTTGAAAATGTAATGACTTAAATAGAAATCCTAATATACCCTTCAAGGTCATGAAACAGTTCCTTGGCCTTAGGAAACGTGTAACTTCTGTGAGCTCATGTAGGTCAATTTGATGGGCCTCTTATAACCTTAAGGTTCATCTTGCTCCTTATCTTTCCTCTGCATTGAAATATGTTAATACCAGCTTTGGAATCGAATCAATTCTTTTCTTTTTAAATCTGCCGTTTTAAACCCTCCTTTTTATTTGCACAATTACCAAGGAGTTGTTAAAAATTACCATATTTTCTACCTCTGAATGAAATTAAGCAAAGACCGAAGTACGAAAAGGTCATCGAAACAAGAGACTGTAAAAGAAATCTGAGAATAGCGGTACATTGCTAATGATAGCCTAAAATTTAATTTAAAGTCAGTCCTGAAAATGTGTAATGGTTAAGGATTGAGTTTCTATCCTCATCCACGTGTTTAAAGAATCTTCTGTATTGGCTATCTCTAACCAAATTGGTGGGAATGGGAGAGGGCGGGGAACAACTCACTAAGAATCTACTCATCTATAGTCCTTTTATCTTTTCATTTAGAAGGGTAAGCTACTGAATATCATATATATAGTGCGGTACATACAATGTGATAAATGCTGCACCTAACACACAAAGTCTACAATAGACCATAGATCTACAAAGGACTATGATCTATGGATCAGAACTAGCAGAGTTAACATCAGCCCAGTTCCTAGCAAACGTTGCTAACTTATGGCCATAGCTATCATTTCAGACCCAATACCCCCTTTATAAAAGCAAATATTCTGTAGACCCCCTTCCCTTCCAAATGAGGCACTCTATCTTCAACTATCATTTTTAAGTAAATTTAAATCAATTTAGAATAATGGAATATATGTTATTGGACATTCATAACTATACTATATTCCTATTCCTACACCCCACTTAATTATAATAAGTAAGTTAGGATCAGGGAAAGCGATATGAGAAATTATCCCACACGAGAAGTTCAGGAAAAATGAAAGAGCAAAGGCAGAGATGGACTCTAAGTAAGCTAATAGCAGACCAGTTTTATCTGTAGACGATCACAGACAAAGGGGGAAACATACTTAATTGAAGTATGTATAACATGCTAAGATAAATGACCATCTGTCAATGTTGACCAAGAATGAGGAAGTTTGATATTCTTGTGAATAAGCTATTTCTAAACGTACTTCTAAAACAATTCAGTGTGTTATGACACGAGTTAAGAGTGCCAATGAAGTGCCCTGGAAACCTTTCATGCCAGAGCCAGCCACATGTCCAAAGATGCGTTCAGTCTGTGGTGGGAAAGAAAAGTGGGCCGGCGGCTCCAGATGAGGGGAGCCGTGTAGCAACTTGGGGCAAGGACGCAGGTGCCAAAGCTGGGCCTGTCCGACAGGGAGCTCAGGAGGGACTCAGCTGCTGCTTTGGGAGGTGGCAGGAGGTGGGGGGAGGGGATAGCCCGACCCTGGCGCCTGAAGCACCCCTCCCCTCCCTTCCTACTTGGGTCCCACACAGCGCCCCTCACCCCATCCTGCCTTGGCCTTCCTGTGCCCCACATACACCCCGATGCTTCCCTCCCCGTTGCCTGACCGCGAGCCTCCCTGCCTGCCTTCGACCATCCCCAGTACCCCCATCCTGCCTTGACCTCCCTGCACCTGGGGCTCCATCCTGCTTCCCTGCTGGGCACTGGTCTTCTTGGACATGTGCGTCTCCTGGCAAGCTCTGGAGCCCTGAAGTACCTGAAATAACCGTAAGTTAAGGAAAAGAATAAAGCTCAATGATAGAGAAAATCTCTATCATCTTATTCATCGAATAATGTTTTTTATGTTTAGATATAAAATATGCATATCTGTGTGCATATGCATGACTATATTTTGGGTTTTTATGTAATAAAATTACATATTAACATTTTATTTCTTTAAAACATTGAAGCATTTTGCAAAATGTTAGCATTTAAAAATCTTTCTTTTAAGAAATCAAATAATATACAAATGCTTGAAGTTTCTTTTTCACCTTTCCTTTATCCCATTCCCTTCTTTCCATCCAAAGATGTAACCGTTATCCTGAAGTCAGTGTTGTTTTACTTTCCCAGCTGGTTTTTTTTTTTTTTTTTTTTTTTTGCCAGTCCCGCGGCCTGGGGAGGGTGGGGCTCCGGCGAAAGGATGAGGGGCGGGTTCCCCTCCCGATCTCGGAGAAGCTCCCAAAAGGGCAGCGGCGTGCCCACCTGCCGCCACCTCAGGCGGCCGCGAACCATTCAAATCGCCCGCGCCAAGAGGTACCCGGCGCTCGCGATTGGCTGAGCCGGACCAGCGCCCCTGGGCGGGGCCGGCCCCCACGCAGCGGCCGCGGGTCCCGCCCCCAGGCAGCGGCCGCGGGTCCCGCCCCGCTGGTGCGCATGCGCGCAGTCCCCAGAGGACAGAGTCTGCGCACACCCCCGCCCGGCCTCCGACTCGCGCCGCGGCTCCCTCGCCTGTCCGCGGAGGCTTGTCGGCTCGGCGAGACAGCAAGAGCTGCGGCCGGCAGGGGGCTGTGCGGACCCAAGGCGGCTGCGGTGGCGCCGGCCTGTGGAAAATGCCACCAGGCGGCGCTTCGGTTCGTTGCTCAAGTGACGGCCGTTCCCCGCCCCCCCACCCCTGAACCCCCTGCGACCGCCGGGGAAGAAGCCGCCCGCGCAGGGAGTACCGCACCGAGACGCTTCGGCGGGAACGAGGCCGACTGCCGGCTGTGCCGGTTGCGCCCCTGAGGTGAGCGCGGGCGGCGGCGGCGGCGGCGGCGGCGGGGCGCGGGGCGCGGGAAGGACGGGGGTTGCGGCGGCTGCCACTCCGGGTCCCCGCGGCGGAGGGAGGCCGCGCGGGCCTCTGCGGGGCGGGGAGGGCCGGCGCCGTCAGTGTTTAGTCTCAGCTATTCTGATGTCTAGTTTTGTGCCCTTTGCTATGTCAAATCCTATATGAATTTCTGTTTTTATCTGATCGAATGGGACTAGCCCAGTGGTTCTCCAATTGGCTGGACATTAAAATTGCTTGGAAGACTTTTTAAAAACATAGGGGCCTGCAGTCTTCCCCAGACAAGTTAATTCAGAATTTCGGAAGGTGGGGCTGAGGCATTAGTATTTTCTTAAGCTCCCTGTGTGATTAGAATGAGTCCAACAATCACTCCCAACTCTAAAACGTTCTGACATTTTATAAAACTTGCCGATTGAGAACCTCAGCATGTGTTTCAAATGAGTTCAGAGGAGAGAATTTCCAGTGTTAGGTGTTGGTGTTTGTTCTATCAGTTGCATTCACAATGTAGGCTGACAAGGGGGGGAGAAAAACAAAAAACAAGAAAAAAAAATTAACAGGGAAGGTAGACAGGCCGTGCAAACGAGAGCTCAGTCACAGAAGAGCTGTCTCCAGGAGACCAAAGTCATGCTCTTTAACATTCTAAGTGATGGGTTTGTGCAGTGAACCAAATCTGAGCAGTTCCAATGTTTGAAAATGTAATGACTTAAATAGAAATCCTAATATACCCTTCAAGGTCATGAAACAGTTCCTTGGCCTTAGGAAACGTGTAACTTCTGTGAGCTCATGTAGGTCAATTTGATGGGCCTCTTATAACCTTAAGGTTCATCTTGCTCCTTATCTTTCCTCTGCATTGAAATATGTTAATACCAGCTTTGGAATCGAATCAATTCTTTTCTTTTTAAATCTGCCGTTTTAAACCCTCCTTTTTATTTGCACAATTACCAAGGAGTTGTTAAAAATTACCATATTTTCTACCTCTGAATGAAATTAAGCAAAGACCGAAGTACGAAAAGGTCATCGAAACAAGAGACTGTAAAAGAAATCTGAGAATAGCGGTACATTGCTAATGATAGCCTAAAATTTAATTTAAAGTCAGTCCTGAAAATGTGTAATGGTTAAGGATTGAGTTTCTATCCTCATCCACGTGTTTAAAGAATCTTCTGTATTGGCTATCTCTAACCAAATTGGTGGGAATGGGAGAGGGCGGGGAACAACTCACTAAGAATCTACTCATCTATAGTCCTTTTATCTTTTCATTTAGAAGGGTAAGCTACTGAATATCATATATATAGTGCGGTACATACAATGTGATAAATGCTGCACCTAACACACAAAGTCTACAATAGACCATAGATCTACAAAGGACTATGATCTATGGATCAGAACTAGCAGAGTTAACATCAGCCCAGTTCCTAGCAAACGTTGCTAACTTATGGCCATAGCTATCATTTCAGACCCAATACCCCCTTTATAAAAGCAAATATTCTGTAGACCCCCTTCCCTTCCAAATGAGGCACTCTATCTTCAACTATCATTTTTAAGTAAATTTAAATCAATTTAGAATAATGGAATATATGTTATTGGACATTCATAACTATACTATATTCCTATTCCTACACCCCACTTAATTATAATAAGTAAGTTAGGATCAGGGAAAGCGATATGAGAAATTATCCCACACGAGAAGTTCAGGAAAAATGAAAGAGCAAAGGCAGAGATGGACTCTAAGTAAGCTAATAGCAGACCAGTTTTATCTGTAGACGATCACAGACAAAGGGGGAAACATACTTAATTGAAGTATGTATAACATGCTAAGATAAATGACCATCTGTCAATGTTGACCAAGAATGAGGAAGTTTGATATTCTTGTGAATAAGCTATTTCTAAACGTACTTCTAAAACAATTCAGTGTGTTATGACACGAGTTAAGAGTGCCAATGAAGTGCCCTGGAAACCTTTCATGCCAGAGCCAGCCACATGTCCAAAGATGCGTTCAGTCTGTGGTGGGAAAGAAAAGTGGGCCGGCGGCTCCAGATGAGGGGAGCCGTGTAGCAACTTGGGGCAAGGACGCAGGTGCCAAAGCTGGGCCTGTCCGACAGGGAGCTCAGGAGGGACTCAGCTGCTGCTTTGGGAGGTGGCAGGAGGTGGGGGGAGGGGATAGCCCGACCCTGGCGCCTGAAGCACCCCTCCCCTCCCTTCCTACTTGGGTCCCACACAGCGCCCCTCACCCCATCCTGCCTTGGCCTTCCTGTGCCCCACATACACCCCGATGCTTCCCTCCCCGTTGCCTGACCGCGAGCCTCCCTGCCTGCCTTCGACCATCCCCAGTACCCCCATCCTGCCTTGACCTCCCTGCACCTGGGGCTCCATCCTGCTTCCCTGCTGGGCACTGGTCTTCTTGGACATGTGCGTCTCCTGGCAAGCTCTGGAGCCCTGAAGTACCTGAAATAACCGTAAGTTAAGGAAAAGAATAAAGCTCAATGATAGAGAAAATCTCTATCATCTTATTCATCGAATAATGTTTTTTATGTTTAGATATAAAATATGCATATCTGTGTGCATATGCATGACTATATTTTGGGTTTTTATGTAATAAAATTACATATTAACATTTTATTTCTTTAAAACATTGAAGCATTTTGCAAAATGTTAGCATTTAAAAATCTTTCTTTTAAGAAATCAAATAATATACAAATGCTTGAAGTTTCTTTTTCACCTTTCCTTTATCCCATTCCCTTCTTTCCATCCAAAGATGTAACCGTTATCCTGAAGTCAGTGTTGTTTTACTTTCCCAGCTGGTTTTTTTTTTTTTTTTTTTTTTTTTGCCAGTCCCGCGGCCTGGGGAGGGTGGGGCTCCGGCGAAAGGATGAGGGGCGGGTTCCCCTCCCGATCTCGGAGAAGCTCCCAAAAGGGCAGCGGCGTGCCCACCTGCCGCCACCTCAGGCGGCCGCGAACCATTCAAATCGCCCGCGCCAAGAGGTACCCGGCGCTCGCGATTGGCTGAGCCGGACCAGCGCCCCTGGGCGGGGCCGGCCCCCACGCAGCGGCCGCGGGTCCCGCCCCCAGGCAGCGGCCGCGGGTCCCGCCCCGCTGGTGCGCATGCGCGCAGTCCCCAGAGGACAGAGTCTGCGCACACCCCCGCCCGGCCTCCGACTCGCGCCGCGGCTCCCTCGCCTGTCCGCGGAGGCTTGTCGGCTCGGCGAGACAGCAAGAGCTGCGGCCGGCAGGGGGCTGTGCGGACCCAAGGCGGCTGCGGTGGCGCCGGCCTGTGGAAAATGCCACCAGGCGGCGCTTCGGTTCGTTGCTCAAGTGACGGCCGTTCCCCGCCCCCCCACCCCTGAACCCCCTGCGACCGCCGGGGAAGAAGCCGCCCGCGCAGGGAGTACCGCACCGAGACGCTTCGGCGGGAACGAGGCCGACTGCCGGCTGTGCCGGTTGCGCCCCTGAGGTGAGCGCGGGCGGCGGCGGCGGCGGCGGCGGCGGGGCGCGGGGCGCGGGAAGGACGGGGGTTGCGGCGGCTGCCACTCCGGGTCCCCGCGGCGGAGGGAGGCCGCGCGGGCCTCTGCGGGGCGGGGAGGGCCGGCGCCGTCAGTGTTTAGTCTCAGCTATTCTGATGTCTAGTTTTGTGCCCTTTGCTATGTCAAATCCTATATGAATTTCTGTTTTTATCTGATCGAATGGGACTAGCCCAGTGGTTCTCCAATTGGCTGGACATTAAAATTGCTTGGAAGACTTTTTAAAAACATAGGGGCCTGCAGTCTTCCCCAGACAAGTTAATTCAGAATTTCGGAAGGTGGGGCTGAGGCATTAGTATTTTCTTAAGCTCCCTGTGTGATTAGAATGAGTCCAACAATCACTCCCAACTCTAAAACGTTCTGACATTTTATAAAACTTGCCGATTGAGAACCTCAGCATGTGTTTCAAATGAGTTCAGAGGAGAGAATTTCCAGTGTTAGGTGTTGGTGTTTGTTCTATCAGTTGCATTCACAATGTAGGCTGACAAGGGGGGGAGAAAAACAAAAAACAAGAAAAAAAAATTAACAGGGAAGGTAGACAGGCCGTGCAAACGAGAGCTCAGTCACAGAAGAGCTGTCTCCAGGAGACCAAAGTCATGCTCTTTAACATTCTAAGTGATGGGTTTGTGCAGTGAACCAAATCTGAGCAGTTCCAATGTTTGAAAATGTAATGACTTAAATAGAAATCCTAATATACCCTTCAAGGTCATGAAACAGTTCCTTGGCCTTAGGAAACGTGTAACTTCTGTGAGCTCATGTAGGTCAATTTGATGGGCCTCTTATAACCTTAAGGTTCATCTTGCTCCTTATCTTTCCTCTGCATTGAAATATGTTAATACCAGCTTTGGAATCGAATCAATTCTTTTCTTTTTAAATCTGCCGTTTTAAACCCTCCTTTTTATTTGCACAATTACCAAGGAGTTGTTAAAAATTACCATATTTTCTACCTCTGAATGAAATTAAGCAAAGACCGAAGTACGAAAAGGTCATCGAAACAAGAGACTGTAAAAGAAATCTGAGAATAGCGGTACATTGCTAATGATAGCCTAAAATTTAATTTAAAGTCAGTCCTGAAAATGTGTAATGGTTAAGGATTGAGTTTCTATCCTCATCCACGTGTTTAAAGAATCTTCTGTATTGGCTATCTCTAACCAAATTGGTGGGAATGGGAGAGGGCGGGGAACAACTCACTAAGAATCTACTCATCTATAGTCCTTTTATCTTTTCATTTAGAAGGGTAAGCTACTGAATATCATATATAGTGCGGTACATACAATGTGATAAATGCTGCACCTAACACACAAAGTCTACAATAGACCATAGATCTACAAAGGACTATGATCTATGGATCAGAACTAGCAGAGTTAACATCAGCCCAGTTCCTAGCAAACGTTGCTAACTTATGGCCATAGCTATCATTTCAGACCCAATACCCCCTTTATAAAAGCAAATATTCTGTAGACCCCCTTCCCTTCCAAATGAGGCACTCTATCTTCAACTATCATTTTTAAGTAAATTTAAATCAATTTAGAATAATGGAATATATGTTATTGGACATTCATAACTATACTATATTCCTATTCCTACACCCCACTTAATTATAATAAGTAAGTTAGGATCAGGGAAAGCGATATGAGAAATTATCCCACACGAGAAGTTCAGGAAAAATGAAAGAGCAAAGGCAGAGATGGACTCTAAGTAAGCTAATAGCAGACCAGTTTTATCTGTAGACGATCACAGACAAAGGGGGAAACATACTTAATTGAAGTATGTATAACATGCTAAGATAAATGACCATCTGTCAATGTTGACCAAGAATGAGGAAGTTTGATATTCTTGTGAATAAGCTATTTCTAAACGTACTTCTAAAACAATTCAGTGTGTTATGACACGAGTTAAGAGTGCCAATGAAGTGCCCTGGAAACCTTTCATGCCAGAGCCAGCCACATGTCCAAAGATGCGTTCAGTCTGTGGTGGGAAAGAAAAGTGGGCCGGCGGCTCCAGATGAGGGGAGCCGTGTAGCAACTTGGGGCAAGGACGCAGGTGCCAAAGCTGGGCCTGTCCGACAGGGAGCTCAGGAGGGACTCAGCTGCTGCTTTGGGAGGTGGCAGGAGGTGGGGGGAGGGGATAGCCCGACCCTGGCGCCTGAAGCACCCCTCCCCTCCCTTCCTACTTGGGTCCCACACAGCGCCCCTCACCCCATCCTGCCTTGGCCTTCCTGTGCCCCACATACACCCCGATGCTTCCCTCCCCGTTGCCTGACCGCGAGCCTCCCTGCCTGCCTTCGACCATCCCCAGTACCCCCATCCTGCCTTGACCTCCCTGCACCTGGGGCTCCATCCTGCTTCCCTGCTGGGCACTGGTCTTCTTGGACATGTGCGTCTCCTGGCAAGCTCTGGAGCCCTGAAGTACCTGAAATAACCGTAAGTTAAGGAAAAGAATAAAGCTCAATGATAGAGAAAATCTCTATCATCTTATTCATCGAATAATGTTTTTTATGTTTAGATATAAAATATGCATATCTGTGTGCATATGCATGACTATATTTTGGGTTTTTATGTAATAAAATTACATATTAACATTTTATTTCTTTAAAACATTGAAGCATTTTGCAAAATGTTAGCATTTAAAAATCTTTCTTTTAAGAAATCAAATAATATACAAATGCTTGAAGTTTCTTTTTCACCTTTCCTTTATCCCATTCCCTTCTTTCCATCCAAAGATGTAACCGTTATCCTGAAGTCAGTGTTGTTTTACTTTCCCAGCTGGTTTTTTTTTTTTTTTTTTTTTTTTGCCAGTCCCGCGGCCTGGGGAGGGTGGGGCTCCGGCGAAAGGATGAGGGGCGGGTTCCCCTCCCGATCTCGGAGAAGCTCCCAAAAGGGCAGCGGCGTGCCCACCTGCCGCCACCTCAGGCGGCCGCGAACCATTCAAATCGCCCGCGCCAAGAGGTACCCGGCGCTCGCGATTGGCTGAGCCGGACCAGCGCCCCTGGGCGGGGCCGGCCCCCACGCAGCGGCCGCGGGTCCCGCCCCCAGGCAGCGGCCGCGGGTCCCGCCCCGCTGGTGCGCATGCGCGCAGTCCCCAGAGGACAGAGTCTGCGCACACCCCCGCCCGGCCTCCGACTCGCGCCGCGGCTCCCTCGCCTGTCCGCGGAGGCTTGTCGGCTCGGCGAGACAGCAAGAGCTGCGGCCGGCAGGGGGCTGTGCGGACCCAAGGCGGCTGCGGTGGCGCCGGCCTGTGGAAAATGCCACCAGGCGGCGCTTCGGTTCGTTGCTCAAGTGACGGCCGTTCCCCGCCCCCCCACCCCTGAACCCCCTGCGACCGCCGGGGAAGAAGCCGCCCGCGCAGGGAGTACCGCACCGAGACGCTTCGGCGGGAACGAGGCCGACTGCCGGCTGTGCCGGTTGCGCCCCTGAGGTGAGCGCGGGCGGCGGCGGCGGCGGCGGCGGCGGGGCGCGGGGCGCGGGAAGGACGGGGGTTGCGGCGGCTGCCACTCCGGGTCCCCGCGGCGGAGGGAGGCCGCGCGGGCCTCTGCGGGGCGGGGAGGGCCGGCGCCGTCAGTGTTTAGTCTCAGCTATTCTGATGTCTAGTTTTGTGCCCTTTGCTATGTCAAATCCTATATGAATTTCTGTTTTTATCTGATCGAATGGGACTAGCCCAGTGGTTCTCCAATTGGCTGGACATTAAAATTGCTTGGAAGACTTTTTAAAAACATAGGGGCCTGCAGTCTTCCCCAGACAAGTTAATTCAGAATTTCGGAAGGTGGGGCTGAGGCATTAGTATTTTCTTAAGCTCCCTGTGTGATTAGAATGAGTCCAACAATCACTCCCAACTCTAAAACGTTCTGACATTTTATAAAACTTGCCGATTGAGAACCTCAGCATGTGTTTCAAATGAGTTCAGAGGAGAGAATTTCCAGTGTTAGGTGTTGGTGTTTGTTCTATCAGTTGCATTCACAATGTAGGCTGACAAGGGGGGGAGAAAAACAAAAAACAAGAAAAAAAAATTAACAGGGAAGGTAGACAGGCCGTGCAAACGAGAGCTCAGTCACAGAAGAGCTGTCTCCAGGAGACCAAAGTCATGCTCTTTAACATTCTAAGTGATGGGTTTGTGCAGTGAACCAAATCTGAGCAGTTCCAATGTTTGAAAATGTAATGACTTAAATAGAAATCCTAATATACCCTTCAAGGTCATGAAACAGTTCCTTGGCCTTAGGAAACGTGTAACTTCTGTGAGCTCATGTAGGTCAATTTGATGGGCCTCTTATAACCTTAAGGTTCATCTTGCTCCTTATCTTTCCTCTGCATTGAAATATGTTAATACCAGCTTTGGAATCGAATCAATTCTTTTCTTTTTAAATCTGCCGTTTTAAACCCTCCTTTTTATTTGCACAATTACCAAGGAGTTGTTAAAAATTACCATATTTTCTACCTCTGAATGAAATTAAGCAAAGACCGAAGTACGAAAAGGTCATCGAAACAAGAGACTGTAAAAGAAATCTGAGAATAGCGGTACATTGCTAATGATAGCCTAAAATTTAATTTAAAGTCAGTCCTGAAAATGTGTAATGGTTAAGGATTGAGTTTCTATCCTCATCCACGTGTTTAAAGAATCTTCTGTATTGGCTATCTCTAACCAAATTGGTGGGAATGGGAGAGGGCGGGGAACAACTCACTAAGAATCTACTCATCTATAGTCCTTTTATCTTTTCATTTAGAAGGGTAAGCTACTGAATATCATATATATAGTGCGGTACATACAATGTGATAAATGCTGCACCTAACACACAAAGTCTACAATAGACCATAGATCTACAAAGGACTATGATCTATGGATCAGAACTAGCAGAGTTAACATCAGCCCAGTTCCTAGCAAACGTTGCTAACTTATGGCCATAGCTATCATTTCAGACCCAATACCCCCTTTATAAAAGCAAATATTCTGTAGACCCCCTTCCCTTCCAAATGAGGCACTCTATCTTCAACTATCATTTTTAAGTAAATTTAAATCAATTTAGAATAATGGAATATATGTTATTGGACATTCATAACTATACTATATTCCTATTCCTACACCCCACTTAATTATAATAAGTAAGTTAGGATCAGGGAAAGCGATATGAGAAATTATCCCACACGAGAAGTTCAGGAAAAATGAAAGAGCAAAGGCAGAGATGGACTCTAAGTAAGCTAATAGCAGACCAGTTTTATCTGTAGACGATCACAGACAAAGGGGGAAACATACTTAATTGAAGTATGTATAACATGCTAAGATAAATGACCATCTGTCAATGTTGACCAAGAATGAGGAAGTTTGATATTCTTGTGAATAAGCTATTTCTAAACGTACTTCTAAAACAATTCAGTGTGTTATGACACGAGTTAAGAGTGCCAATGAAGTGCCCTGGAAACCTTTCATGCCAGAGCCAGCCACATGTCCAAAGATGCGTTCAGTCTGTGGTGGGAAAGAAAAGTGGGCCGGCGGCTCCAGATGAGGGGAGCCGTGTAGCAACTTGGGGCAAGGACGCAGGTGCCAAAGCTGGGCCTGTCCGACAGGGAGCTCAGGAGGGACTCAGCTGCTGCTTTGGGAGGTGGCAGGAGGTGGGGGGAGGGGATAGCCCGACCCTGGCGCCTGAAGCACCCCTCCCCTCCCTTCCTACTTGGGTCCCACACAGCGCCCCTCACCCCATCCTGCCTTGGCCTTCCTGTGCCCCACATACACCCCGATGCTTCCCTCCCCGTTGCCTGACCGCGAGCCTCCCTGCCTGCCTTCGACCATCCCCAGTACCCCCATCCTGCCTTGACCTCCCTGCACCTGGGGCTCCATCCTGCTTCCCTGCTGGGCACTGGTCTTCTTGGACATGTGCGTCTCCTGGCAAGCTCTGGAGCCCTGAAGTACCTGAAATAACCGTAAGTTAAGGAAAAGAATAAAGCTCAATGATAGAGAAAATCTCTATCATCTTATTCATCGAATAATGTTTTTTATGTTTAGATATAAAATATGCATATCTGTGTGCATATGCATGACTATATTTTGGGTTTTTATGTAATAAAATTACATATTAACATTTTATTTCTTTAAAACATTGAAGCATTTTGCAAAATGTTAGCATTTAAAAATCTTTCTTTTAAGAAATCAAATAATATACAAATGCTTGAAGTTTCTTTTTCACCTTTCCTTTATCCCATTCCCTTCTTTCCATCCAAAGATGTAACCGTTATCCTGAAGTCAGTGTTGTTTTACTTTCCCAGCTGGTTTTTTTTTTTTTTTTTTTTTTTTTGCCAGTCCCGCGGCCTGGGGAGGGTGGGGCTCCGGCGAAAGGATGAGGGGCGGGTTCCCCTCCCGATCTCGGAGAAGCTCCCAAAAGGGCAGCGGCGTGCCCACCTGCCGCCACCTCAGGCGGCCGCGAACCATTCAAATCGCCCGCGCCAAGAGGTACCCGGCGCTCGCGATTGGCTGAGCCGGACCAGCGCCCCTGGGCGGGGCCGGCCCCCACGCAGCGGCCGCGGGTCCCGCCCCCAGGCAGCGGCCGCGGGTCCCGCCCCGCTGGTGCGCATGCGCGCAGTCCCCAGAGGACAGAGTCTGCGCACACCCCCGCCCGGCCTCCGACTCGCGCCGCGGCTCCCTCGCCTGTCCGCGGAGGCTTGTCGGCTCGGCGAGACAGCAAGAGCTGCGGCCGGCAGGGGGCTGTGCGGACCCAAGGCGGCTGCGGTGGCGCCGGCCTGTGGAAAATGCCACCAGGCGGCGCTTCGGTTCGTTGCTCAAGTGACGGCCGTTCCCCGCCCCCCCACCCCTGAACCCCCTGCGACCGCCGGGGAAGAAGCCGCCCGCGCAGGGAGTACCGCACCGAGACGCTTCGGCGGGAACGAGGCCGACTGCCGGCTGTGCCGGTTGCGCCCCTGAGGTGAGCGCGGGCGGCGGCGGCGGCGGCGGCGGCGGGGCGCGGGGCGCGGGAAGGACGGGGGTTGCGGCGGCTGCCACTCCGGGTCCCCGCGGCGGAGGGAGGCCGCGCGGGCCTCTGCGGGGCGGGGAGGGCCGGCGCCGTCAGTGTTTAGTCTCAGCTATTCTGATGTCTAGTTTTGTGCCCTTTGCTATGTCAAATCCTATATGAATTTCTGTTTTTATCTGATCGAATGGGACTAGCCCAGTGGTTCTCCAATTGGCTGGACATTAAAATTGCTTGGAAGACTTTTTAAAAACATAGGGGCCTGCAGTCTTCCCCAGACAAGTTAATTCAGAATTTCGGAAGGTGGGGCTGAGGCATTAGTATTTTCTTAAGCTCCCTGTGTGATTAGAATGAGTCCAACAATCACTCCCAACTCTAAAACGTTCTGACATTTTATAAAACTTGCCGATTGAGAACCTCAGCATGTGTTTCAAATGAGTTCAGAGGAGAGAATTTCCAGTGTTAGGTGTTGGTGTTTGTTCTATCAGTTGCATTCACAATGTAGGCTGACAAGGGGGGGAGAAAAACAAAAAACAAGAAAAAAAAATTAACAGGGAAGGTAGACAGGCCGTGCAAACGAGAGCTCAGTCACAGAAGAGCTGTCTCCAGGAGACCAAAGTCATGCTCTTTAACATTCTAAGTGATGGGTTTGTGCAGTGAACCAAATCTGAGCAGTTCCAATGTTTGAAAATGTAATGACTTAAATAGAAATCCTAATATACCCTTCAAGGTCATGAAACAGTTCCTTGGCCTTAGGAAACGTGTAACTTCTGTGAGCTCATGTAGGTCAATTTGATGGGCCTCTTATAACCTTAAGGTTCATCTTGCTCCTTATCTTTCCTCTGCATTGAAATATGTTAATACCAGCTTTGGAATCGAATCAATTCTTTTCTTTTTAAATCTGCCGTTTTAAAACCTCCTTTTTATTTGCACAATTACCAAGGAGTTGTTAAAAATTACCATATTTTCTACCTCTGAATGAAATTAAGCAAAGACCGAAGTACGAAAAGGTCATCGAAACAAGAGACTGTAAAAGAAATCTGAGAATAGCGGTACATTGCTAATGATAGCCTAAAATTTAATTTAAAGTCAGTCCTGAAAATGTGTAATGGTTAAGGATTGAGTTTCTATCCTCATCCACGTGTTTAAAGAATCTTCTGTATTGGCTATCTCTAACCAAATTGGTGGGAATGGGAGAGGGCGGGGAACAACTCACTAAGAATCTACTCATCTATAGTCCTTTTATCTTTTCATTTAGAAGGGTAAGCTACTGAATATCATATATATAGTGCGGTACATACAATGTGATAAATGCTGCACCTAACACACAAAGTCTACAATAGACCATAGATCTACAAAGGACTATGATCTATGGATCAGAACTAGCAGAGTTAACATCAGCCCAGTTCCTAGCAAACGTTGCTAACTTATGGCCATAGCTATCATTTCAGACCCAATACCCCCTTTATAAAAGCAAATATTCTGTAGACCCCCTTCCCTTCCAAATGAGGCACTCTATCTTCAACTATCATTTTTAAGTAAATTTAAATCAATTTAGAATAATGGAATATATGTTATTGGACATTCATAACTATACTATATTCCTATTCCTACACCCCACTTAATTATAATAAGTAAGTTAGGATCAGGGAAAGCGATATGAGAAATTATCCCACACGAGAAGTTCAGGAAAAATGAAAGAGCAAAGGCAGAGATGGACTCTAAGTAAGCTAATAGCAGACCAGTTTTATCTGTAGACGATCACAGACAAAGGGGGAAACATACTTAATTGAAGTATGTATAACATGCTAAGATAAATGACCATCTGTCAATGTTGACCAAGAATGAGGAAGTTTGATATTCTTGTGAATAAGCTATTTCTAAACGTACTTCTAAAACAATTCAGTGTGTTATGACACGAGTTAAGAGTGCCAATGAAGTGCCCTGGAAACCTTTCATGCCAGAGCCAGCCACATGTCCAAAGATGCGTTCAGTCTGTGGTGGGAAAGAAAAGTGGGCCGGCGGCTCCAGATGAGGGGAGCCGTGTAGCAACTTGGGGCAAGGACGCAGGTGCCAAAGCTGGGCCTGTCCGACAGGGAGCTCAGGAGGGACTCAGCTGCTGCTTTGGGAGGTGGCAGGAGGTGGGGGGAGGGGATAGCCCGACCCTGGCGCCTGAAGCACCCCTCCCCTCCCTTCCTACTTGGGTCCCACACAGCGCCCCTCACCCCATCCTGCCTTGGCCTTCCTGTGCCCCACATACACCCCGATGCTTCCCTCCCCGTTGCCTGACCGCGAGCCTCCCTGCCTGCCTTCGACCATCCCCAGTACCCCCATCCTGCCTTGACCTCCCTGCACCTGGGGCTCCATCCTGCTTCCCTGCTGGGCACTGGTCTTCTTGGACATGTGCGTCTCCTGGCAAGCTCTGGAGCCCTGAAGTACCTGAAATAACCGTAAGTTAAGGAAAAGAATAAAGCTCAATGATAGAGAAAATCTCTATCATCTTATTCATCGAATAATGTTTTTTATGTTTAGATATAAAATATGCATATCTGTGTGCATATGCATGACTATATTTTGGGTTTTTATGTAATAAAATTACATATTAACATTTTATTTCTTTAAAACATTGAAGCATTTTGCAAAATGTTAGCATTTAAAAATCTTTCTTTTAAGAAATCAAATAATATACAAATGCTTGAAGTTTCTTTTTCACCTTTCCTTTATCCCATTCCCTTCTTTCCATCCAAAGATGTAACCGTTATCCTGAAGTCAGTGTTGTTTTACTTTCCCAGCTGGTTTTTTTTTTTTTTTTTTTTTTTTTGCCAGTCCCGCGGCCTGGGGAGGGTGGGGCTCCGGCGAAAGGATGAGGGGCGGGTTCCCCTCCCGATCTCGGAGAAGCTCCCAAAAGGGCAGCGGCGTGCCCACCTGCCGCCACCTCAGGCGGCCGCGAACCATTCAAATCGCCCGCGCCAAGAGGTACCCGGCGCTCGCGATTGGCTGAGCCGGACCAGCGCCCCTGGGCGGGGCCGGCCCCCACGCAGCGGCCGCGGGTCCCGCCCCCAGGCAGCGGCCGCGGGTCCCGCCCCGCTGGTGCGCATGCGCGCAGTCCCCAGAGGACAGAGTCTGCGCACACCCCCGCCCGGCCTCCGACTCGCGCCGCGGCTCCCTCGCCTGTCCGCGGAGGCTTGTCGGCTCGGCGAGACAGCAAGAGCTGCGGCCGGCAGGGGGCTGTGCGGACCCAAGGCGGCTGCGGTGGCGCCGGCCTGTGGAAAATGCCACCAGGCGGCGCTTCGGTTCGTTGCTCAAGTGACGGCCGTTCCCCGCCCCCCCACCCCTGAACCCCCTGCGACCGCCGGGGAAGAAGCCGCCCGCGCAGGGAGTACCGCACCGAGACGCTTCGGCGGGAACGAGGCCGACTGCCGGCTGTGCCGGTTGCGCCCCTGAGGTGAGCGCGGGCGGCGGCGGCGGCGGCGGCGGCGGGGCGCGGGGCGCGGGAAGGACGGGGGTTGCGGCGGCTGCCACTCCGGGTCCCCGCGGCGGAGGGAGGCCGCGCGGGCCTCTGCGGGGCGGGGAGGGCCGGCGCCGTCAGTGTTTAGTCTCAGCTATTCTGATGTCTAGTTTTGTGCCCTTTGCTATGTCAAATCCTATATGAATTTCTGTTTTTATCTGATCGAATGGGACTAGCCCAGTGGTTCTCCAATTGGCTGGACATTAAAATTGCTTGGAAGACTTTTTAAAAACATAGGGGCCTGCAGTCTTCCCCAGACAAGTTAATTCAGAATTTCGGAAGGTGGGGCTGAGGCATTAGTATTTTCTTAAGCTCCCTGTGTGATTAGAATGAGTCCAACAATCACTCCCAACTCTAAAACGTTCTGACATTTTATAAAACTTGCCGATTGAGAACCTCAGCATGTGTTTCAAATGAGTTCAGAGGAGAGAATTTCCAGTGTTAGGTGTTGGTGTTTGTTCTATCAGTTGCATTCACAATGTAGGCTGACAAGGGGGGGAGAAAAACAAAAAACAAGAAAAAAAAATTAACAGGGAAGGTAGACAGGCCGTGCAAACGAGAGCTCAGTCACAGAAGAGCTGTCTCCAGGAGACCAAAGTCATGCTCTTTAACATTCTAAGTGATGGGTTTGTGCAGTGAACCAAATCTGAGCAGTTCCAATGTTTGAAAATGTAATGACTTAAATAGAAATCCTAATATACCCTTCAAGGTCATGAAACAGTTCCTTGGCCTTAGGAAACGTGTAACTTCTGTGAGCTCATGTAGGTCAATTTGATGGGCCTCTTATAACCTTAAGGTTCATCTTGCTCCTTATCTTTCCTCTGCATTGAAATATGTTAATACCAGCTTTGGAATCGAATCAATTCTTTTCTTTTTAAATCTGCCGTTTTAAACCCTCCTTTTTATTTGCACAATTACCAAGGAGTTGTTAAAAATTACCATATTTTCTACCTCTGAATGAAATTAAGCAAAGACCGAAGTACGAAAAGGTCATCGAAACAAGAGACTGTAAAAGAAATCTGAGAATAGCGGTACATTGCTAATGATAGCCTAAAATTTAATTTAAAGTCAGTCCTGAAAATGTGTAATGGTTAAGGATTGAGTTTCTATCCTCATCCACGTGTTTAAAGAATCTTCTGTATTGGCTATCTCTAACCAAATTGGTGGGAATGGGAGAGGGCGGGGAACAACTCACTAAGAATCTACTCATCTATAGTCCTTTTATCTTTTCATTTAGAAGGGTAAGCTACTGAATATCATATATATAGTGCGGTACATACAATGTGATAAATGCTGCACCTAACACACAAAGTCTACAATAGACCATAGATCTACAAAGGACTATGATCTATGGATCAGAACTAGCAGAGTTAACATCAGCCCAGTTCCTAGCAAACGTTGCTAACTTATGGCCATAGCTATCATTTCAGACCCAATACCCCCTTTATAAAAGCAAATATTCTGTAGACCCCCTTCCCTTCCAAATGAGGCACTCTATCTTCAACTATCATTTTTAAGTAAATTTAAATCAATTTAGAATAATGGAATATATGTTATTGGACATTCATAACTATACTATATTCCTATTCCTACACCCCACTTAATTATAATAAGTAAGTTAGGATCAGGGAAAGCGATATGAGAAATTATCCCACACGAGAAGTTCAGGAAAAATGAAAGAGCAAAGGCAGAGATGGACTCTAAGTAAGCTAATAGCAGACCAGTTTTATCTGTAGACGATCACAGACAAAGGGGGAAACATACTTAATTGAAGTATGTATAACATGCTAAGATAAATGACCATCTGTCAATGTTGACCAAGAATGAGGAAGTTTGATATTCTTGTGAATAAGCTATTTCTAAACGTACTTCTAAAACAATTCAGTGTGTTATGACACGAGTTAAGAGTGCCAATGAAGTGCCCTGGAAACCTTTCATGCCAGAGCCAGCCACATGTCCAAAGATGCGTTCAGTCTGTGGTGGGAAAGAAAAGTGGGCCGGCGGCTCCAGATGAGGGGAGCCGTGTAGCAACTTGGGGCAAGGACGCAGGTGCCAAAGCTGGGCCTGTCCGACAGGGAGCTCAGGAGGGACTCAGCTGCTGCTTTGGGAGGTGGCAGGAGGTGGGGGGAGGGGATAGCCCGACCCTGGCGCCTGAAGCACCCCTCCCCTCCCTTCCTACTTGGGTCCCACACAGCGCCCCTCACCCCATCCTGCCTTGGCCTTCCTGTGCCCCACATACACCCCGATGCTTCCCTCCCCGTTGCCTGACCGCGAGCCTCCCTGCCTGCCTTCGACCATCCCCAGTACCCCCATCCTGCCTTGACCTCCCTGCACCTGGGGCTCCATCCTGCTTCCCTGCTGGGCACTGGTCTTCTTGGACATGTGCGTCTCCTGGCAAGCTCTGGAGCCCTGAAGTACCTGAAATAACCGTAAGTTAAGGAAAAGAATAAAGCTCAATGATAGAGAAAATCTCTATCATCTTATTCATCGAATAATGTTTTTTATGTTTAGATATAAAATATGCATATCTGTGTGCATATGCATGACTATATTTTGGGTTTTTATGTAATAAAATTACATATTAACATTTTATTTCTTTAAAACATTGAAGCATTTTGCAAAATGTTAGCATTTAAAAATCTTTCTTTTAAGAAATCAAATAATATACAAATGCTTGAAGTTTCTTTTTCACCTTTCCTTTATCCCATTCCCTTCTTTCCATCCAAAGATGTAACCGTTATCCTGAAGTCAGTGTTGTTTTACTTTCCCAGCTGGTTTTTTTTTTTTTTTTTTTTTTTTGCCAGTCCCGCGGCCTGGGGAGGGTGGGGCTCCGGCGAAAGGATGAGGGGCGGGTTCCCCTCCCGATCTCGGAGAAGCTCCCAAAAGGGCAGCGGCGTGCCCACCTGCCGCCACCTCAGGCGGCCGCGAACCATTCAAATCGCCCGCGCCAAGAGGTACCCGGCGCTCGCGATTGGCTGAGCCGGACCAGCGCCCCTGGGCGGGGCCGGCCCCCACGCAGCGGCCGCGGGTCCCGCCCCCAGGCAGCGGCCGCGGGTCCCGCCCCGCTGGTGCGCATGCGCGCAGTCCCCAGAGGACAGAGTCTGCGCACACCCCCGCCCGGCCTCCGACTCGCGCCGCGGCTCCCTCGCCTGTCCGCGGAGGCTTGTCGGCTCGGCGAGACAGCAAGAGCTGCGGCCGGCAGGGGGCTGTGCGGACCCAAGGCGGCTGCGGTGGCGCCGGCCTGTGGAAAATGCCACCAGGCGGCGCTTCGGTTCGTTGCTCAAGTGACGGCCGTTCCCCGCCCCCCCACCCCTGAACCCCCTGCGACCGCCGGGGAAGAAGCCGCCCGCGCAGGGAGTACCGCACCGAGACGCTTCGGCGGGAACGAGGCCGACTGCCGGCTGTGCCGGTTGCGCCCCTGAGGTGAGCGCGGGCGGCGGCGGCGGCGGCGGCGGCGGGGCGCGGGGCGCGGGAAGGACGGGGGTTGCGGCGGCTGCCACTCCGGGTCCCCGCGGCGGAGGGAGGCCGCGCGGGCCTCTGCGGGGCGGGGAGGGCCGGCGCCGTCAGTGTTTAGTCTCAGCTATTCTGATGTCTAGTTTTGTGCCCTTTGCTATGTCAAATCCTATATGAATTTCTGTTTTTATCTGATCGAATGGGACTAGCCCAGTGGTTCTCCAATTGGCTGGACATTAAAATTGCTTGGAAGACTTTTTAAAAACATAGGGGCCTGCAGTCTTCCCCAGACAAGTTAATTCAGAATTTCGGAAGGTGGGGCTGAGGCATTAGTATTTTCTTAAGCTCCCTGTGTGATTAGAATGAGTCCAACAATCACTCCCAACTCTAAAACGTTCTGACATTTTATAAAACTTGCCGATTGAGAACCTCAGCATGTGTTTCAAATGAGTTCAGAGGAGAGAATTTCCAGTGTTAGGTGTTGGTGTTTGTTCTATCAGTTGCATTCACAATGTAGGCTGACAAGGGGGGGAGAAAAACAAAAAACAAGAAAAAAAAATTAACAGGGAAGGTAGACAGGCCGTGCAAACGAGAGCTCAGTCACAGAAGAGCTGTCTCCAGGAGACCAAAGTCATGCTCTTTAACATTCTAAGTGATGGGTTTGTGCAGTGAACCAAATCTGAGCAGTTCCAATGTTTGAAAATGTAATGACTTAAATAGAAATCCTAATATACCCTTCAAGGTCATGAAACAGTTCCTTGGCCTTAGGAAACGTGTAACTTCTGTGAGCTCATGTAGGTCAATTTGATGGGCCTCTTATAACCTTAAGGTTCATCTTGCTCCTTATCTTTCCTCTGCATTGAAATATGTTAATACCAGCTTTGGAATCGAATCAATTCTTTTCTTTTTAAATCTGCCGTTTTAAACCCTCCTTTTTATTTGCACAATTACCAAGGAGTTGTTAAAAATTACCATATTTTCTACCTCTGAATGAAATTAAGCAAAGACCGAAGTACGAAAAGGTCATCGAAACAAGAGACTGTAAAAGAAATCTGAGAATAGCGGTACATTGCTAATGATAGCCTAAAATTTAATTTAAAGTCAGTCCTGAAAATGTGTAATGGTTAAGGATTGAGTTTCTATCCTCATCCACGTGTTTAAAGAATCTTCTGTATTGGCTATCTCTAACCAAATTGGTGGGAATGGGAGAGGGCGGGGAACAACTCACTAAGAATCTACTCATCTATAGTCCTTTTATCTTTTCATTTAGAAGGGTAAGCTACTGAATATCATATATATAGTGCGGTACATACAATGTGATAAATGCTGCACCTAACACACAAAGTCTACAATAGACCATAGATCTACAAAGGACTATGATCTATGGATCAGAACTAGCAGAGTTAACATCAGCCCAGTTCCTAGCAAACGTTGCTAACTTATGGCCATAGCTATCATTTCAGACCCAATACCCCCTTTATAAAAGCAAATATTCTGTAGACCCCCTTCCCTTCCAAATGAGGCACTCTATCTTCAACTATCATTTTTAAGTAAATTTAAATCAATTTAGAATAATGGAATATATGTTATTGGACATTCATAACTATACTATATTCCTATTCCTACACCCCACTTAATTATAATAAGTAAGTTAGGATCAGGGAAAGCGATATGAGAAATTATCCCACACGAGAAGTTCAGGAAAAATGAAAGAGCAAAGGCAGAGATGGACTCTAAGTAAGCTAATAGCAGACCAGTTTTATCTGTAGACGATCACAGACAAAGGGGGAAACATACTTAATTGAAGTATGTATAACATGCTAAGATAAATGACCATCTGTCAATGTTGACCAAGAATGAGGAAGTTTGATATTCTTGTGAATAAGCTATTTCTAAACGTACTTCTAAAACAATTCAGTGTGTTATGACACGAGTTAAGAGTGCCAATGAAGTGCCCTGGAAACCTTTCATGCCAGAGCCAGCCACATGTCCAAAGATGCGTTCAGTCTGTGGTGGGAAAGAAAAGTGGGCCGGCGGCTCCAGATGAGGGGAGCCGTGTAGCAACTTGGGGCAAGGACGCAGGTGCCAAAGCTGGGCCTGTCCGACAGGGAGCTCAGGAGGGACTCAGCTGCTGCTTTGGGAGGTGGCAGGAGGTGGGGGGAGGGGATAGCCCGACCCTGGCGCCTGAAGCACCCCTCCCCTCCCTTCCTACTTGGGTCCCACACAGCGCCCCTCACCCCATCCTGCCTTGGCCTTCCTGTGCCCCACATACACCCCGATGCTTCCCTCCCCGTTGCCTGACCGCGAGCCTCCCTGCCTGCCTTCGACCATCCCCAGTACCCCCATCCTGCCTTGACCTCCCTGCACCTGGGGCTCCATCCTGCTTCCCTGCTGGGCACTGGTCTTCTTGGACATGTGCGTCTCCTGGCAAGCTCTGGAGCCCTGAAGTACCTGAAATAACCGTAAGTTAAGGAAAAGAATAAAGCTCAATGATAGAGAAAATCTCTATCATCTTATTCATCGAATAATGTTTTTTATGTTTAGATATAAAATATGCATATCTGTGTGCATATGCATGACTATATTTTGGGTTTTTATGTAATAAAATTACATATTAACATTTTATTTCTTTAAAACATTGAAGCATTTTGCAAAATGTTAGCATTTAAAAATCTTTCTTTTAAGAAATCAAATAATATACAAATGCTTGAAGTTTCTTTTTCACCTTTCCTTTATCCCATTCCCTTCTTTCCATCCAAAGATGTAACCGTTATCCTGAAGTCAGTGTTGTTTTACTTTCCCAGCTGGTTTTTTTTTTTTTTTTTTTTTTTTGCCAGTCCCGCGGCCTGGGGAGGGTGGGGCTCCGGCGAAAGGATGAGGGGCGGGTTCCCCTCCCGATCTCGGAGAAGCTCCCAAAAGGGCAGCGGCGTGCCCACCTGCCGCCACCTCAGGCGGCCGCGAACCATTCAAATCGCCCGCGCCAAGAGGTACCCGGCGCTCGCGATTGGCTGAGCCGGACCAGCGCCCCTGGGCGGGGCCGGCCCCCACGCAGCGGCCGCGGGTCCCGCCCCCAGGCAGCGGCCGCGGGTCCCGCCCCGCTGGTGCGCATGCGCGCAGTCCCCAGAGGACAGAGTCTGCGCACACCCCCGCCCGGCCTCCGACTCGCGCCGCGGCTCCCTCGCCTGTCCGCGGAGGCTTGTCGGCTCGGCGAGACAGCAAGAGCTGCGGCCGGCAGGGGGCTGTGCGGACCCAAGGCGGCTGCGGTGGCGCCGGCCTGTGGAAAATGCCACCAGGCGGCGCTTCGGTTCGTTGCTCAAGTGACGGCCGTTCCCCGCCCCCCCACCCCTGAACCCCCTGCGACCGCCGGGGAAGAAGCCGCCCGCGCAGGGAGTACCGCACCGAGACGCTTCGGCGGGAACGAGGCCGACTGCCGGCTGTGCCGGTTGCGCCCCTGAGGTGAGCGCGGGCGGCGGCGGCGGCGGCGGCGGCGGGGCGCGGGGCGCGGGAAGGACGGGGGTTGCGGCGGCTGCCACTCCGGGTCCCCGCGGCGGAGGGAGGCCGCGCGGGCCTCTGCGGGGCGGGGAGGGCCGGCGCCGTCAGTGTTTAGTCTCAGCTATTCTGATGTCTAGTTTTGTGCCCTTTGCTATGTCAAATCCTATATGAATTTCTGTTTTTATCTGATCGAATGGGACTAGCCCAGTGGTTCTCCAATTGGCTGGACATTAAAATTGCTTGGAAGACTTTTTAAAAACATAGGGGCCTGCAGTCTTCCCCAGACAAGTTAATTCAGAATTTCGGAAGGTGGGGCTGAGGCATTAGTATTTTCTTAAGCTCCCTGTGTGATTAGAATGAGTCCAACAATCACTCCCAACTCTAAAACGTTCTGACATTTTATAAAACTTGCCGATTGAGAACCTCAGCATGTGTTTCAAATGAGTTCAGAGGAGAGAATTTCCAGTGTTAGGTGTTGGTGTTTGTTCTATCAGTTGCATTCACAATGTAGGCTGACAAGGGGGGGAGAAAAACAAAAAACAAGAAAAAAAAATTAACAGGGAAGGTAGACAGGCCGTGCAAACGAGAGCTCAGTCACAGAAGAGCTGTCTCCAGGAGACCAAAGTCATGCTCTTTAACATTCTAAGTGATGGGTTTGTGCAGTGAACCAAATCTGAGCAGTTCCAATGTTTGAAAATGTAATGACTTAAATAGAAATCCTAATATACCCTTCAAGGTCATGAAACAGTTCCTTGGCCTTAGGAAACGTGTAACTTCTGTGAGCTCATGTAGGTCAATTTGATGGGCCTCTTATAACCTTAAGGTTCATCTTGCTCCTTATCTTTCCTCTGCATTGAAATATGTTAATACCAGCTTTGGAATCGAATCAATTCTTTTCTTTTTAAATCTGCCGTTTTAAACCCTCCTTTTTATTTGCACAATTACCAAGGAGTTGTTAAAAATTACCATATTTTCTACCTCTGAATGAAATTAAGCAAAGACCGAAGTACGAAAAGGTCATCGAAACAAGAGACTGTAAAAGAAATCTGAGAATAGCGGTACATTGCTAATGATAGCCTAAAATTTAATTTAAAGTCAGTCCTGAAAATGTGTAATGGTTAAGGATTGAGTTTCTATCCTCATCCACGTGTTTAAAGAATCTTCTGTATTGGCTATCTCTAACCAAATTGGTGGGAATGGGAGAGGGCGGGGAACAACTCACTAAGAATCTACTCATCTATAGTCCTTTTATCTTTTCATTTAGAAGGGTAAGCTACTGAATATCATATATATAGTGCGGTACATACAATGTGATAAATGCTGCACCTAACACACAAAGTCTACAATAGACCATAGATCTACAAAGGACTATGATCTATGGATCAGAACTAGCAGAGTTAACATCAGCCCAGTTCCTAGCAAACGTTGCTAACTTATGGCCATAGCTATCATTTCAGACCCAATACCCCCTTTATAAAAGCAAATATTCTGTAGACCCCCTTCCCTTCCAAATGAGGCACTCTATCTTCAACTATCATTTTTAAGTAAATTTAAATCAATTTAGAATAATGGAATATATGTTATTGGACATTCATAACTATACTATATTCCTATTCCTACACCCCACTTAATTATAATAAGTAAGTTAGGATCAGGGAAAGCGATATGAGAAATTATCCCACACGAGAAGTTCAGGAAAAATGAAAGAGCAAAGGCAGAGATGGACTCTAAGTAAGCTAATAGCAGACCAGTTTTATCTGTAGACGATCACAGACAAAGGGGGAAACATACTTAATTGAAGTATGTATAACATGCTAAGATAAATGACCATCTGTCAATGTTGACCAAGAATGAGGAAGTTTGATATTCTTGTGAATAAGCTATTTCTAAACGTACTTCTAAAACAATTCAGTGTGTTATGACACGAGTTAAGAGTGCCAATGAAGTGCCCTGGAAACCTTTCATGCCAGAGCCAGCCACATGTCCAAAGATGCGTTCAGTCTGTGGTGGGAAAGAAAAGTGGGCCGGCGGCTCCAGATGAGGGGAGCCGTGTAGCAACTTGGGGCAAGGACGCAGGTGCCAAAGCTGGGCCTGTCCGACAGGGAGCTCAGGAGGGACTCAGCTGCTGCTTTGGGAGGTGGCAGGAGGTGGGGGGAGGGGATAGCCCGACCCTGGCGCCTGAAGCACCCCTCCCCTCCCTTCCTACTTGGGTCCCACACAGCGCCCCTCACCCCATCCTGCCTTGGCCTTCCTGTGCCCCACATACACCCCGATGCTTCCCTCCCCGTTGCCTGACCGCGAGCCTCCCTGCCTGCCTTCGACCATCCCCAGTACCCCCATCCTGCCTTGACCTCCCTGCACCTGGGGCTCCATCCTGCTTCCCTGCTGGGCACTGGTCTTCTTGGACATGTGCGTCTCCTGGCAAGCTCTGGAGCCCTGAAGTACCTGAAATAACCGTAAGTTAAGGAAAAGAATAAAGCTCAATGATAGAGAAAATCTCTATCATCTTATTCATCGAATAATGTTTTTTATGTTTAGATATAAAATATGCATATCTGTGTGCATATGCATGACTATATTTTGGGTTTTTATGTAATAAAATTACATATTAACATTTTATTTCTTTAAAACATTGAAGCATTTTGCAAAATGTTAGCATTTAAAAATCTTTCTTTAAGAAATCAAATAATATACAAATGCTTGAAGTTTCTTTTTCACCTTTCCTTTATCCCATTCCCTTCTTTCCATCCAAAGATGTAACCGTTATCCTGAAGTCAGTGTTGTTTTACTTTCCCAGCTGGTTTTTTTTTTTTTTTTTTTTTTTTTGCCAGTCCCGCGGCCTGGGGAGGGTGGGGCTCCGGCGAAAGGATGAGGGGCGGGTTCCCCTCCCGATCTCGGAGAAGCTCCCAAAAGGGCAGCGGCGTGCCCACCTGCCGCCACCTCAGGCGGCCGCGAACCATTCAAATCGCCCGCGCCAAGAGGTACCCGGCGCTCGCGATTGGCTGAGCCGGACCAGCGCCCCTGGGCGGGGCCGGCCCCCACGCAGCGGCCGCGGGTCCCGCCCCCAGGCAGCGGCCGCGGGTCCCGCCCCGCTGGTGCGCATGCGCGCAGTCCCCAGAGGACAGAGTCTGCGCACACCCCCGCCCGGCCTCCGACTCGCGCCGCGGCTCCCTCGCCTGTCCGCGGAGGCTTGTCGGCTCGGCGAGACAGCAAGAGCTGCGGCCGGCAGGGGGCTGTGCGGACCCAAGGCGGCTGCGGTGGCGCCGGCCTGTGGAAAATGCCACCAGGCGGCGCTTCGGTTCGTTGCTCAAGTGACGGCCGTTCCCCGCCCCCCCACCCCTGAACCCCCTGCGACCGCCGGGGAAGAAGCCGCCCGCGCAGGGAGTACCGCACCGAGACGCTTCGGCGGGAACGAGGCCGACTGCCGGCTGTGCCGGTTGCGCCCCTGAGGTGAGCGCGGGCGGCGGCGGCGGCGGCGGCGGCGGGGCGCGGGGCGCGGGAAGGACGGGGGTTGCGGCGGCTGCCACTCCGGGTCCCCGCGGCGGAGGGAGGCCGCGCGGGCCTCTGCGGGGCGGGGAGGGCCGGCGCCGTCAGTGTTTAGTCTCAGCTATTCTGATGTCTAGTTTTGTGCCCTTTGCTATGTCAAATCCTATATGAATTTCTGTTTTTATCTGATCGAATGGGACTAGCCCAGTGGTTCTCCAATTGGCTGGACATTAAAATTGCTTGGAAGACTTTTTAAAAACATAGGGGCCTGCAGTCTTCCCCAGACAAGTTAATTCAGAATTTCGGAAGGTGGGGCTGAGGCATTAGTATTTTCTTAAGCTCCCTGTGTGATTAGAATGAGTCCAACAATCACTCCCAACTCTAAAACGTTCTGACATTTTATAAAACTTGCCGATTGAGAACCTCAGCATGTGTTTCAAATGAGTTCAGAGGAGAGAATTTCCAGTGTTAGGTGTTGGTGTTTGTTCTATCAGTTGCATTCACAATGTAGGCTGACAAGGGGGGGAGAAAAACAAAAAACAAGAAAAAAAAATTAACAGGGAAGGTAGACAGGCCGTGCAAACGAGAGCTCAGTCACAGAAGAGCTGTCTCCAGGAGACCAAAGTCATGCTCTTTAACATTCTAAGTGATGGGTTTGTGCAGTGAACCAAATCTGAGCAGTTCAATGTTTGAAAATGTAATGACTTAAATAGAAATCCTAATATACCCTTCAAGGTCATGAAACAGTTCCTTGGCCTTAGGAAACGTGTAACTTCTGTGAGCTCATGTAGGTCAATTTGATGGGCCTCTTATAACCTTAAGGTTCATCTTGCTCCTTATCTTTCCTCTGCATTGAAATATGTTAATACCAGCTTTGGAATCGAATCAATTCTTTTCTTTTTAAATCTGCCGTTTTAAAACCTCCTTTTTATTTGCACAATTACCAAGGAGTTGTTAAAAATTACCATATTTTCTACCTCTGAATGAAATTAAGCAAAGACCGAAGTACGAAAAGGTCATCGAAACAAGAGACTGTAAAAGAAATCTGAGAATAGCGGTACATTGCTAATGATAGCCTAAAATTTAATTTAAAGTCAGTCCTGAAAATGTGTAATGGTTAAGGATTGAGTTTCTATCCTCATCCACGTGTTTAAAGAATCTTCTGTATTGGCTATCTCTAACCAAATTGGTGGGAATGGGAGAGGGCGGGGAACAACTCACTAAGAATCTACTCATCTATAGTCCTTTTATCTTTTCATTTAGAGGGTAAGCTACTGAATATCATATATATAGTGCGGTACATACAATGTGATAAATGCTGCACCTAACACACAAAGTCTACAATAGACCATAGATCTACAAAGGACTATGATCTATGGATCAGAACTAGCAGAGTTAACATCAGCCCAGTTCCTAGCAAACGTTGCTAACTTATGGCCATAGCTATCATTTCAGACCCAATACCCCCTTTATAAAAGCAAATATTCTGTAGACCCCCTTCCCTTCCAAATGAGGCACTCTATCTTCAACTATCATTTTTAAGTAAATTTAAATCAATTTAGAATAATGGAATATATGTTATTGGACATTCATAACTATACTATATTCCTATTCCTACACCCCACTTAATTATAATAAGTAAGTTAGGATCAGGGAAAGCGATATGAGAAATTATCCCACACGAGAAGTTCAGGAAAAATGAAAGAGCAAAGGCAGAGATGGACTCTAAGTAAGCTAATAGCAGACCAGTTTTATCTGTAGACGATCACAGACAAAGGGGGAAACATACTTAATTGAAGTATGTATAACATGCTAAGATAAATGACCATCTGTCAATGTTGACCAAGAATGAGGAAGTTTGATATTCTTGTGAATAAGCTATTTCTAAACGTACTTCTAAAACAATTCAGTGTGTTATGACACGAGTTAAGAGTGCCAATGAAGTGCCCTGGAAACCTTTCATGCCAGAGCCAGCCACATGTCCAAAGATGCGTTCAGTCTGTGGTGGGAAAGAAAAGTGGGCCGGCGGCTCCAGATGAGGGGAGCCGTGTAGCAACTTGGGGCAAGGACGCAGGTGCCAAAGCTGGGCCTGTCCGACAGGGAGCTCAGGAGGGACTCAGCTGCTGCTTTGGGAGGTGGCAGGAGGTGGGGGGAGGGGATAGCCCGACCCTGGCGCCTGAAGCACCCCTCCCCTCCCTTCCTACTTGGGTCCCACACAGCGCCCCTCACCCCATCCTGCCTTGGCCTTCCTGTGCCCCACATACACCCCGATGCTTCCCTCCCCGTTGCCTGACCGCGAGCCTCCCTGCCTGCCTTCGACCATCCCCAGTACCCCCATCCTGCCTTGACCTCCCTGCACCTGGGGCTCCATCCTGCTTCCCTGCTGGGCACTGGTCTTCTTGGACATGTGCGTCTCCTGGCAAGCTCTGGAGCCCTGAAGTACCTGAAATAACCGTAAGTTAAGGAAAAGAATAAAGCTCAATGATAGAGAAAATCTCTATCATTTTATTCATCGAATAATGTTTTTTATGTTTAGATATAAAATATGCATATCTGTGTGCATATGCATGACTATATTTTGGGTTTTTATGTAATAAAATTACATATTAACATTTTATTTCTTTAAAACATTGAAGCATTTTGCAAAATGTTAGCATTTAAAAATCTTTCTTTTAAGAAATCAAATAATATACAAATGCTTGAAGTTTCTTTTTCACCTTTCCTTTATCCCATTCCCTTCTTTCCATCCAAAGATGTAACCGTTATCCTGAAGTCAGTGTTGTTTTACTTTCCCAGCTGGTTTTTTTTTTTTTTTTTTTTTTTTGCCAGTCCCGCGGCCTGGGGAGGGTGGGGCTCCGGCGAAAGGATGAGGGGCGGGTTCCCCTCCCGATCTCGGAGAAGCTCCCAAAAGGGCAGCGGCGTGCCCACCTGCCGCCACCTCAGGCGGCCGCGAACCATTCAAATCGCCCGCGCCAAGAGGTACCCGGCGCTCGCGATTGGCTGAGCCGGACCAGCGCCCCTGGGCGGGCCGGCCCCCACGCAGCGGCCGCGGGTCCCGCCCCCAGGCAGCGGCCGCGGGTCCCGCCCCGCTGGTGCGCATGCGCGCAGTCCCCAGAGGACAGAGTCTGCGCACACCCCCGCCCGGCCTCCGACTCGCGCCGCGGCTCCCTCGCCTGTCCGCGGAGGCTTGTCGGCTCGGCGAGACAGCAAGAGCTGCGGCCGGCAGGGGGCTGTGCGGACCCAAGGCGGCTGCGGTGGCGCCGGCCTGTGGAAAATGCCACCAGGCGGCGCTTCGGTTCGTTGCTCAAGTGACGGCCGTTCCCCGCCCCCCCACCCCTGAACCCCCTGCGACCGCCGGGGAAGAAGCCGCCCGCGCAGGGAGTACCGCACCGAGACGCTTCGGCGGGAACGAGGCCGACTGCCGGCTGTGCCGGTTGCGCCCCTGAGGTGAGCGCGGGCGGCGGCGGCGGCGGCGGCGGCGGGGCGCGGGGCGCGGGAAGGACGGGGGTTGCGGCGGCTGCCACTCCGGGTCCCCGCGGCGGAGGGAGGCCGCGCGGGCCTCTGCGGGGCGGGGAGGGCCGGCGCCGTCAGTGTTTAGTCTCAGCTATTCTGATGTCTAGTTTTGTGCCCTTTGCTATGTCAAATCCTATATGAATTTCTGTTTTTATCTGATCGAATGGGACTAGCCCAGTGGTTCTCCAATTGGCTGGACATTAAAATTGCTTGGAAGACTTTTTAAAAACATAGGGGCCTGCAGTCTTCCCCAGACAAGTTAATTCAGAATTTCGGAAGGTGGGGCTGAGGCATTAGTATTTTCTTAAGCTCCCTGTGTGATTAGAATGAGTCCAACAATCACTCCCAACTCTAAAACGTTCTGACATTTTATAAAACTTGCCGATTGAGAACCTCAGCATGTGTTTCAAATGAGTTCAGAGGAGAGAATTTCCAGTGTTAGGTGTTGGTGTTTGTTCTATCAGTTGCATTCACAATGTAGGCTGACAAGGGGGGGAGAAAAACAAAAAACAAGAAAAAAAAATTAACAGGGAAGGTAGACAGGCCGTGCAAACGAGAGCTCAGTCACAGAAGAGCTGTCTCCAGGAGACCAAAGTCATGCTCTTTAACATTCTAAGTGATGGGTTTGTGCAGTGAACCAA